>NC_088648.1:25210133-25305133 GCF_964019385.1 Sycon ciliatum
CTGCCACTGATAGCAAGTCAATTTGTCTGTATCGAGCAGGTTATGTCCAGAAAATCGAACTGATGAAGGCCAACAGCCGTGTGTACTACCGTGCCCGCTGTCAGCCTGAAATGAAGACCAAAGCTGACTACAAACTTCGGCTCGTTGCTCAGTGTGACTCAGGATCTGCCACCAGTGTTGTTGGTGCTCAGTGCACTTGTCCTGCTGGCAAGGGTGTTACTGCCAGTTGCAAGCATATAGCTGCACTGATGTATGGCTTGTCCGAGTTCACTCTGCTTGGGTTTAGTGACGCTCCGACGTGCACGGACATGCTGCAAAAGTGGAACCAGCCTCCTGCAGGTGCAGGTAAAAAGAGTGAGCCCATGCTGGTTCAAGACATGGAGTGGCGTAGAGGTGGCAGTACCACTGACAAATCTGCGACAAAGAAACGTAAGCATTCTGCTGCAGAAGTACTTGACCCTCGTGCTGTTGCAAAGCGGATGGACTTTGCCTGGCGTGTGGAGGAATACGCCAACTCAACCATTCACTCCAACTCCATCCACCTAGCATTGCCTCTTGTTGCTGGTAGCTCAGGATTTGCTGCTTAGCAGAAGGAGGACAGGTTGCACAGAGCCCAAGCGCAGAAAAAGGAGAGACTGGCTAGGGCAGGGGAACAGAAGGACAAGTGGCAGGTTGAGCACAGCAGATCAGGTGATGTGACACCTGTGCCATCTGACTGCGAGTGGCTAACTGAGGACAAGCAGATGCTGTGGTACGAGTCCAATGTCATACTTACTTGTGAAGAAGCCAATGCCCTGCAAGAAGCCACTGCATCCCAAACAACAAGTGAACTCTGGAGGAATGAACGAAAGAAGCGTATTACAGCTTCCATTGCCCATACTGTAGCTCATCGACGACCTCAGACTGACCCGTCATCCCTCATAAAAACTATCATTGATCGGCCGGCGTTCACCACTCCTGCAACCAGATGGGGGATTGATCATGAAGAAGAGGCACGATGTGCCTACGTAGCCCACCAAGCCAAGTCTGGCAAGCTGATAGATGTTGTTGCATGTGGCTTATTTGTGCATGCTGATGAATGCTGGTTTGGTGCCAGTCCCGATGGCATTGTTAGGGATGGTGATACATCACTTTTGCTCGAGATTAAATGCCCGTTTGTTGCTAGAGACCAAAGTCTAGCAGAGGTAGCTGGGTCTACTGCATCATTTTGTTTGTCCAACAAGGATGGTGTGCTTTCTCTCAAAACAACACATGCCTACTATACACAAGTGCAAATGCAGCTCTTTGCTGCAGGCCTTCAATTTTGTGACTTTGTAGTGTGGTCTCCCTGCAATGATCTTTTTGTTGAGCGCATTTCATTTTGTGAAGTGCATGTCAAGAAAACTCTCGCAGCTTGCCGAACATTTTATTTTGATCATGTTCTCCCGAAACTGGCTCTGTGATCAAGTTTCTTGGTAATAGATATATTCCTCGTCATCTGAGATGACCATTGCTCACTTTGCTCCAGTTCCTGTAGTCTTGACTGTTTACATTCTTCCCTTATTTTGTGGCAATCTTTTCTTCTGTAAGTGTGTCTGAACTGTTCTATACGCTGCGCTCTATGTTCTTTATTATAGCTTTTTCTGTTCTGCCCTGTTCTGTAGCTCCTTCTTGATATAAACGCCGTGATTAGATGGTGGATAGTTCCATCAGCTACCGGCTTCCTGCATTTGTACATGATTAGGTAGTGTTGTATACATGTACCCAAGACAGTGGAACTCTGCTGTAAACAGTGCGTTATAGTAAATTATACTGCCATTACTGGTAACCACTACAAAAAACGGCACGTACAACTGGTTTACAATAGCTCGCCATTCCGTGTTACAACGGAGTTCAAAAAGGCATGAACGTTACATGAGTATTCGTATTTACTTCAAAGTAAGCGGCACTTGCAGCAGTCACAGGCCACATTTCCTACCTGGTGAACAGCACAAACAGACAAATAGGAGCATCACTACTTCTACTTCGAAGTACGAAGTCCTGAGTGAAATAAGCATCATTGTGTAGGGGCACCATTACTCACAACATAACACAAAGAAAAGAGGGGAAGAAAATACCGAGGCCACGTAGGAATATCGGCATGCGCAAAAAGCTTTCAACAGAGCGGCCTGGTCATAAAGCAAGAATTACATAGACGCCCATCTTCATCATCATTCTGACACATATGGTGGTAGCGTGAGTTACAAGACCTACAAACTCTAAGAAGTGGGCCATCTGAGCGCTTGCAAAACAAACATACGGGAGTGGTCACATAGGCAGCAGTGGCTACAGAAGAAGATGGCACGCTGATAGCAGCAGCAGTAGCAGCTACAGGAGATGGCACGTTCGTAGCAGCAGAAGTAGCAGCTACAGCAGATGACAACTTGGTAGCAGCGGAAGCAGCAGCAGAAGCAGTAATGGCAGGTGAAAGAAATTTGCCAGCTGAAACAGCCACTGCAGAAATGTTTGCATCTGGTGATATCTGGGCAACTTCTGCAGCAGAGGAAAAGTGTGCAGACTGTGTCGATGGCTTACTAACAGGCGGAGGTACCAGGGGCTCCATGTAGTTAGTGAGGAATGCACACACAAATATGATCTGCTCAGCCAAAGGGCACAACACGGAAGATAAGAAGTGAGTTATCCTGAAGTTCTTGATCCTTTCCATTGCTCTCTCCACATGAATACGCACGCTAGCAATACGCCGAGTTTCGATCACCTCTTCTTCATCAAGCTGATCTCGAGAACCAAGAAACGGGGGTATGTTGAGATCGACACCCTCCGGTAGCAGATCGGCAATGTCGAAACCACGGTCGGCCATGATGGCATCACCCTTCTCCATCAACTTCATTAGCCCACTTCGCTTTGTCAGTTTCTTATCAGAAATGCGCCCGCCATAAAGAGGAGACAGAAACGATATTGCACCGGTAGGTGTCACACCAACTAACAGTTTGAAAGTGTTCCTGTTTTTGTAATTCGACCAGGTGGCTGCTTGTACAGTTGGGTTGGCTGGCTTCTCAATGGGAAACTCTGTTGCGTCAATAATTACCCGGGTGCGTGGGTACTTGTCTTTGAAGACGTCGGGCATGTAGCGATCAATCAGAGCCCGGCTCGGCCAAATGTCCACTTCTTTCATAGAGAAGTACATGCAACGAATGTACGTTGAAAATATTCGGGACACCGTGGATTGATCTATTCCGAATCGCAGTGCTAAATCTGACTCAGGGAAAGCATGCCGAAGTTTGACAAGGGTCAATAGCAACTCGTCTTCATACGCCAATGCTCTTCGTCTGCCACGGCTGTCCTGGCCAAGGAAATCAGCTGGCACTTTAGTAGCAAAGCACATGTCTTGACATCCACACCGCAACTGATCCAGCAACAAGTCAAACGCCAGAGAACTCAGGCCCGTGTAAAACAGTACAATCTTGTTGTCATGTCGGATGTTCGAGTAATGGAGTTGGCATTTCCGCAAAGCTTCTTCCGATTCATCCAAATTGTACAAGGCCTGCTCCAACTGGGACCGCAACTTAGCCACTTGTGCTTCCAAAGTCTTTATTTTGTGAACGGGAGCTTCACCATAATCATGGTCAGCTAAAAGTGTTGCAGCCTCAGGCACCGATTCATCTGTGACTGGTAAATCAACATCGTCATCAATATCAATCGCTTCAACGGGTCGACTGACTTCGCCTGTCGAAACACGGCTCTTCCTCTTCACTACGACGGCTTTGTCCAAGAAACGGGAAGGTGGCTCGTCCTCCGTCACAGGTCGACCACCAGGAAAGTGCACCCCACAGACATACGAGTTTCCAGAAAGAGGAGTGTTGACTCTTGGTATTTTGGCAAGCCACTCGGCCCTGATATGCCGGCGTCGATCCGAATCTTTAGGCAAACGATGAAAAGATACAGCTTTACAGACCTCTGCTGTTCCTCCGCAGCCAACACGAGCCAGGTCTGATCCACATAGACGACGCTTCACAAACACTTTTCGTCCTTGCGAGTTCGCATCATCAGACTCAAACAAACCAAACTTGCAGCTGCTTTTACGATTTGAGCAGCCAGGGACGATACAATGAGCGTTGCTTGGCATGATTGTGTCAGCTGCTTACTGATCTCTAACTAACTTGCTACTTATACACAACAGCAAACTGTGACAACCCTTGCCTTCCAAGAAGGAAATAAATGTCTTGCTTTGAGTTTGATTCTTCACCAACACAAAGGAAAAAAAATTGTACATTGTACTTCAGCCTCAGCAAACGCGAAGCAGGTACGTAGGGCTCTACGATCATCAGAGTTTCCACGCGTGCATGCATGAGACTGCATGCTGCGCTGCGTGGTGCAAGTACAGTGTCGAGGTCGTGAAGTTGCCCCGCACAAAAAACCGCGGGAAAATTATGCATAGGTGCCATTGACAGCCTTGAACTAATCAACCCCTGCCGAAAAACCAGCTGGGAAGGGACACAGCCGGGGGGGGGGGGGGGGGGGGTTAGTGAACAGTATTTTCCATTAGACAAATAATAGTTATATTCCAACACAACAAAATCACCTACGGAGAATCCAAGATAGAAACATTATCCACTGGAATGCCAAGTTGGCTGCAACTAGCCACAAGCTCCGTCCTCCGCTGCGCACCTTGACCATAATAGTTTCCTATGCACAAATTGGATACAGGAGAATCTCACCTGTGAAAAACTTCACACGTATCCACCTAAAACACAGTTTTTGTACGCACAATATCATCGTACGTACGAACAGTCCACCATCATCACCACCAGCACCTAAATTTAGATTACACATTTTATAGTGCCTTTAAAAAGGCACTAGCGTCCGATTGGTATTGTTGCTAATAACTTTCGTGGACGTCATTTCTGCCATTTCATTGTACTGTATTACTCTTCAGACATCAATCCTGAACGGCATAAGCGGAAGTGGCACCCCCGCCACCTATGCGGACATGCTTTTAATATAATATAAATATAGCGTGTGCACTGTATGTGAAGGGAGTGCTGGTCACCTGATCCTACATCACACCTGAAATCAGGCAGGTCCCCAACACCGGAATTTTTTTAAATTAAAATATTCACGGTTCGCGTCAGACTCGGTTTCTCTATATAGAGGCCGAGTTTTCCGCATCCGTAGGAACGCCACCACCCTTCAAGGATCAAGGCGCAGATGCAGCTCCTAAAGCGGTGGGAGGTGAGTAGATCAGCTCACCAGCATGTGGTCAAAGACCGAAAATCCCATTCACTGCATCCATTTTTTTTTTAAAGAGACCTAAAATTACACGTTAGGGACCGTCCATAATAATTATCAATTTCTTTTACACAACACAAAAAAGTTTCGTTTATGGGTGGGTGGGTCGAGGAGAGTTTCGTTATTTAGTACTTTGTATGTTTTCTAATTTCGTACTTCACCGCACGGAATATATTATATTATATTGAAGTTTTACAGTATGCACATTTAGACCTTCTACTGCACTGGGGCTGCTTGATAGGGAATTCCCCTTTCAGCGCATCCTGCTGAGCCGATGATGCAAAGCGCAATTTCCTTTATCTGCCTCTACCATTCGTGGCATAAAATATATCCGCTAGGGATGATACGAAGCACTCGAGACTTTGAAAGGCCTTTCTCTTATTTTGAATTTCCAACGAACCTTGGTTACGGGCATGTGGCCGTACATTTATTCATAAAAGTATTCATTTTTTTAACGCATATTGTACGTGGACACCACACACACACACACATACACACACGCGCGTGCGCACGCACATAAAAACGCATGCAAACAGACAAAAAAATCCATACACGCCTGCTAGCAGCAAAATTCTCACAAGCCATCCCGTGCTGGAATGCAAGAAAAGTCATCATTTACGTACCGCAGTGCTGCTGAGTAAAATCTGATCGCACGAGTCAAATACGAGGCGAGCGCCGTGCCCAGACCTGTAAACACACTGGGCGGCAGAATGGTGCAGAGCGCAAACTTGACTCACACGACCGGATTTCACTGGGCAGCACTGTGGTGTTTGCATCCGTGCGATATTTTTTATCAACCACCACAGCACAACTGAACTAGCATTGTGAGAAATTATCAGTGCTGCCGCTATCGGAGCGTTTTAGGGCCGGGTTCCACTGCGGCTCCGCTGCCCCGCTGCTCGTCTTTCGCGGCTTGAAACGTCATCATTACCATAGTGACCGCGGCTCGAGCTGGAGCAGCGAGTCCGCGGCTCACCGCGAGCTTTTGCTACGATTCTTGACCAAAAACTGCGAGCCGCGGTCGCGGCTCGACCTGTTTCCCGTACTTTGCATTGTTTTGTACGCCAGAATTTTAAAATTCAAATTTTAATTCGTTGCGCAGGCCAGAACACGAGGATTTGTTTGATTCCGCGCGCGCAGGCAGGTGAAACGTCATCAAAAAGTGTGGACCACGACCGCGATACCGCGAATGGCGAGTGACAGTGGAACCGCGCTGCTCCGCTGCATGCAGCCAAGTGCCGCGGAGCAGCGGAGCCGCAGTGGAACACGGCCCTTATGGCAAGAAGTGAATTTTTGGATTACTTGGTGGTGAAATATTTTTACATCACAAGGACAATGAACCTTCACAACCTATCTCCAAGGGCTACATAAATCTGTACTGTATAGCAGAGGTGCTGTATATCCGCGGTCAAACGACTGCTGGTGTAACGCAGGGTCGTCAGAAATAGCACGATATCCCGTGCTGTGTGTTTAGACCGAGTGTTGATAATCATGCACTGTTGACTGTATACTCCCTGTCTTACCTGTCGATAGGCACAGTAGATGAACTGAGCGAGCTCCCGCATCGCGGACGGCAGAAATGACCGTGGGCCCAAAGAACATGCACTCATCATCCGGATGAGCAACGACGAACAGAACTAAGTCGTTGCTGCTAAAAACAGCAGCATCTTGAGAATACAGGCGCCAAAAGCGACCCGTCAGAATGGCGCAAACCAGCAAAGACGCTCCAACTGCAACAACGTTCGGCGATACTTCCAGTTGAAGCATTTCACAGCCCATTGACGCTTTCCTGAAGACCTCTCCACGTCTCTACAAGCACAACAAGCGTGTGTCAGCTGTCAAAGACGAACTACAGCAGGAAAACTCTCACCAGCGGGGCGAAAAACACGCCCGGGCTCCCGTTGTTTGGGAGATGTGCAACAGTCGCAGATTTAGCAAAGACGTCGGAGAGGAATAGCTAGAAAAAGTTGGATACATGTAGCTCCACTGGCTGTTGATATCGCATTTGTAGAATTATTAGTTGCAGTCAAGGTTCGATTCACTTGTCTTTGAAAGAAAAGCAAATAAAAAGTTTTGAATCCTGCCAAACAAAACATCGAAAAATGCGTAGGATATCGATATGAGGACGCAAAAGGAACGCCATCTTTCGTTGCTAAGGACCACGGCCGTACAGGATTATCTCGAGTTTCTATGCAAACCGGAGTGATTTCTGAGAAATGTCTCGAAATTACTGGACTGTGGGGCAGAAGGCCAGGATCTTCAGAATCCAGTCCCATGCAAATGTTAATCCCCTGAGGACAGAAATAAAAGCCGCCGACGCTCGACGCTTGACGCAGCAGCGCCGCGGTTGGCAGCTGAAGGCTGAAGCACAGACTAGACTGTGGCATGCAGTGGCAGCTTGAACAGTTGAAGGCTTTCTCTTTGTGTCTGATGCCAGCAAGAATACAGTCATAATTTTCTCACATTTATCAGTCTTTATGTACTCTGTCTCTAGTCTTGATGCCAGTGCACTAGTGGCAGTGTCAGTGATCAGTGGTCATGGTGGTGGCATGTCAACATGTGAAGCGCCTTGCATGTTTTGACAAGCGCTTCTGTGCAAGCGCCAGATCAACACTGACCCTGTACTGAGCTGGACACATATCACATGGCTCGTGGTGATAGGCCGCTTGACTGACAAAGCCTTGACTTGAGCGTGCAAGAAGTCAACACGCTTGTGTGTGTGCGCGTGTAGCCGTGTACTGACTGTATCATGTATGTGCAGCACACTTACCTGATCTGAGCTTGCGCTCCATACACTGATACATACAGGCAAACGGGGGCCTTCCTGAGCTAGCTGTGAACTAGTCTGGAGTGTGAGTGCTACTGCTAGTAGTACTGAGTAGTAGTGGTGCCTGGTGCAGTGGTGGCAAATGACTTACATGTATGTGTGCATGTGTGTGTGTGAGTGTGTGGTGTACTACCAGTGTACAGCGAACGAAGACCGACATGATTATCCTGGCCTCGCCGAACAGGTGATACTGTGCTGAACACGGATCGACCGAATATTTTTCTCCTTCATTTTCAGAAGCATTCTTTAGGCCTGCACACTACTCGCTACTAGTTTGCAGTGGTCGATCGGCGCGCAGTCCGTGTGTGGACGTTCTCTTTCGCCGCCATAGCGAGCCGCAGGCAGGAGCCTCTGCAGTTCTGGTCATCAAGAGACGAGTTGGACGCAGAAGTCAGCTGCGAAGATGTTCCGTCAATGCCTCGGTCCGCGGCAACTGGAGGAGATAGATCGTACTGGCCAAGGAATCAATCGATTTCCAGAGGACTTGCATAGGCACAGAAAGCGCCTGCAGACGCTGATCTTGGATGGCAATGCTCTGCGCGAGATCCCAGCGGTAAGAATGCAACATCTCTGTGAACGCGGTACTGTGCCACACGTGTCTCTTTCTCTCTGCCTGGATAGAGTGAAGTGTAATAGTTAGTTCGTGTGTTCTAGTAGTACTGGTAGAGTGGAAAGGGTCTCGCTGTCTTGCCTTGCCACTGCCACTGTCGTTCTTTCCAAGCATAGCACTAACCAGCGAGTGTACTTGTGGAGGCCTATCCCTTGCTTGATAAACAGGACTGTGCGCGGAGTTTGCTCTGCGTGTGACTGAGTCTGTATATTTCGTCATGTGTGCGTTACCACTAAAAGAAAAAAAAAGTGTGCTGTATTGTGCGAGCCTCCGATTCGCTGGGGCGAAGACGCATGCAGCTCTTGTTTGCCCCTTATCATTGCGTTTCGTCTCTGCGTTGTTCCTCTCATTCGATTGTTCCGTCGTGTGCTCTTCCTGCTGTGAGCGTCGGTTTTGTAGGTGGCATTTGCCTGCATCCAGTGGCAGTGCGCAATTACCGTGTATGTGCCAGGTGCTTCATCCAATGAGTAGAGAAAAAATAACGAAAAAGACTAGAAATCAGAGGTCAAGGGTCCGACCGATGTCACTTTCTTTGTGTCCTCGCGTGTCCGATCCGTGTTGACAGTTTTTCCAGGGTCGAGGAGGTAGAATATTTTGCTAGCTTGGTCCTGAAATTGCGAAGGCTTCCCATCCGAAGGGCTTCATTCTGTGCCGATTACGTTTGCATTGTTGTCTTTATCGCCAAAGTACATCTGGGGCTCAATCATCTCACCTCATCTGTGATAAGAAGGTCTGAGCAAAACTCGAAAAGTAACGAACTCGAAAAGTGACTTGTTTTACTCTCTCTTTCGGCCTTCCGTTTCTTGTTCTGAACGACATTGCGTGAGGGTGCGCTTGCGGACTACTTATTTCTCGGACGATTGATCAGTGCACTGGCAGCGGAAATGCGCGGCTCTGATTGCGTCGAGTAGTCCTTTCATAGGGACGGGCAACATGTCGCTCGGTTTGGTCTCTCCTTCACGCGCGCACAGTACACGAGGTGAGAGCTAGCTCATCACGTCGTGCGGGCGATGATGGCGTTGATAAGAGTGAGTCCTACTCTTTAGGGTCTGCCTCCGGTGACCACAGTCCACAGCCGCACCGCTCGTATGCGTTCCTCTGTGATTGTACTTTGTAGCAGCCAGCTAACTACTTCGTTTCACGTTAGCGTAATCAGTTTGATCTGACTGGTGGTGGTCGTTTCTTTCCCATCCTCCTGGTTATTACAGTACTCAGTAGTCAGTAGTGTTGTTACCCGCACTCGCGGGAGCTGCTTGAGAATCTGGTAGAAGGAGTGCTTGCTTCTTCGACCAGGAGCTCGAGCTCTCTACTCCGCCACGATTCAAGGGTACTCAGACTCCTCGTTTTCGGGATTTGTTGCCTGGACTATGTGCGCACCCGGTGTCGATTTTGTGTCCTCCTACCCTGGCCTTTGTAACAATAAACCTTCCTTGCGAATCAATCGCTGTTGAATGGAAGCGCAATCATGGCCATTGTAAATTCCTACTTCATAGCTCAGTTGTGAAATGACAATAATGAAGTTGTTTGATTCTGACACTGTCATGGTAGAGTAAACCAAACTAATTTTTGTCCATCTGCCAATCAAACAAAGGCATTGCCAAGCAACATCGTGGCATAAGAGCTGCTGAAACCCACGCTTACTGTGGTAAGTGCTCTGGAAAGAAAGGCTTGCTTGGTGGATTTATTATTATTTATTATTATTATTATTGCAAATAACGCTGAGTAATTACACGAATGCATAAAAACCAGCATTTGCTTCCGGGAAGGATTCACAAACATAAGACAAAAACACCATGGCTCAATAGAACAGCACATACGAAAAGCAGCTTCTATTGTCAAGTTCGAGTGGCAATGTCAGAAAGACGGTAGACTGTTGGTGAATTAGTTCATCAAATTAATGATCAGTTCTGGCGAGTTGAGCTCTGAGAAACCAGAGCTACAGTGACTCTGGATCAGACTCGAAACACGCAAACTTCTTGTGTACAACAGTGTACTCGTACTTCAAAAAATATTTTTAAAAAAGGATATGCAATATTTAACTCGGACTGTATAAGATCTGGTTACGTTGGTGGACAGTTAGTCATAACTCGTAACATGTTGTCCTTCTTTTCACAATAAAAGGATATGCACTCATTTTCCTTGAAGAACTTTTTTCTACACATGGATGTGGCTAATGTGGTTTCTCGGCACTTATGCCAGTGGTTGTGAGACGTATCCAATCCCCCACCACCACCACCGTTAGGCGCTGCATCTGCTGCTAGGGTTTACCGGGTGTTAGCAGGCGTCGTGAGTCCCTTCGGGAACGGACGCGATAATTTACTTTTTTATTTTTACTTTTCCTTAGTTTTTGTTCTACAGAACTGACGCTTTTGAGCACAGTAACTTAAATCTTCCTAGAAATTGGATAAAATAATCATCCAGTTGTTTTGTTTCCAGACGAAGTAGTAATAGTGTGAGGTGCACACAGTAACAGTACAAATAAGTCTCTTCTTTGCTGTTACTCAGAGTTCAAACACTCATCAGGCATCAAAACAAATGATTCTCGGTTGTGCATGCTTAGCTCCATCAGTGTGTGGCCACTGGTGCATGGGAAAGACGACTGGCGGCGTAACGATTAAGTGTAGCGGTTGTGAATGGTGATGGTGTTGTTGCTCCTTGGGCATTCCACATTGCCTCGCGGGGGACACACGGCCATAGCCAACATCAATGACAGCAGTAGCATTGCAGCAGCCAGGTGTGTGCTCATGGCCTTTTGTAGTGAAAACCATTTGCAAAGCGTTTATTGATCAGAGCCTGCCATAAGTGCTCAGGGTATTACTAAGAGCTCTACTTTGCAGCTACATAAAGTCGCACAAATGCCACAAACGCCGATCAGTTTACCAAGTTTCACATCTTGCACACTGAGTTTTTTGAGGTTTTGCTGTATTTTCCGGCGTGTTTGCCGCACTTTGAAACTCTTTAAAAAGAAACTCAAAAATCGCCCCTGCGGCTTAGACTCCGAATACTGGCCATGAATCACCCAGTGATATGGCGTGCCATGCATAAAATGCATGTATGGTGTCATTCTACTACTTTTATGTACTTTTTCATGCACAGAAATCCATCATTGCAGTTGTACGATGCTTCTGTGGTGTCGGATCAGAGTCAGGGACAGACAAAGAAACCTTTGCTGCAACTTCAGTTGTGCTTCTCAACTTTTTAACCTTTTGTTGTAAACGTCTTGTATACACTATTACCCATCAAGTTTGGATGGCCAAATATTCAAAATTTGACGTGCGGCTTTTACTCCGAATGTCGAAAATGATGCGAATTTTGGGCCTGAAAAAGGGCGGGGTGTTTGCGGCGTAGACCCCGGAATATACATTAGCTGTTTTGACCTTGTTAGATCTCATGCTACAAGTAAGAAGAAGGACACAGTTCAGGCTCTTCAACAACATCTTTCTCTGTGTGTTCGTCTGCATTATACCGTGTGACTCGCCTTTCTAGATCATCGGCAACTTCAACAAGCTGCAGAAGCTCAGCATCTCCAACAATGAACTGGAGCATTTGCCAGATGCCATTGCAAGACTAACGCACTTGCAGGAGCTCAATGTCAGCCACAACACTGGTGAGATGAGCTTTGATTCAGGGGCGTAGCCGGTCCCCATTTTAGGCTGTGCACGGTCGCATATGTGTAGTATGGCTGGGGCATTATGTGCACGGCAACTGCACGCTGAACGTAGGCCGGAATTTTTAGGGGGGGGGGGGGGGGACTGGAGGATGCACGTGCCCCCCCCCCCCCCTCGTGCCCTGTGTGGGCTAGTCACCTGTTGCTTGTATAATTTTTTAGTTTGCTTTCTATCGGAAGAAAATGCTGTAGCTTTGGTTGAGCAGACAGTCTAATGCCGGGTTCACACTGGGCCGATTTTTCGGCCGATGTTCCGACTCCGATATGAAATCGGCCGACTGTGTTGGACGTGTTGGATGTGTCCTGTTCACACAAGCGATTATGGTGTAGGCCTGTCTAGTGCGCACTCGCACACGTGGTACACAGCCGCGCAGGACCGTACTAGACTCTAGAGCGGAAGTGAGATCTTTTCACATGAGCTACAGGGCCGTAAGCGTGAAAAGACTAGCGTCTAGTAGTGATCCACTGCAGCCAGTTGACGATCTGCATTGACGCTCTCTGCTGTCATGGTGAGACGCCATCAGTGATTGGTCGGAGGCCCGCTTCACCACGTGCAAGCTAGAAATCGGCCGACTTTGGCCGAATAACGACCAGTCGATACTTGTCGACAAATTGCATGACAAGAAAGTTGCACAGGTTTGACGGAACCCTGTACAACAGCTCAATTCACATCAGGTGACTTCGCGCGACGATCTTGAGGATTTTTCGTACGATTCCATGTCGGCCGAGAATCGGCCTGTCGTGAACGCGGCATTAGTCAAACATAGCTGAATGTGACGTGTGTGCTCGTATGCGCTCAGGCCAATAACAGTTTGTTTCCTGGGTTACGCGTCGGCAACTCTCATCCCAGGTTGTATTCAACCATACAGCCTCTTTCCGAGTCACTATTGCCATGTGTTTGGGGAGAGCCATGCGTCTCTTCATCCCGGGACGAGTGCGACTTTGTGCTCCCGGCCCAAGCAAGAAACTTATATTCTACAGTTTCTGTAGCTAGTGATCATGCAGTGTAATTCTAAGCTTTTTTGTTTCTAGCTCTTTGTAATCACCGTAAGTAAGGTAATTGTATGGGTGGGTAGAAGCCACTATGAGCTCGGGGCATAAGCAGGCCCGCCGGAACCCGTCTGGTCGGTCATGTCATCACCGCACCAAGCTTTTGGGCACCACTGTATGTTCGCTGGGGAGGAGGTTATGCGTATCCACTATATTAGACACAACATAGGAAAATGAAAAGGGGCTCCCCTCACCATTTCCTATGAAATCAAAATGAACCGCCGGAAGCAGTTTTGATTGGTCCGGTAGTATCACGGTCTTTTATACAGTTTGTATATGATATGGCGGGTATACATGCCCTCCACAGTAGGAACACGTTTTTTGGTGTCCAAAGGGTTCGTCCGGTGATAACCTGACCAACCGAACCGGTTCTGGCGGGCCTGCATTCCAATAGTATGTACAGTCAACTTCGCGTATAACGACACTCGGCGGGGCATCAGAAAAGTGTCCTTATTCGCGAAGTGTCGTTATACCCGAAGTCTCATTATAATGTA
Organism: Sycon ciliatum; assembly: GCF_964019385.1. Classification (NCBI taxonomy): domain Eukaryota; kingdom Metazoa; phylum Porifera; class Calcarea; order Leucosolenida; family Sycettidae; genus Sycon; species Sycon ciliatum. The sequence goes on from NC_088648.1 coordinate 25,224,047, forward strand.
TTACATTTGGATGTGACTTTGCTCTGGGCATGGAAATTCTGTCGTTATTCGAGAATTGTTATATCCGCAGTCGTTATTAGGGACTGTATTACCAATCCCTTATTCCCCTGGTATGTTCGATCGTGTGCACTGTGCCTTGCAGGCTTGGTAGAGGTACCACAGGAGGTGCAGTCATGCAAGAACCTGGAGGTGTTGGACATCAGCGCCACGGCAGTACAGGCGTAAGTGTATGCTCATGCAAGCAGTGCATTATCTGCATTCTGTGCTCTGCATTTCCCTCCGCCGAACCGCCGATTTTGAAACCGAAAATATTTCACCACCGAAAATTTCTGCCTGTCCAGTATGTTACACTGGGGATGCTCGTATGGTAGGCATCTCAATCCTGATGACCGTTAGCGGTTACATGCTGTGTATGTTTTGTGAGATAGGCGTCCGGCCCGTGTCTGTTCCGCCTTGTTTGGCCCGCGCACATGCCAGCCCCCACCTTCCCCTTAGAGATATGGTACCGCGGTTTGCTCTGGGAGCCAAGTTAGCTCTTTGAATGAATTCTGAGTGTTGCTATGCGGGCACTGCCATGAGAGATGTGTAGACTTCGATCCACCTTGACTTGTGTGACAATGACTTACATTAATTTTGTGTGTTCACTATATGCATGTGTGTATGTGTGTGCTTTTGTGTGTTTGTGTGACGTGTGTGCATGTGTGACGTGTGTGTTCTGTGTGTATGCACGCCTGTGTGTGTGTGTGGGGGGGGGGGGGCATGTGTGTGTGTTGCACGTGCGTGTGTGGCTCTGTGTGTTCCCCTGCTCAACTAACCAACATTGCGTTGGCGCCGTCTCAGCTTGCCCGACTCTATGACGCAGATCAGCACGCTCACGCACCTGACCATCAATGACTCCGAGCTGAAAAGACTCCCGTCGGATTTGAGCGGGTGAGCCTACCTACACTAGCCATGTGTACTCTAGAATGCGGTGTGATATGTTGGGCAGTGCATCACCAGCTGCGAATTGATTTGCACACCTGATCTGGTTTTGAATACTACACTCAAACTCAGCTCCATACAGTGATGTACTTTAGCCCCATGGCAGTCTGTTGCATGAATAACTACGCGAGGTGATGCAAAGCGAAGGGCAAAAGGGGGGGGGGGGGGAGGAATGGAGAATGTGCAGAACCAGGAAGGAGACGCTGGAAAGAAACCAAAATGATGACCCAGAGCCAAAAGCCGATGGAGGACGGCGCTGATGCAACAACCTCCAGGCAGACTGCAGGCAACAGAAACTGTATAACCGGGGGCAACGAGCACTGTGTAAAATAGTAGGCCCCCTACAAAAAAACTCGTGCTAGAGCGCCGCATCCAGAACCTTGTCACTCTTTAGGCGTTGCATGCGTTGATTAGTAACTTGCTGGGGTCTGGTCACGCAGCTATACCCTACTCAATAACTCTCGGAGTGGACTGTGCTCCGATTTCTGAGTTGGCGATGGCGATGGCAGCCTTCAGGTCCGTGCAGAGATGGTCAGTTGGTGTCGTTAGTATATTGGCGCAGCTTAGGGGTCGTCACAAAAGTTATTTTGTCGTCCCTGAAACGAACATCATTGGAGTTTTTTTTTGGCGGGGGGAGGGGAGGGGGGGGGAGTGAGAGCCAAAATCGCAAGTCGATCGACACTATACATAATGGCATGTACATGCATGTGATTTTCGTCATCCAGCATAGAAAGCTGCGTTCGATTCAGAGGGAAGGGAGGGTTTCCGGTACGAAATGAATGGTGTTTTTTTTCATTTCGACGGAAAGCGAACGCGACAACCCCTCACTGGGGTGTCCCACCGCTTGGTGCATTGCTTTCTGGCTCACTATGCGCTATGGGGCCACAGCACAGTAGGGGGTCAGCAGCCCAGTGCCCAGTGCTGAGCAGACAACTTCCAGTGGGACGGTACTGAGCGGCTTGGGAATACGAGTAGGCGCGTCTGAGGCAGGCGTGTTGGGCTTGAGGGCAGGAGCGGGTGTCTTCATGTGTGCTGCCTCTAACCTTCCTAGCCTTGGCTAGCTGGAATAGTGTGCTCAGTACGCAAATGCGCAGAGCGGTACTCGTATTGAGTGGTTTCATGTCTCCATCATGTGACTAAATCTGTGTAGAAATTGAACATGGCACGTGGCCTGTGGAACCGACATGGCTCTCCTGTAAAGTCACGTGATAGCTATGAAACCACTACATACAGAAACACCGGTTGTATACAGTTGTACAGCCGCGCAGCTCCAATATTTCTGTATTACCTGATGTGTATGTACAAGTATGTGTGCCAGAAGGACTTGCCATCCCCATCCCCACCTCTACCCCGTGTCCAAAATTAGCAATGAGAAGTGCGTTTCATGGATTCCTCTTTTTTTGGCCCTAGTACGGTAATAACGTAGTATACAGGTAAAATGGGAGTATCTAGGTGGCCACTATGCTGCAGCTGATAACGTAGCTAACGCACTACTTCTGTATGCATACGACTAGGAGAGATCCACGGGGAGGGATTGAGTCATGCCAGGGGAGTAGCATGTCACTTAGCGTCAATTGCCCAGTCGGGATGTATCCAGTGGGGCTGTGGCAGCAGCGGCGTAATTGCCCCGGCTCTATTTGTCCCTGAATTGCCCGATGCGTGGATGAATGCTTGGACTGGGTACCCGTAGTTTTCTCCACCGTGCCGTGGGGTTCACCTATCTGCGTATTGAGAAGGTATCACTGCTAGTTTGAATGGTGAAACGATATGAAGAGTACTAATTCGTTGTTGCTATTTTCATCTGGTCGGTCCATTTATAGTAGTAACAGGTTCTCCATTAGCACTACCATTAACCTTGAGAGTAGCGATCGTGCTTGAGAAATGTGCCGTTATTCGCAAGTTGTCGTTATTCGTGAGTTGTCGTTATTCGTGAGTTGTCGTTATTCGTGAGTTGTCGTTATTCGTGAGTTGTCGTTATTCGTGAGTTGTCGTTATTCGTGAGTTGTCGTTATTCGTGAGTTGTCGTTATTCGTGAGTTGTCGTTATTCGTGAGTTGTCGTTATTCGTGAGTTGTCGTTATTCGTGAGTTGTCGTTATTCGTGAGTTGTCGTTATTCGTGAGTTGTCGTTATTCGTGAGTTTGAAAGTACACGTACTAGTACTCAGTCAATTAGTCACTAGTTGTGAGAATTGTGTCGTTATTTACGAGGTGTTGTTATGTCCGGGTTATTTCCGAGTTTGACGGTGCTTGCTCCTGTGAAGCGTGGCTGGTGATCTGTTCCTGCTAGTGCCTACAAGGTGCTAGTGCGGTCTCACCTGAACCCGGTCCGCAGCCTCATGCCACTATAGAAAGTGCTGTACCGTTCTGCCCAACGAACCGCCGTGTGAATGACAGATTGAAGACGTTTGGCGGGCTTGTGGGTAGCGGCGTTGCGTGATGCAGAGAGATGGAGGGCAAGGGGAGGTGTGTGTGTGTGTGGGGGGGGGGGGTGGCTTTAAAAGTCTGCTATTGCTCTCCCAATATGCTTGGACACGAGTCAAGGTGGCCATACGCATACATGTAGTAGTTAAGGTTCTATTCTTTTCCCCAAAACTTATCTCTGAAATGTTGTGTATGTTTGCCCATGTGCTGCGTTTTGTTCAGGTTGTCCAACCTGAGAGTGCTGGAGGCACGTGAAAACATGCTCAAGTTTCTACCGGTGTAAGTGCTGCCAATGCCTCCTGTGGACATGATCATAATTATGATGTGCTAGGCAGCTGAAGGCACTTGTGTGTATGTGACAAAGTGTGCACGCACACACGCACGCATACACACACACACACACACGCACTGTACTGTACTGTATTGACAGCTACCCTAACGGGTCACGCCGCCCTCCACCCAAGCATGGGTATGATGGGGGGGGGGGGGGGGCAGTGGCAACAAAAACAAAAAACAGCAAGCAGAGAGAGATAGCAGGAGAAAGACAGCGATAGTAGTACATCTGGTGTGCGACGTATAGAAAAGAGAGATGACACACACACACACACACACACACACACAGCACACACCGAGCCGTGTAGTGGAATCGACTCTGCACTGTGGATGCGGTGAATCAACTGATATGGATGCAGCTAACAAGGTCCCCCCCCCCCTCTCCCGTCGGGCACTTGTCTATGATGTTTACCATCTCATTGTTGCCGCTAGGCGCTGCACCGACACCCAGGTATTATAGTATTATTTTCAGGCCCGGTAGTGGTGGCCTGGCACGCGGCAAACATCCTAAGCTGGTCGTGTCTCCCCAACGCTATTGTAGCCGGTGGCAGCATGAGTGTGGAAACTTTACTCACTTTACACGGCATTTGTAGAGAAGGGACATCAAAGCGTTGTTGTGGTTTATACTCCGAATTTCACGCGTTAATCAGATGGCGCACCAGTTTGCACTGTTAAATTTTGGCAGTTGCGACTTTGGCGGTTTTTATCAGGTTGGTTGCTTTCAAGGTGGAGCTCGGTTTTTTAGTGCTAAATAGCTGACACTTGGCTTAGGTTGTGCTCATTGATTTTTCTTCATGTGTTCAATATGTCCTTGCACAGGTCAATAGCCAGTCTGAAGCGTCTCCAGCGCCTTGACCTCGGTAGCAACGAAATAGAGCAATTGGTAAGCTGTACACCGTACACTGTCACTCTCGGTTGCTATGGAAATGTTTGAACGATCGCTTTCCATGACAACCGATTCACCGGTCTGCACCCTAACAAAGGTTGCCACTGTGTCTGTACTAATATTGTGGAAATAAAGGGTGAGCAGCAGTATTCGGCCCTGTGCAGATATTTCCATCAACCACCATCCGCCACACCATGACTGTGCCCTCCAGGAATTCTGCGCTGCGAATGTGTCGCTTTGCTGCTGGTGTGCTGAGGCAACGTGTCCAGGTCGGCTGGAGAGCGCAGTTTTGGTGTGGCGGATGATGGAAAAATATTGTGAAAGCTCATGATAACGGTAAAAAAGGAGAAGGACACAATGTTACGAGTTATGACTAACTGTCCACCAACAGTTAGTCATATCTCGTAACATGTTGTCCTTCTCCTTTTTTTAGTAGTGACTTTTTACCATAACTGAATTGGCTCACCATCCGAGTTCAGCTCATGATAACATTCTGCCCTGTGCCGAAGCCTGTCTGGAGCGTTCTCACATATCATGTGACCAAATTAGTGCAGAAAGTGATCACGGCGTGTGGACAGTGAAACCAACATGGCCGATGTTATGCGTGGCACCACGATGTGAATTTCATGGCTTGTGCGAGGCCTAAGTGTGCGTGATTGTGAACATATATTTTTGGCTCCAACAGTAAATAATAATTATTTGCATCTCATGCAACGAAGATTTGCCACTACAGTAAAAGCTGGTGTAAGCGACCTCTTTGTTTAGCGACCGCCTGCTCTTAACCCTTTGAAGTCCGTAACTTTTTTGCTTCCACAGAATTTGTGGCAGTCACGAAAATGCGCACTCCATTTCCAACATAACTTTGGTTCTACTTCACCAATTTTGAAGATCTTGGGCTTGTTGGAAAGCTCTTGATGAGAGAAATACAATGTGCCCAAACTCGCCAAGAGCACTTTTCATTGTCCGCCACAACGCGCCCCAAACGCGAGTCCAGCTCCAGATCTGAGACGAAATCGGTCTCCTGTAGCCATTTCACTGAATCTGGCTCGGAACTGTTCAATTTTTTCGAGTAGAAGCTTACCTTGCCGTGACTTCGCGCCGCGCCGGTCCTGGCACGTGCCGCCTGTCATGAAGCTGGGAAAATCCCTTTTTTTCACGCACTGCTGACTCGCAGCACGCAGCGCAGAAAATTCGAAATGTTTGATCGCTCGCCGCTCACTCAAACTTCATCGGAGAGACTTCGGATCTGTTCGAGGCGATAGCGATTTTCTCTACCATCTCTATAGACCCTTCGATTGTTGAATTTTGTCAGGATTTGGCCGAGAACCGAAAGTTTGACTGCGCCCACACGCATACAAAATGCCCATGGTTCGACATCGAACCATGGACTCCAAAGGGTTAAGAGCCGTTTTTCCCCGCACGGACAGTTCTACACAGACACTGTGGGACCTGGTTCTAAAGACCACGTGGCTTTAACGACCGGTTTCGCCTGCACCGTGGGGTGGTCGCTTAAACTAGGTTTTACTGTATTTGCAGACTAGACTGTATCCAATCAGTACACCCATACATCTTCTTCACAACACTCTCCAAAGAGTCTCCGGGCTACACCAGTCACTGGAATGAAAATAAAAATGATCCGAATTTTATAAGAAAGGACCAACATGTTACTTGTTATCCGTAGGATCTAAATTTCTTTCTATTTCAGTGATTGGTTGTAGCCCGGAGACTCTTTGGAGAGTGTTGTGAAGATGTATGGTTGAGCAGCGGAAGTGTGTACTAAAATCTGAACCCAAGGTCGTTGGACACGCTACAGTCACTACGGTCTTGACCTTACCACTCTTTGTCCCAGGTAACCTGTGGATCAATAAAATGCACTGATTTCAGCTTCTATTATCGAAATTTTCAGGGGACGCCCACCCTCTCACGGGTAAATTTGTTCTTCAGATGGCTGACCGTACCGCCCTGAAATACCTTCCGACGCTCCTGATTCAACCTGTGTTTGTGCTATTGTGTGTCGGTGGTTGTGTTCTCGTAGCCCCGTACAATCGGGTGTCTAGTCTGTCTGGAGGAGCTAGCCCTGGACGAGAATGGCCTCACAGAACTGCCGCCGGTAAGCCATGCTCCTCACGGTGGAGTGTGCAGCATGCTTACAACACGCTTGGTATTGACTATTAACTGTTAGCATACCACTGACCACTCTCAGTTGCTATGGAAATCTGATTCTCCGGGTATTGGTGGCCGTCGCCGTGTGTTCCCTGGGGAACGAACACAATCATTTCCTTTTTTCTATTCTTCTTTGGCTTCGGGCGAAGGTCCCTAGTTTGAGTCCTGGTGGTGATGGTCAATTTTTTCTTCAGATTTTTCCCGTTTGCATTTTTCCCTCAAACCAGTGAATCTGTTTTATTTCTTCTTGTTTTTGCTTTCCACTGATCACTGGTGTGCAGCCATAACCATACGTAACCAGCGGAGTATTACACACAGCCCAGGACACTATCCGCAGGGCAGTCACACACACGGTGAACTGCAAGTGGTGCAGATGTATTGTGCCTTGTTGCAAGCCAATTGTCACAGCACTTCTGCTTTTCGTATGTCCTCACCTGCTGCAGGAGTTGAACGGTTTTGCAGCGCTGCGGGAGCTGGACATCTCCAAGAACGCACTGGTCAAGCTGCCCACTGAGTTCTGTGAGCTGAAGTCCTTGACGGACCTGTATATGTCTGAGAACTGCCTGACGGAGCTACCCGAGGAGATAGGTAGGTCTTGCCAGGGCAGGGCTGGGTAGGGCGTGCGTGCGTGCGTGTGCATATGTGTTTGTGTGTGTGTGTGTGTGTGTGTGTGTGTGTGTGTGTGTGTGTGTGTGTGTGTGTGTGTGTGTGTGCGTGTGTGTGCGTGTGTGTGTGTGTCCCATATGGTGCAGTGGTATGTGCAGCGATTTCCAATCGATAGGTTGCGGGTTCGATTCCCGACGATTATGGTCACACACGTCTTTCTTCTCTTTCTCAGACTCTTCCTGACTTTTCTTTCATTCTCCTGGGTGGTTACCAACAGCCAGTGCATGCCGGAGTATGTGGTGTGATGTGTGTGTGGGAAAAAAAAGAAAAGAAAAAAGAAAAAAGAAAAAGACCAAAAATAGGGATTCACTGGCCAGAAAAAGTCACTTCAAATAGCTGTATGGTGTAGACCAGGCTGAATAGTGACGGTCAATTCTTCAGCCTTGCAAGCTGTTGAATGGTGCAATCCCAGCACAAGTTGCTATGGCTTCTGCCGTAGCATTGCTATCATCGCCTCCGGCGATGGGCGTCAAAGGTCAAGGTCAAGGTGTGTGTGTGTGTCCCATATGGTGCAGTGGTATGTGCAGTCGATTTCCAATCGAGAGGTTGCGGGTTCAATTCCCGACGATTATGGTCACACACGTCTTTCTTCTCCTTCTCGGACTCTTCCTGACTTTTCTTTCATTCTCCTGGGTGGTTACCAACAGCCAGTGTATGCCGGAGTATGTGGTGTGGTGTGTGCGTGTAGAAAAAAAAAAAAAATGAAAAATAGGGATTCACTGGCCAGAAAAAGTCACTTCAAACAGCTGTGTGGTGGATACCAGGCTAAAAATAGTGGCGGTCAATTCATCAGCCTTGCAAGCTGTTGAATGGTGTAATCCCAGCACAAGTTGCTATGTCTAACATAGCTGTTCGCTATCATCGCTTCCGCGATGGGCATGTCTGAGGTCTGAGGTGTGTGTGTGTGTGGCCACGTCCTCAACTATCACATCTGACTATCCCTGTCCCTGTGTGTACATTTCCAGGTCAGCTGACTAGCTTGCAACTGCTCAAAGTTGACGGCAATCAGCTCACGTCCGTACCGGAGTCTATAGAAAAGTGAGTCAAAAGTTGAATGTGTTGCCAGGACACCATGCTGATATTGTTTTTAAATCACACTGCTGGCACTATGTGCTTGCTGGTGAACATGTAAGTTAGCACACACTGTAGAGAAGCCATTGCAAAGCCTACTGTCTGTCGCAAACTTTCCCTACACCATTGGCACATTGGTGATGCCAAGAGTCCATAATCCCCCAGAGTGCGCAACTGGGACGGGGTTGTGGGACGGCGTAATCCGTGATGTACGTCATTTTTGGGCGTCGGACTTGCTTCATTCCGTCGTCGCGGTTCACCACGGAAATATCACGGGCACACTTCCCCTACTCATGATGTCGCACTATGACCTGCGACACGGATTTCGCCGTCCCAGATCTGATCAGTGAAGTTGCGCACTCTAGGGGAATATGGACTCTTGGTGAGACTGTATGACCAGCAGGAATGCCATTCTCTTTGGTAGGTGCCATTTCTATCACTGCTTTGACCTACTAGAAAGCTGGACAACAGGACGTGTTAGCGGCTGCTCATATCACTAATGTGCCAATAATGAAGAGGAATGGTGCGAAAGGCCTCTTCCGAGTTACCAGTGGCGTTTGTGCTACAGGCATGTGCTAATTTGTCTTCCTCCAACAAAATCTGTATTGAATCCAATGTGTATGTGTATGTGTGTACACATGTGTGTGTGCGTGTGTGTGTGTGTGTCCGTGCGTGCGTGTTTACATTTCCTTGTGTCCAGACTAACTGAACTGAGAGAGCTGGTGCTTTCGGACAATGCGATCGACGTGAGTGCTCAGGAATTCCGCCACGTTCCGGCTCTGGTCCCTGTTGTCTATCGAACACCAGCAGTTCTAGTGCTTAGTGTGTTCTTTACCTAGCGTGCAAGTAACTAGTTTGTACGGTATATCCCCCTGTGGAACACAGCAAAACCTCTGTTTGCCGGACCCTGTACAAAACTGCGGAATCCTGTATGGAACGGACGAAAAATTTACGCACCGACGTGCTGTGGATCACACCTGCATCCCCGGATCAAGCGGAATCCTGTCATATCAGGACAGTTTCCGCTACACCAAGGGCGTGCGGTTAGGGCAGGGTTTAGTGCACATAATATCTCCCTCGTTTTGCAACGACATCTCCGGTTCTATCCATGATGTAACCGTAACTATTATGACGTCATCTGTTCTGCTCATGACGTAATGATTCTACCTTTTTTCTGTGCAGACTCTTCCCACTGGCATTGGTCGGCTGAGGAAACTGGAGTCACTGCACGCCGACAAGAATCACCTGTCCGCCATACCCTACCAGGTGAGAGCATACGTGATCAGCATACGTGATCAGCATACGTGATCAGCATACGTGATCAGCATACATGATCAGCATACATGATCAGCATGCATGATCAGCATACGTGATCAGCATACATGATCAGCATAGGTGATCAGCATACATGATCAGCATACATGATCAGCATGCATGATCAGCATGCATGATCAGCATAGGTGATCAGCATAGGTGATCAGCATACATGATCAGCATGCATGATCAGCATAGGTGATCAGCATGCATGATCAGCATGCATGATCAGCATGCATGATCAGCATAGGTGATCAGCATGCATGATCAGCATACATGATCAGCATGCATGATCAGCATACATGATCAGCATAGGTGTACAGTCACGCAGAGGCGTACCAGCCGGTCTACCCGGTCTGGCTTTGCCCGGACCACTTTTTTTTTACACAATGCTCAAAGTGCCCAGAATGCAGGGTTTTGCACCCCAGTTTCAAAAGTTTCACGGGGAGACCCCGGATCCCCACCTCCGGCCAGACCACCTCCAACAGCTGTGCTATGCGTCTGTAACGTAACTGGTCCTCCTCTGAGGGGGTGTACGGCCGCTTCACCAGAGTATTGTATCATCTGTATCATACGTGTAGCATGACCGGTGCATGTGATCATGCATGGTCATTATGTGCATGCCGAACCTAGGTCGAACTGTTTAGGGGGGGGGGGGGGGGCACACACGTGTGTGCCCCCCCCCCCCCCCCCCCAGAGACCCATACGAGCTACTCGCCTGAGTAAAACCTGCCAAGGCGACCACTCTGATAAGGCGACCACCTGCCTCAGACAACCACCGCAAAAAGGACGAAGGAGTGTAATTTCCAGTCAAACGACCCTGGATAAGGAGACCGCCTGTACACAGCGACCACATTTGAAGTTGCCGTGAGCGATGGTCGCCTTGGCCAGGTTTCACTGACAGTATCGCTAGCTCACATTGCAGTGAAAACAACGGAGTAACCTCTGATGTATACGGTGCTACTCGATGAAATCCCATCAAGCGAGTCAACACCACATCAAGCGAGTCAACACCACATCAAGCGAGTCAACACCACATCAAGCGAGTCAACACCACATCAAGCGAGTCAACAGCACACCGGGCCGGGCGGTGTGCAGTAGCCCTAGACCTGGAACCACTCGGATGTGAACTGATTCAGGGCGCCAACTTGACTCCTGTGATTGGATTTCGTTGAGCAGGACTGTATATTATTGTGAGGTGGAGAAAGCAGAAGATTTCCGCCTGTTTATCATAGATTTAGTTCACAACTTCCACACAGGCACTCTGCGGTTGACCTTGTTCACCACACCGGGCAGAAATACGATTACAAATTGTGTGTGGTGCATGTGTGTGTGTGTGTGTGTGTGTGTGTGTGTGTGTGTGTGCGTGTGTGTGTGTGTGTGTGTGTGTGTGTGTGCGCGTGTTTGTGTGTGTGTGTGTGTGCGTGTGTGCGTGTGTGTGTGTGTGTGTGTGTGTGTGTGTGTGTGTGTGTGTGTGTGCGTGCGTGCATGTGTGTGTGCGTGTATGTGTCATGGGGTGGCATTATTTCTGGTGTTTCTGTGCAGCTCGGAGACTGCACAGCTCTGCACATTCTGACGTTGCGTGACAACCAGCTGACGGATGTGCCCCGCTCCATTGGTCAGCTGACCAGCCTGCGTGTCCTGGACTTGGCCTGCAATCAGTGAGTGGACAACGATGGATATGTCGTTACTGTGTGCATGTGGAGGCTCGGTTGAAGAACGAGTGTGATGCAGCTGCATGGTACAGCGCTGGAGGACGTTTTGGACGAATTCACTAGATGGCGGTGGAGTCATTGGGTTGTGTCGCTTCTCCTGCACCCCTCCCCAATTCTCAGATCTTGGATGTTATGCCCCTTGCACAGATGTTTATGTACTGTATTTGCTTGAATACGAATCACACCTATTTACGCGGACACTAAACTACAGGGCCACTAGAGACTTACAATTTAGCGTGGCCTACCACTGAAGTGATTATATTGGACGTTTATGATGTAGCAAACCTGAAAATGGGGGTGCGACTTGGTGATATGGTATGGTGGTGTTCTTGTCCATTTTTTGCTCATGTCTCTGTCTCCCTGTTCACGTACTTGCATTTGTGCATGCACACTCGTGTTCTTTTAGGATTCAGCGCCTGCCGTACAGTTTAGCTGAGCTGAAACTGAAGGCGCTCTGGCTCTCAGAAAGACAGGTAAGTGTGTTTGCGTGTTGGTCTCGACAGCAGGGCCTACTGCGTAGCACTGCTCCGCTTGTCAATCAAACTTGCAGCTGGCTCTTGCCCACTAACTTGCCATCTCCCTTACGTCCAAACCAGGTGCGCTCGTGATCATGTGACGTCTTCTGCAGACTGTATGCAATCATGAATCATGCATCAAAGACAACATTTTGATGTTTTTCGTCTGGTGATGAAACCACCTACCATTGGAATGTGTGCCAACATGTCCCAAGCACAACATGCCTTTCGTCTTTTGACGAAACCACCCACCTTTGTAATGTGTGCAGGCATTCTGGGCACAACAGTTCACAGTTGTGGGAACACTTTGTGTCAAGCATCATGCCGCAAGATGTACACTGTATGCTGGTGTAACTACATCCACACCTTGCTGTCAACGGGAAGCTGTTCTAAGAAATCATGTTAGGCCAGCCGCCACGGCTACACCACTCGCTGCAGTTGGCCCGGTTGGTGCCATCCTTGAAGCTCCAACCTTCTTGTACTGTACATGCACAGTCAAACCTCGTTAGGACGAACTTCAAGGGACTGAACAAATTTGTTTGTCTTATCGGGAGTTCTTCTTATCTAGATCTGACAAAAAATCGATATACATAATCAGATGGATTGTATTTACGTGAAGGTGCATGCTGTTGTACATGGGAAGCATGTTATTCTTAGCATAAGCCAGAAACAGGTAAGTACAATGACAAAGTGCAATGAATCACGACTGTGTCGAAAGTTCGTACAACGCACTGATTGATTTGTTCAAAACACGCTTGAAAACAATTTGCATTGTACGTACAATATGACCTCGACTATTGAAAAAAAGAAGAAGAAAAAAGGCAGCCAGCGTACGCGCACGCTCGTGGACCGAAAGTTCGTACTACATGTACATGCCCACACTGACTTTGTTCAAATCACACTTGAAAATAGTTCGTCTTCGCGAAAGTTCGCTGTACAGAAGTTCGTCATAAACGAATAATTTTGACTTGAATTGATGCCTGGCCAACCATAGGATTGGCCTTAGTTCGTACTAATGGAAAGTTCGATTTATCAGTGTTCGTCCTAACGAGGTTTGGCTGTAGTGCGCTGATCACTGAAATCCACTGGTGCGGGTCAAGTTTGCGCCTTGCACCAGTTAACTCCCCCAGTGTTTTTACGGGTCTAGGGCTGCACAACGCCCGGCGCGTACTTGACAGTCAGATTTCGTTGAGCAGCTCTGTTTGTCCGCTGCAAGATCTTTGGCAGTGCCGTAAAATACCGTTGATCCGCCCCCCAAGCCATGTCGTTTCCCAGCTAGTTTTCCGGCAGAAGGCGGGAATTAGATCAAGTTGTTCAAGTGCAGTACGATGTACAACAAAGCGGAAGATCAGACCTGGCATGCTGGATTGTGCGCATTTTCATCCTGTACTTGCACGTATTGTGTACAGCAGTGCTAGGGTCGGTTCAACATCGTATTTAGTTGTATACGCCGATGTCGCTTCACAGGCAGAAATTCAACAGGGGGCGGGAATTAGAGCGGGGGCGGATCAGCGGTACTTTACGGTACTCGCGCATGATCTCTTGACTGTAGGAATACGTGGCTAGATGATGGACAGCCTCTGTCATAGCAATAACACATCCCAAGCCAATTTCTATCATGTTTTTTCATGTGTATGCAGAGCAAGTCTCTGCCCAATCTGGAGAAGGCTATCGACACGGATTCCGGAGATGTGTTCGCAGCATGTGATCTCCTTCCCCAACACCCCAGAGAAACAGGTAAGGGCTCTCACTGTCTTCGTGGATCAGCTACAGGGCTGGCAACTGAAATGCGACCCCTGAGCCCCTGAACCCCTGAGCCCCTGAACCCCTGAGCCCCTGAGCCCCTGAACCCCTGAGCCCCTGAACCCCTGAACCCCTGAACCCCTGAACCCCTGAACCCCTGAGCCCCTGAACCCCTGAGCCCCTGAGCCCCTGAGCCCCTGAACCCCTGAGCCCCTGAACCCCTGAGCCCCTGAACCCCTGAACCCCTGAACCCCTGAACCCCTGAACCCCTGAACCCCTGAGCCCCTGATCCCCTGAGCCCCTGAGCTCGCATCGCAAAGACCCGACACGGGATAGTAAAACTACGAAATGGAGACTGCTAGAATGTGAACGCATCGCTAAAGGGTTGGATTTCAGTTTGCCAGCATTGTATATAATTACTGACAGTTTTAAAGAGGAAATTATGTAAGTTTTCCGTGAATGCTGATCCCCCCTTTCTGCTACCATGAGTTTCTAATTTTCATGGGCACGTGGATATGCTTGGACTCGTTGACGGCTCTAGCAGTATTTCAACTCGCCCTCTCCCCAAAATTACAAAAACATAATTCATGCCTTTCCGAAACCGATGAAATCATTATACCGTTGTTTGTGGACTTCTCCTAATTCTGCTAGTCGCTGTTCTTCACCCAGCTGTTCTTCACTCAGTGCTAACATTTGGTTGTGAATACCGCTGTGTTAGCCCCTGAAGGCCGGACTAGGTCGAAAGCAGTCCTCACTTACAAGGCATTATTATTATTATTATTATTATTTCACAATCACGATGACATAGTGCCAATAAGCATGTGATGCGGGCGATTTTAACCAGCCATGGTGGGGACAACTGAGAAAAAGAAGGAGAAGAAAAAGAGAAAAGAAAACAAAACAAAAGGAGTACTATAGGAACCTGGAGAGAGCAGTATGAAGATTAGGCTAGCAATGGAAAACAACGAATTCAATTCAATTCAACTTAGGCGCGGGCAGAATGGAACAAAATGCAGCGAAGGTATCACGAGACTTTACCTCCTGCGGAAGCCGAGACCAATGAGAATAGGACTTGAACAGAGGGGATTTTAAAAGGATCGATGACCTTGCAAGTGGGAAATGGAGAGAACATCTAGTACGCGAGCTATTATTGAACCAGCTTAAATACGCAAGTGCATGAGGAGGAGCAAGTTGAAGCTTAATACGGTGAATGAATTTGCATGCCGAGTGGGGAAAGCGTTCTGAGAGAGGGGAAGAGGAAGCCAAAATGTATAGCGTCTGAGAGGAGGTCAGAGGGGGCATGCGAAATATTAATCGAAGTAATTTACGGTGGGTGACTTCTAACCGATGCATAAGAGCGGAGGATAGACCGGAGGACCAAACGAGAGAGCAGTAATCAAACAAAGGAAGAACATAAGAGTGATAAATTTGTATTCGACAACCATGGTGTAGATGGGAGATGTGAGGAGAAATGCAGCCTATCGCGGAGCAAACTCGCTTTTCAATATAGGTTACGTGCGAATCCCAGGACAAGTGTTCATCAAGAAATATACCAAGGTGTTTGTGATTTTTAACAATGTTGATAGCAATGGGATCATCAGGGAAAGTAAAAAGCCGAGTCGTAAGGAGGGTGAGGTCACTGGAGGGTCGTGGGGGGATACAAAGGATTGCCGTTTTCGACACATTGGGGCGGAGTTTCCACTTCGACATCCAGCGCACAACTTGATTAATGTGATACTGTAGCGAGTCGCAGGCTTGCAATAAGCCTGGCTCGGTTATATGGAGCGCTGTATCGTCCGCGTAGAGTGAGGTATGATCCAAACCTGCCAAATCATTAACGTATACGATGAACAATAGAGGCCCCAAGATAGAGCCCTGGGGCACTCCAGAGTGGACTGTTAGAGGGGCGGACAGGGCATGTCCAATTCGGACACTCTGTCGACGTTCAGTGAGATAGCTGGTGAGCCACTGCAGACACGTCCCGGCTACGCCAAACGCTGCTAACTTATGGAGGAGACCCCTTGTCCAGACAGTGTCAAATGCTTGACACTGTCTGGACAAGGGGTCTCCTCCATAAGTCCAGACAGTGTCAAGCATTTGCATACTTCTCATATCAACAATATCATGTGGAGCTGTACGAGGAGTCAGCCAAGTGCAGTCACTTGTGCATGTGCATGCAACTGACAATGAAGCTAAATTTGAGCGATTGCTTGGTGCAGTATATCACCTTTGCGTCTTGTCCTTGCCTTACAACAAAACCAGCATAATGATTCGGCGGAATTAGTGAAGAAGTTGGTTCTCTCTCTCTTTCCCTCTCTCTTCCAGATTCAGAGTTGGAAGATGAGCAGAATAACCGGAAACCGATTGACCCGGATGAGGAGCGTCATGTAGCGTTTGCACCAGACCCCAACAAGCCCGAGTCAGTTCCACCGATTGTCGGTGAGAAGGTGAGGATGGAAAGAGAGACTATCTCCTCTCTCTCTCTCTCTGTAGATAGTCCCAATTCCCATCACCCGCCCTGTTCCCACGGCTACCCTCTACCGGGCAGTTTGTGTATGGGTAATGGCTTCGTGAGATCTGTCAAGTGATGCGTATTCTTCGGACATTCTTGGACTTTTTTTCGCATATCTGTTTGTGCATCCAGGCCAATGTTCTGATGCGTCAGAAGACACCATACCGTAATGAGTTGAAGGAGATCAAGGAGGTGGCTCGCAAGAAGCACATGGAGGAGAAGAGAGTAAGCCAGAAAATGCCACCATCATCTGCATATCCGAATCTAGGTGTCAATGTTGATTTCATGTGCACAGAGCAAGGCAATCTTGCAACTCTGAGGACCTGCGCCGAATCTAGTTGTTGACATTGATTCAGTGTGCGCAGAGCAAGGTACTCCCGCACCTCAGAGGAGCCCCGGTGTACATGCTTATTGTCTTGTTAGCTGTACTAACACTAGGCGTGATGTGTATGATTTCCTTTGTGTGTGTGTGATCGTGTGTTTGGCAGGCATCCGTTGCTTCCAGGTCTCTGTCTGTCAGCCCCGATTTGCCACGTGAGCCGGTGAGTCGTTCGTGCGGTGTGTATACATGTCCCCCGTGTTTGTTTGAGCACATGTTGATGGGTGCACACCTTAATGCGTCTGCTTGTACAGCATACTAAACCATGAAGGCTTGATTTGACATTTGGACGTGTGTCCGGCGTAGGTAGTTCAGCACAGTACCGCCAGCTATTATCGTAGTCGGCATTTTGGGGCCCTCGAAACATTTTCAACATCTAGAGTCAATGATCGTCGCATTCCTTTAAAAAAAGTTTCTAACAATGAAAAGTAGCAGCGTACTGCCACTACCATAGCAACCGCAGCGTGTCCGACCCCGCCGCTGTGACATAGGGTGTTAAAAACGTTGACTTGGCCATTTCTGGGAAAGCTACCCAGAAATGTATGTTAGTGCTATGGCTCTTTACAAAGGAAGGTCGCTATTTAAAATGCCTATTGCAGGCGCGTCAGACACGGTTCGGCGACGACTGCGGTATTGACCGTACCACTCTTCGCCCCGGGTACCCCTTCAATCAATGAAACACACTGATCTGGGCTCTAAATTTCCAAAATGTTCGCCTCAGCACCCCCCCCCCCCCCCCCCCGAGTAAATTGTACTTCAGATGGCTGACCGTACCACACTAAAATACCTTCCGACGCGTACTATATACCTAAGCATTACCAGTTGGGCAATCCACTGTACAAGGCGTTATTCAACGCGTATAACACTTTGCTGTTGTGCTGTTGTGCTGTTGCTGTTGCTGTTGCTGGCATGCATGCGTGTGCGTTGTGCTCAGGCCGAGGCTAGCTTTGTGCGCAATCCCGGTGTCAGTCTGGGCTTCAGCGTGGCCGGAGGCACTGGCGTAGACCAGCCGTTTAGAGATGACGACGATGTAAGATTTTATGTCTTAGTTTTAAGTCTATTTTTCGCACTTTAAACCGGGTAATTTTTTACGGGATCGATTTGATGCAATTTTGTGTCCTATTTCTAGGGTTTCCGAAATTCTATCTATTCAAATTTCACATCTTATAGTATTGTCTTGGACATGGAAATCCGGTCGCACATCTAGCAGCCCCAGGGCGTTGGCCATGCAGCCGTGGATAAGCGGTGCACATACGCGCGTTTATGCGCTGCAGCATGCTGGTCGCATCGGATCAACACGTGCACTGCACGCAGCGTTCTGTACGCGCTTAGGGCGCCGGCCCCGGTCAATCGACTGGATTTCCATGTCCACGACAGTACATGTGCAGAGTTGCGGTACAGACCTATGTGTATCTACAATTGATTTGCGTGTCAACAACAATTCGAGTCTTTGCAGGACAGTTGTGTTCGTCCTGCTCTGAATACACTGTGTATATTGCATGAAGGAGAATTCTGTACGAGAGTCGCTGCTGGTCCAATGCCGTGTTCCTATTGTGGCAGGAGCACGCCGTTATAGCTAGGATATTACCTACCCAACCATCGGACCAGCGAATAATCTTGTGTTCCACTTTCGCGGCATCACCCCCCACGCACACAAAGACACACATGTTGTACCTGCGCCTGTGTCACGACGTTGACATGATGTTCAACGTCATGAGATTATTTGCAGTACACGTCATAGTTTGTGTTCTCTACCCCGGTTTTGTTTCCGCGTTCCCACACCGAAGCTGGGCCGCGTGTTTATTATTTCTACTGACTCACTCACCTCTTGGCGACTTCCTCCATGTTTTTTCCTCCTTTTTTCTCTGCGCAAGCGCCTTGCGCTTTAGTCGTCGTCTTCTTTCAGTTCACAGCAAGAACAATAATTATTTACCTCTTGTGCAGTGTCAGTCAAATTCAGTCAAATCAAGCTCTCCCGATCCCAAGAAACTGTCTGGCGTGTGCACAAAGTGGTGCCGAAACCCGGGACATGAACCGCACCGGAGCTCGAAACGAGCCGTGCGTACCATTCCAATCTTGAGAAAGATAGACTCGACTCAAATAATTTGTAAGCAGCTTGCCCGATTTGGGTCGTCGAGCTAACATGCCGAAGAGAGCAGTGACGACCGGCACGCAGATCATGCGCCGGGCCAAGATCGCGCAGCTGCAAGGATCCATCGACGAACTCGTCAAAGAGGCCGAACTCCTTTTATCGAAGGAAGGAGGTCAAAGGGCCGACGAGTTGTCGCCAGAACACGTGGACTCGGATCCAAAAAAGCTAAGTACACTTGTGGATTGTATTGTTGAAGAATTGTACGCATATGATGAGGCGTGTGATGCATTGGCCAGTGTTTTGGACTCGGAGACTCTGGAGGGTTCAGATGAGGCTCTGCAAACGGAGATCTGCGATGTGGTTGCGTATTCGGTACGCATCAGAGGGTCAATTGTTGAATGCAAGCGATCTCCGCAGTACAGAGCCCAGACGAACCGTCCAGAAGCTGCTACTACTAGTACTAGCTCACCAAGTAGCACCAAGAGTACGGGCAGTGCGGGTATCAAACAAGAAACTAGTATGGTTGATTTGTCCAGCATCCAACAGTCAATAGGAGATCTTGTTCGTACGCAGTCTATTACACATAGTCAACACCAGCAAGTATTACAGTCGCAAGAGGATCTAATCAAACAACACCAACTAGTCGTACAACACATGCAAGCATCATCACCTCAACCACAACCAGCTCCCACAAGTTCAGTCAAATTGCCCAAATTTGAAATACCAACATTTTCTGGTGATTTCCTGAAATGGGCTGAGTTTCACGATATGTTTGTTGCGTCTATTGATGCGAATCAAGGGTTGTCGGGTGTCCAGAAACTGTCGTACCTAAGAGATCACGTAACGGGTTTGGCTCGGGATGCCATAGCTGGCTTGCCCATATCAGATACCAACTACACAACCGCGCTTGACATTCTCCGCAAACGTTTCGGGAATGATCAGCTTCGCGTCAATGCACACTACACGGCAATCATGGACTTACCGCCTGCGTCCAACGCTACTCCATCTTTGCGTAGGTTGCACGATGCGTTGGAGGTGCACTTGCGAAGCCTCACAGCGCTTGGTGAGAATGTTAATCAGGCGGTGTTTGTGTCAATGATTACGAACAAATTGCCACGCACCACGCTAGCGGCTTTGGAATTAAAAAAGGGGCCACAATCCTGGACCGTTTCGGACTTGCGCGCTGCAGTAGCCAACTTCATAATAGCGAATGAAGCGGAGGACGCTTGGAGAACGCCGAACTTTGCTATCAAGCAAAGTATCCAGTACTGATTCCCCAAACGCATCCCATCACCCAGCTCATCATCAACGATTGTCACCTGATGACGATGCATGGCGGCGTTGCACACACGCTATCAAGACTGCGTTACGAGTACTGGTTACCACGAGGGCGTGCAACAGTGAAGTCATTCATCACTAAGTGCCTGACTTGCCGGAAGCACCACGGTGGTCCATACCGCACCCCAGATATGGCCCCGCTTCCATCTGCCCGCGCAACAAGATCTATCCCGTTCACCCATGTGGGACTAGATTACTTCGGTCCTCTGCTCGTCAAGCACCAGCCAAGTACCAAGAAGGTATGGGTCCTCCTAGTGACATGTATGGCAACTAGAGCTGTCCATCTAGAACTGGTGGCAGACATGACCACAGAGGAATTCCTGCTAGCGTTCCGCAGGTTCGTGTCGTTGCGTGGTTGCCCTGAAGAGGTAGTGTCTGACAACGCGCCACAATTCATCCTAGCTAAGTCTGTTCTGGATGTGGCCTTTGAAGAAATGGCAACGAGTGATGATGTCCTGTCGTACATGTCGAGGACTGGTGTGAAGTGGCACTATAACCCACCGATCTCACCTTGGATGGGTGGTTTCTACGAGCGTCTCGTTGGAACAGTCAAACGAAGCCTGAAGAAGGTCGTTGGCCGCGCGCTCCTCACTGTGTCGCAACTGACTACCATTCTCATGGAAGTGTCAGCAGTCGTCAACTCGCGTCCACTGGTGTACGTGGACAATGACTTGCAGGAGATACTCACCCCAAGTCATTTTCTGTGCCTGTCCGCAACTACTGGTGGCGTGCAACCCACTGCTGATGACGGCGATCCGGACCACATCGAAGTTCCGACTGCAGCTCAGAATCTTCTCTCTGTCTGGAAGAAGGGTCAACGAACATTGGACCAGTTCTGGCGTGTCTGGCGAGACGACTACTTGGCTGATCTCCGCAACAGTCACACTCGGAAGCTCCGACAGGCACGCGTTACCGCTTCAGAACGGCCAGCCGTTGACGATGTTGTACTAATAAGGGATGACATGCCCCGTGGCTCATGGCGACTTGGTCGCATTGTCGCTCTCCATACAAGCAAGGACATGGAGATACGTTCCGCAACCGTCATCACTGCAGAGAAGACAGAGCTCAAACGACCCCTGTCTCTCCTGTACCCTATCTGTCCTGCTGCTAACTCCGAGGCTAACAACAACAGCACCGCTCCGGACACACACACCACTGGCCAAGCCGATCTGCCAGTTCCAGCAGCTGTTGCTCCACCCAGTCGTCCACAACGTGCTGCCGCTAAGAAGCAACGTCAGACGCTTCGCCAATTAATTGGCAGCGAACTTGTTTAGTTGAATCAGCTAGACAGTTGGTAGTTCACATCTGAACTCTCTCTTTCTCTCTCTCTCTCTCTCTCTCTCTCTCTCTCTCTCTCTCTCTCTCTCTCTCTCTCTCTCTCTCTCTCTCTCTCTCTCTCTCTCTCTCTCTCTCTCTCTCTGTGACGGTCTACTCTCTTTCACCCTTGCGTATGTTATATGCACTTATTGTGTTTTGTTTCCACGTTACTTTGTTACGAATTATCTCCTTTTCTCTGCATCTCTTGCGGGGGAGTGTCACGACGTTGACATGATGTTCAACGTCATGAGATTATTTGCAGTACACGTCATAGTTTGTGTTCTCTACCCCGGTTTTGTTTCCGCGTTCCCACACCGAAGCTGGGCCGCGTGTTTATTATTTCTACTGACTCACTCACCTCTTGGCGACTTCCTCCATGTTTTTTCCTCCTTTTTTCTCTGCGCAAGCGCCTTGCGCTTTAGTCGTCGTCTTCTTTCAGTTCACAGCAAGAACAATAATTATTTACCTCTTGTGCAGTGTCAGTCAAATTCAGTCAAATCAAGCTCTCCCGATCCCAAGAAACTGTCTGGCGTGTGCACAGCCTGCACGTGTTATCTCTTCGTCGTAGCTGCTGCTGTATTTGTGTCTCTGTGTGTACATGTGGCTGCACGTGTTGTCTCTTCGTCGTAGCTGCTGCTGTATTTGTGTCTCTGTGCTGCTGACCCGTACATGCTGCTGCGCTGCTTTGTTGCTGACCCGTACATGCTGCTGCGCTGCTTTGTTGTTGACACGTGCACCTTTTTGTGCTGAGTACACCACCTTTTGTGCTGACGAGGGCACCAATTTCTGATATCATGTTTTCCTTTTGCCATGTCGTCGTCAGTTGTCAGAGTGAGTTGTCAGTCGTTCGTTGTCAGAGTCAGACGTTTGTTGACAGTCGTTAGTCATTCGTTGTCAGTGTTAGTTCTCCATTATGAGTTCTTCCGTCGCCGCTTGAAGTAAACTATGAAAAACTCTCTCTCTAGCTCTAGAGAAAAACCACTGACTAGTTCGTTTTGAGGTGTGGCGTGGCGAGGATAGAAGAGGCAGTTCGTTCTCAACCTTCCGAGACGACACACACATGCCCACATGCACTCACACACGTGGGTGAACCTCTCCTCCTTTGTACAGGGCTACTACTCAGCTGTAGATTCTCAAGTGCCAGTATCAATACTCTATGGCCGGATGTGTGCGGGTGGGTGGGCGTGTGCATGCGTGCATGTGTGTGTGCGTGCATGTGTGTGTGCGTGCATGTGTGCGTGTGTGTGGGTGCGTGCATGTGTGCGTGTGTGTGGGTGCGTGAATGCGTATCTGTGATTTTTGTATGACAAGCAGGGTGTGTTCATCACCAAGATAAAGGACGGCGGTCTTGCTGAAGAGTCCAAACAGTTCAAACTCTGGGACAAGATCCTCAAGGTAAGGCCAGTAGACAAGACAAACATGTTGGTATAGTTGATTGGAAACTAAGCGAACGAGACAGCAAGCGACATAATCCAATGCCAATGCGTGCCCCTCTCCCTCCCCTTCAGAGTCGTCGGAACCAGTGCGGCAGATGCGGCCAAAGCCGCACCAATAATTTCATCTTGGGATTTTGGAAGCAATAGAATATGGACTTTATGGGCCCAATTTCTCTAAAATTTTCCCGGGGAGGACCCCGGACCCTCCATCCATCCATGCATGATGGCACCAATGTCGAATACCTTCCGACGCCCCTGCCCTTTCCCTTGGAGAATGTGCTGAATGAAGGTGTGACTGTATGATCTAGTCACAGTCATGCCTCATAAGTAAAACATGAACAACCATCAAGAGCCTTGGAATATGCCATCATGTTCTAAGTTTTAACACGTGTGTAACTATACATATTCCAAGAGCTCCGTTCTAGTTTTATACACGTAGAGGCTATGCGAATGATTTTTTCGCCGGGTGAGTCGGCGGATTTTATAACGGGTGCTACGTATGCGGCATGAGCTGCTAGTGCAAGACTTGTTGTTGTGTTTATTTTAATTCGCAAACCAAACGGGCAGATATTCCCAATGAAAAGGTGGCTTATTAGTGCATGGGTGTACCGCGTCTTTGCCAATGCATCTCAACTGATCGTGATGATGTCATCGCATGATGTCATCGCATAACCCCTATATTAGAGTGGAAGTTACATACAACTGGGCACCTACTAGTACTTGTGTACGACGCTGTACTTGCTGCTGTTTGAACGTACGTGTGTGCGCAGGTGAACGACTTCACCTTCGAGGGGATCAGCCACGACGAGGCGGTGCAGTTCCTCAAGACAGCGCACGGCAAGCTGCAGTTCCAGCTGATGCGCGAGATCGAGCCGAAGGAGGGCGAGCATTCGGCCGCTGTGTCGGCCGTACCGGGAGCAATGGTGAGCGGGCCGGCTGACTCCGATGCCAGTATGGTCATTCACGATGACCCGCCACCGCCAAAGGTAGAAAGCTCTGCTGCTGTGGCCGCCGCCGTCGCCACCGCCGCCACCGCGAAGGATGATGATGCACAGGGTCACGAGAAGCATGAGGTATGTAAACACAAACAAATAGACACGCGTACACATACACACACCACACACATGCTCACTCACACAAATATACACACACACATTTATTTAGTCGAGCATACATGCACAGGTGTTTCAATATTGTCTCCTTCTGCGCATGCTGCAGGGCCGCTCCCTGGCTCACGCATAATTCGCATGCAAACTGTCCGTGTGCACGCTTCCCACAATTGCCGTATGTCTGTGTAGTGCAGATTCCGGCGTATGTGCGCGTGACACCTCGAGCGAGCAGACTATACTACTCGTATTGACATCTGCTTGTCTGCATATACAGTACTACATGCAGTACCATCTGTTAGTCACTGCAGACCAGCCCGGCATGCATGTCATCTACTACAGTGCTGCTCAATGAAGTCCCATTTCGCGAGTCAAGTTTGAGTCTTGCACCGTTTCTCAGCGCATTGTTCACAGGTGTAGACCCGGCGCATACTTGACTCGCGTAATCGGATTTCATCAAGCAGCACTGTAGCAGCTCGCTGGTTGATTGTACTCATTGCAGATCCGGTGCACCTTCTCTTACGTTGTAATGTCCTGCGTAACAGCTAGGACGTGTGTGTGTGGGTAGATGTATGCTCCAAGCTCTGGTTAGCACTTTTATCCTTTCATACTTGGCTGATGCTTTCCCGTCAAATACAACACCATACCGTATTTTCCGGAGTATAGTGCGCACTTTAGATGTGATATTTTAGGCCCTAAATCGCAGGTGCGCACTATGCTCCGAATATGAAATGCATGTACTTCAATGAAGATTGAAGTGCGCACCCCCAATGAAGATTGGGGGTGCGCGTTATACAAAGGTGCGCACTATACTCCGAAAAATACGGTACCAGTGAGATAGGGTAAAGAAGCAAAAGAGAGCAGAGAGAAGTAGTGGCAGGGTCGCACAGGGCCGCCAGTGGGGCAGACCTATATACCATCTCGGCATAATTGGTAGACTTATGCTCAGTGCATGGAGGTATTGGTATAAAGCGGCTAATCCTGTCTGTGTGCAGCATGACATAGACCAACACTGATGTACATTATATGCTGGACTAGGCTGTTCCGATCGATTCCTGGCCTGTCTGCATTTCAGCCTTTGGGGGACCCGCGTGGAAGGAAGTGTCACATCCTTAGCTTGCCTGCCTGCATCGCAGCAGTGATGCATGTCCACCGTGACACCGCGACACCTCAGCAAACCTGTTCCTTTCTCTGCCCTAGAAACCATGTCTGGAGGAAGTGCTAGCATCCTGAGAGCGTGCACAGCATGCCGTGTGACACACCGTGTGCGCTACACCTAGCTAGACCAACAGCAACAACTATTGTAATAATGAGTGACTAGCTTGTAGCAAGATTTTGTGAGCGAGCTAGCGTACCACTTCACGCTTTAGCCATGAGCTGCTTGCCCTGTGTGTTCTCTGGTGTCCGTGCTTTTGGCCATCACTCGTGCAAGCCAGGATCAGCTTACTGTAGTCGACCCAGAACGTCCTCGTGCTTTGTCAGCGCAATGTGAACGTGTCTTTAGCAGCTGGGCCAGTCTTACATGTCAGCACTCTGTGTTAGTGTAGCCCTGGTGTGGAGACATGCAGAAGATGTGTAGCTTGATGCCTGTGTGATCATGGTGTAACCCTGGAGAGGAAGGAAAGGGCTTTACTACTACACTTGCTCCCTGACTACTAGGGTGTCGATAGTGGCTTGCTATTACTCCCAACACCCCTGCAGCTTCAGACCGTATTGCTAGTGCACGTAGCTGGTTGCTTGGCTGGTGAACATAGCTGAGACCTGCTCTTAATTAACAGCTCTGCTCGTGATAAGTGCTGCTGGTCTTTCTGTCGGTGGTGTTCACTGGGAGGTTCGCCGACTCGTGTGCGGTGAATTGCGCTTTTTGGCTTCTTTTTCTTCTCCTGTTTAATTGTCTGTTTTGTAGTGCATCTCTGCCCGCACTGGGACATGTGTGAACCGTTGTGTGCGTGTTCTGGCGTATGTATGTCTGCTGGGGCGCATATGCATACGTTTGCAATCTGAGTGTGTTCCATGTCTGTGTGTGTGTAGAGTACCTTGGTGTGATGTGTCGACGATACTAACGATTCAAGGGGGTGATGTGTATTTGTGCGTGTCCGTGTGTGTGTGCTGCGTAGGACGAAGGCATGGAAGAAGAGTCGAAGCTGACGATGAGCAAGGAGGCGGAGGCCACTCTTGGTGACCTGGACAAGCACTTGGACGACTCCATCGCAGACAACAAGAAGGAAGAGATAGTGGACAACACCGAGGAGGTACGTACACTTGCGTAGACCGCTGCTTCTGTGTTGATGCAAGTGACTACAGCCCAATCACATAATTGCACCGCTAATAATCTAGTAGCGTGTAGGTCATGGCTGTACTTCGAAGTGCAGGGCTGTGCAATGAAATCTGAGAGCGTGAGTCAAGCCTGCGTCCTGCACCAGTGCATGTGGGTGGATGGGTTGGTGTATGGGTGGGTGTTGACTGCCATTCTTACGTATGAGTGAATCAAGTCTGCATCCTGCACCAGTGCACAGCCCAGTGCTCTCAGATCTGGGGTTGCACGGCGCTCGGCGCATACTTGAACCACCCAATCAGATTTCCTTTGGCAGTACCATAGCTACATGTATGCTTGGTGACTAGGGTTGGACACTTTCTCTAGTGTTATTGCTCTCATATTTGTGCAATTTTTAATTTTGCTCCTGAATTGTCCTCCCTGTTGCTTTGCTACCATCCTCCTCCTTCCTCCACCCTTTTTCTTAACTAACCCCATTGTCACATTCGCTTCCATGTAATTGGGCTTGTAACCCGTGTGTACTTGCGAATTCAAATAACAAATATACATACATATTACCTTTGCCTTCTAAGCTCTGACGACTTCTGGCTCTGGTGTCATTCAGGAGGTGATATTGCACCGCGTGAATCGCTCGTTGGGAATGAGCATTGTCGGTGGCAACGACAGCTCTTCACTGCCCTTCGCACCGGCAGGCAGTGCTGATGTGTTCATATCCAAGGTGCGTACATGTACTACCTTTTGGAACTGCAGGATAATGAGTGGCGGAGACTCACGCTTGTTCACGCCCATTCTTATTACAGTTAATAATTATAGTCTGGATTATCAATACAGGTTGCACGGTGCCATTAGTTGTTTCGAATTATTGGTGTGTGTAATGGCTACTGAGGGTAGCCATGTGTCGGCTCAGAGTGCATGGAGGAGAAGAGGAGGAGAGACTGTTGCATTGCCCACACAGTCCATGTCGATTCCGAGACCGGAATGGTCGGAGGAGTGCACTGCGCCTGACCAGCACAGCTTTTGCAGCACCTACTACTCTTTTTGCTGACTTTGTATTTGTCTTTGCCTCTTTCATTACCCCCATTATTTTGTAGGGATGTGCACATAGGATAAAGAAATCGTTAAAAAAATGAAAAATTATAGTCTGGATTGTTTGTTAATTTCATTTTTATTCTACTTCCACAAGACGGTTCTACTTTCAAGATTCTGTTTCTTCTGTCATCCTTGTGCTTTGGATCCATTTTCAGGTCGTAACGAGTGGCGCTGCAGACCGAAGCGGCCGCCTGCGCATGGGAGATCGTATCATCAAGGTGGACGGACTGACGCTCAGTACCCAGAGTCATAACTTTGCAGTAGCCGCTCTTGTCAACAGTGGTGACGTGGTGAAGATGAAGGTGTTCCATCACACTCAGCCGGCCGGACTCGTGCCCGTTGAGCTGCACCGCAACCCCGAGGAACGCCTCGGCCTCAGCATCAAGGGAGGCGTCGACAGTCGTCCGGGCAATCCGATCGACAAGGATGACGAGGGGATATTCGTATCCAAGGTGAGAGTCAGCACTGCTCCCAATTGCGCTTCTGATCGGCACCCCTGAGCTATTTCTGACTATCTAGAAGCATGCTTTGGGACATGCCAATACTCAATACTGGTTGGGTCGTCGGTTTCTCCAATTTGTCTAGTTTGACTCTTGATGAGCGTATTCTCGATGTGCGTGCAACATAGATCTTAAATCTGGAACTAGTATTGGTTGAAGGCCCTCCCCCCCCCCCCCTCCATACACACACATACCCAGGCTGGATCTCACATGTCCTGCAAACTAATTGGCCGTTGGCTTATCTTACCACTGACACTTGGAATAACCAAGAAGCAGTTTGAAATTGCGACTTGACAGACCTGCAGGAAAGCATCTTTCCATGCTCAATACACTGTGTTTCGGAGAGTTCACCCATCACCAGTTGACCTGGAGTATGGTAGTAGGGTCATAGCGTGTGTGCTCTGAGAACTTCTCAGAGCACAACATTTAAATGAAAAAAAAACATTTGCACTCCACCATTGTGATCGCCCAGACCAAACATCACCATCATGACTGCGTCTTTGTTTTATGTATTGTGTTCTGCGTGAACAGATCCGTGAGCAGTCAGCAGCATCCAGGTGCCCAGAACTACGCATCGGACAGCGGTTGGTGGAGGTGAACGGGCAGACTCTGCTTGGCGCAACGCATTTTGACGCTGTGGCCCTCCTGAAGGAGGCCACTAGTCCCGTCCGGTTGCTGCTCTGTGATGGTTATGATGAGAATCTAGCAAGATGTAAGTCAGGGGGCGTCGGAAGGTATTTTTGTGTCACAGATTGTTACTTCAGATGACTGACCGTACAATTTACTCGTGGGGGAGGGGTGGCTGAGCCGAAACGTTTGGAATTTAAAACCCAAATCACTGGAAATCAGTGCATTTTATTGATTCACGGGGTACTTGGGGCAAATAGTGGTACGGTCAATACCGAAGTGGCCGTACTGTGTGCAACGCCCCTGTAAGTGATGTTGGTTTTACTTGGAGCTCTAAGGGTAGCTACCTTGACAGGTCTGAATTCAATTTAAACTTGACTTGGTGGCCATGAAAATCCGACCCACGTGCCGAAAGCAGTGTCAAGGCCCGTTCGGCCCCTGCAGCCTTTGGATGGGTTTTTGGACCGTGCATGATGTCATTGAAATGGCAACACGGATTTGGTTTTTGGCACGTGTGTCGGATTTCTTTGGTAGTGCTGAGTCGGGTAGCATTTTCTCCGGGTATCGGATTCGGGTATTTTCCACAGGTAGCACTGATACCCTATCGGGTAATGTTTCCATGGTAACACCGCAATGCACCCCTTCCCTTACAGTACACGCTGGGTAGACATGCGGAGTATTACATGACTTTGTGCACGTGCACTGTACGTGATGTCATCATAGTATTATGATGTCATCTGCGACTTCGGGTTACCGGTTTTCGGGTATTATTCTGTACTCGACTATCCGAGGGGTGTGCGCGGGGCGGGTAGCACGGGTACCCGACTACCCGTGCACACCACTATTCTTTGGGTACTACTTTACCGGCATACTGACTCTACACTTGTTTGAATGTGCGTGTGAGGATGTACGTTTTTGCGCATCAAGTGTACTTGCGTAGTCCCTGGCTGTTATCACTAACTGACTTGCTCTGCTTGTGCTTTTGTTTTTGGTCTTTCACCTGTCTGTCCGTCCGTCCATTTCTCCGTCCGTCCATCCGCCTACCCATCTAACTATGTGTCCGTCTGTCTCTCTCGCTCTTGTCTGTCTGTCTGTCTCTCTGCCTGTCTCTGTCTCTCTGTCTATCTTTCTGCATGTCTCTGTCTCTGTCTCTCTGTTTGTCTGTCTGTCTGTCTGCCTGTCTGTCTGTCTGTGAATGTCCGTTCACGTCCGTGTGTTCACGTGCATTCTAATCTCACGTAGCCGTCTCACCGGCCGACTCACTGCGCGAGTCTCTCTCCCACATCAGCCCACCGTCGCCGTCCAAGCCGGAGGAGCTGCCCTCCCCGCCGGAGATGGCCAACGGTGGACCAGTGATGTCATCACAGGAGATGCTGCCACCACCACCCGACAGCAGCAGCGGTGACGACGTCATAGAACAGCAGAGCGAGGCCGACATGCCATCTCCCCCGGCCGTCGCCGATAGCTCCGACGTTCCTGCCGAGTCCGGAGAGGATCTGCCACCACCGCCCATGGAGGACTGATAACAGGTAGGCTATGCAATACACAGTCACATGGTGTGTTTCACGCCACTCAAGTGTCTTGTAGATATGGGCTTTCTGTACGCACTTAACCCTTACAGGGGCATTTTGCCACTCAATCAGCTCCCGTATAAGGTGGATTTGACGTCGTTGTGTATCCTCTGTATGCTGTGTGTATAGAGCATGTGGGGGTTATGTCGCATAGTTGTGGTTCTTTCTGCAGGCGGCGTCTCCGCTGTACAGTGGTGAAATCCTAGCACAAGTACTACCTACGATGTATGCGTCGCGTAGCTTAATTATCTTGCCACCATCACTTTGGAGAGCTGATAGTTTGTGGAAGTCAAGTCTGATACTGCTGCTGTGGAATTTGACGGGGAGTGCTCAAACATTTGACACTCAAGTACACTCATACCTCGGTTATCCGGGCGGTCCGTGGACCGGGCACTGCCCGTTACAATGAAACGTCCGTAACTCCGAATCACATACATGTTTGTGGGGAAAGGCCATAGGTATGGCATATGACATCACTATTTCCACAAAAAGTGACGAAAGAGTAGTAATATCCAGGCGCGCACGCAGGGTCGACGGAAGGGGAGAGAGAGGGGGGGGGAAGGGGTTTACATGTGGATCCGTTGTAGTAATAGCTACGTCACGTCAACCAACTCTCTCTCACGCGCGCGCGCGCGCGCGCGCGCGTCGCATGTTTCAGTGCATGCGCAGTGCATGAAGACGTCAAGTAGTAGTAGAATCTGCGACTTGACGACTCGTTGACAGCACGGCGCGACGCCCACACGCAGCGCAGTGCAGGGCAACAACAGACGAAAAACGAAAAAATCGTTCAGTCGGCTGACAGAAAGGGGGGTTTGTCCGAACCCTGTGGAACCTCCCCCCCCCCCCCCCCCCCCCTGGGTATGCGCCTGATTATTTCCACTGAAACTCACCCATATGGTGCCCGGTAGACCCGAGTACCCGTAACTTTGGGGGTCGGGTTAACCGAGTCATGAATGTACCTGTAATTTAGTTTAGTTTTGTGCCTGTGACTGAGCATACCGCCAGGTCCAGACACACATGTACGAGTGTCCATTGTCTATTTTGCTGGCTGACTGTGAAGGCCATGGCACCTCCTTAGTGGAGTGGGGTTGTGCATACAGTGCAGTTCTGTCTGACCATGCAATGAGAGGTATCTTGAGAGGTATCTTTGCTAAAAACAAATAGTTGCTCACGTGTGACTGTGCATCTTTATCTGCAAATTCTCCCTTCTGCAGACTTGATCTTCCGAACACTATCCTTGACTCAGGCCGTCTGTTTTACAAGTCCTGATCAAATGGAGATTGAAACAGACATGATGGAATGACAAACTTGCAATGGACAAGACAACGGACAGAGCAACAGAAGATATTAGAAAACTGCCCCATCCTATTTTGATGTAGCGCCGCAGCCCTCTGCACGAGTCACAATCTGGTTACGCATGCACACGCGTGCAAGCGTGGACTACCGCACTGGAGCTTACACATGCATAGCGTGACAAGCACACACACACACACACACACACACCTATCGTATCTCAACGGCTGTAAATTACCCGACTGCTTCGCAAGTCGCACACATCCCCCGTACTTTCACTTCTGTAGACATGGCTAAATGGATTGGTCTTGCCTGATTATAGTAACAGAATTGCCGAGCATTTCGTATCCTCACCGATTGCGAACGATTAAATTTCTTCAACTGTTTATGCCTGCAATAGTTCTCCCCCATGAATATACGTGTGGCTTAGCTGGAGGTGTTTTCCAGGCAAACAGGCTTCTTGTAAGTTGTAGTCTTGGCCTCTGCCGGCAGTTTTGAACATCACTCTTGCTGATGATATTTCATCCCCCCCTCCCCCGTACTTTTCTTTTAGATTTTTGTATAGCTACAAGTCTGAGTTACTGACGAAGTCTGGAGAGTATGAGTATTATAACATGCTATTAACACGCTATCTGTGCCTAAGTTCATTATGCAGGTTGCGGCCAGTAATCTAGCGTCTTGTAATGCAAGCATGCCTTGGCACGTTGTGTTCCGTGTAAAGTTCCTGATATTAAATTTAATATTGTGTGCGTAGGTGTTTTTGACAGTCGTGTCCCTAATTTCGTACAATGTTCTTTTTTTGGTGTTCCTGAAGAAGTTAGTTGTGCTCCTAGGTGCATGCCTGCCTGTGTCTGCCTACAGATGTGCTTCTTGTCTTCTTCCTGCCCCGTGCTACAGTGTCTGAATATGTGTCTTGATATTTTCCTGGCTAGGAACATGTACTTTGCAACGCTTGCAAACTGTTTCCTTTCAATGCTGTGTGTTCGCGTCTTTGCTCCCTCTCTCCGTCTCTCTCTCTCTCTCTCTCTCTCTCTCTCTCTCTCTCTCTCTCTCTCTCTCTCTCTCTCTCTCTCTCTTCTCTCTCTCTCTCTCTTTCTCTCTCTCTCTCTCTCTCTCTCTCTCTCTCTCTCTCTCTCTCTCTCTCTCTCACTCACTCTCACTCTCTCTCTCTTTCACTCACTCTCACTCTCTCTCTCTCTCTCTCTCTCTCTCTCTCTCTCTCTTATCGCTGTGCGAGGCTAGACGCTTCGCCTGCTGTCCTGTCTGGCTCTGTATTCGAAGTAGGTGTAACACTGGAACGCTTTTAGCTTGCGAAATTCTCTTTGGCGTTTTCTAGTGCTTTTCATCACCCGCGCTCGGAGCGAATGGAAGTGTGAGGTTTGATAATGTGAAGTGCTGTCCTGTTGTTGTGCCGGGTTAGGGTCCGTCCGTAAATAGAGAGGTTAAGATGCACGTTATTTCCGACGTGACGCGCAATTTCACGTTAAATTTGGCGTAAAACTCCAAATTTCGACGTGACCTACAGGTCACTCGCGTTGTTTTTCGGCGCGCGAGCTGAACTTTCGCGTCACGTCAGAAATAATGTGCATCTTTTCACCTCTCTATTATCGAACTTTTACTCTGATATGTGATGCCGGTGATGCATGTCACGTGATGTGATATAATTGTGGACAAAGATGCGAAAGTACAGCGCAGTGCTGCTCACGGAAAGTTTGTACTGTAAAATGAGAAACTTTCGCTAAAGATTAAATTTCGCCATTTTCGCGACCATCACACATTCGCGAATATAAATCACCGCAAACCTCTCCCTACACTGATTGTAGACCGTACAAGATCCGATTGAAAATATGGAATCGCAAACGTTTCTCATCGCGAACCAGCCCGATTTATGAAAACGCTAAAGTTTGTCGCTTTACAGTAGTTTTCGCCCTGTACCAGTTCACAGTCCCAGCACTATGCTCGTAGGTCTACAGTCCATTTCAAAACTATAGACGCGTAGTGTTTTGCCAAATTCGATGGGATTTATTTAAATATTTTTTGTTTTTCTCCAGATTCCGTCTCTGCATCGCTTCACAATTCTGGCTATATACTTTGTTTTCGCTACGATTGAAGTTTATTTTTAGGCCAGGTTTTCCGGTTTTACATGTAATTTCTGTTTTGAAGGGTTTGACCAGTTTGTTTCAGATTTTTGCTCCTGCTGGGACAGTGCTGCGCCCAGACCATCGCGGGTGCATTTTTGTACGGGTCCTGGTAGCCTCGTGGTTTCGATCCGTGATTTCCAGCACTGTACAAGTGTGGGGCATGCATTCGAATCCCATCACGCCTCCTGCCTTTTCTCTCTTCTTTTCTGCATGTTTTGGATCTTGTTGGATGAAATACTGTAGGGATGATAATTACCGGGTATATGTTCTCTTTTTGATGTGATTTGAGCCTCCCTGTTCCTTTCGCCTGACACAACGAGTGACAGTGGTTTCACTCACGCCAGTTGCAAGGTGAGTTCGACGACGAGGATTTCGGATACTCAAGCGTCAATCAAAATCCAGCTCTTGTTCGAAGAAACAATGAACACGACTAATCATATCTTTCTCGGCATCACTGAGATTCTTACGGGCCTTGGAAGCCATTACAGTCAGGCACTCAGAAAATGCAAACGAGAAGATTCATTTGAGACATTTCTTTTGAGACTTTCCTCATGAGCTCACACCTTTTCATTTGCGACTTGGCGTGTTTTGCATCTTTTGTATGTCCCTCGGCGACGAAGAAAACCTGAAAAGCACATCTGAAAACCAGAAAACACTCATGCAAAACTCACAGCTGTCGTGCGCTACAGTACGTAGATCTACGACTCGTACGTATGAGTTCACGCGTCTATAGTTTTGAAACGGACTGTAGATATGCACAGCGCCACACGGCCCAGCTTGCCAGTAGAGACCTTTCGCACCACGCGTAGATCTACCAAGAGTCCATAACCCCCCGGGGCGTTATGGACTCTTGCGCGTACGGATATGAAACGAATGTGGATTCGTCGCCTGGGTTCGAGGATTCGCCAGAGTCCCTTATACAGTGCGTATCGGTTATAGTGTGGTCGTATACAAGAATATACTGCTTACAAGAATGAACACTCATTTTTTCATAATCATAACACATATTTTATGTGTATATTTATTCTTACAAGCAGTATTATCGCATTATAAAATATATATAGGCCCTAAGAATGGATTTTGTGTAGCAAAATATGCCAGATTAGCGCAAAGTGGATCGCCTGTAGTATTAACATCTGTGCTCTGTGCATACTCAATACAATAATTCAACACAAAAAGAGAGTTATGTCCAAGGGAGCATTGGAGAATCACTTTTTCTGTCCAGCCGGACTCTTTCTTTCGACTTCTCTCGTATCCGCTGCTCCGCAGTCGCCTAGCACGACCGCGAGTCTGATTGATCCGTGTGTACGTGTCCACATGCCAAACGTGCGGGCATATGATATGTCACACGTGATTTATCGTGTGTAAGAAATATCGGCAATAAGAATCAAATGTCGTTTTTCAAACACCCACGCTATAACCGATACCTACTGTACATGTATGACTATGAGGGCTCGTTGTCACGAATGGAAGCCTCTGCATTCGTGGATCGCTCCGAATCTGTCAGGTACACATTTTTTGGCCAGGTACTGTACACTTTATTTCTTTGATTCAATGATTATTATTATTACGAAGTAGTGGTTGCGACTTCGGCGATGATTTGTAAGAAAAGGTTTGCTCCCCACACTGGAGCTCGCGCTATTCCGACGAGGTTCGATGGACTTCTCGTGTGCTCTGGATGGCAGTCGTGAGTCAGTCAAGTGTCAAGTAAAGTCGGCGGAATAGCGCGAGCTCCAGTGTGGGGAGCAAACCCTTTCTTACAAATCATCGCCGAAGTCGCAACCACTACTTCGTATTGTTGTGCCCAGCGCGGGCTTGCGACTAGTTGGTTTGGAGGTGACAGCGTTGCGAATGACCGAGGGTCCTCAACGTCTGGTCTCACCGTCCAGGAGCGACACTGACTCACGCTGCTATCTGGTGTTCACGAGGTGTTTGTCGCGCTGGAAATGGAGCGTCTCTGTAAGCTTGTATCCCTGGTGATGTTTGTGCCTGGAGAGCACTATATAAGTGGTGCTCTTCAGGCACAATCTTCCTCAGCCTACTCAAGCTCAACTGATGAGGGGTGAATTCCCCGAAACACTGTGTATTGAGCAGGGAGTGGTGCTTTCTTGCAGGTTTGCCGAGTCGAAGGTTCGATGGACTTCTCGTGTGCTCTGGATGGCAGTCGTGAGTCAGTCAAGTGTCAAGTAAAGTCGGCGGAATAGCGCGAGCTCCAGTGTGGGGAGCAAACCCTTTCTTAGATTATTATTATTCTATTATTATTTTTATTATTTTTTTATTATTTTGTTAGGGATTTCCCAACAGGCAATGTTGCCTTTTTACTGGGAACCCTAAATGAGACTTTGTGTGAGCGCGAAACAAAGCATATAATTATGATCCGTGCACGTGTATTCTTAGTTGCCATGGGAAATAGCATGACGACTTGCGAAACCTGATTCTGTTTTCAACAAAACGAGGACGAGCCGAATCAAACTTTAGTTTCGCAATCGATTCGCAGCAGATGCGAAAGGCGAAAGGTCCCTATTGACTGTATTGATCTGATGTCATTGAGCATCACTGGGTCAGTTCTTAGCCCGGGGGGGTAGTAAAATTACAAATTCCTGGTTCTTAGTTGGGCATCCGTATTTTCCAGAGCATGAGCCGCACTTTGAACACTCAAAATTCACCCCCCCCCCCCCAAAAAAGAGGGTACGGCTCAGGGTGCGTTCTTAAATCCTCTCGGAAAAGTGGGAGACTCTCGGAACAGGTCGACAAGTGTTCTTTAATACATTGTACATCCTCTCTGAGTTTAATGAAGACTAGGGGCTCCCGTAAGAAGACCATAGGTCTGTGGGAAACACCCTAGTAAAATAAAAGTTAATAATAATAATAATAAATAACTTTTCAAAGCTCTCCAAGCTCTCCGAACTTCAGAGGTGGTCGAAACTTGGAGATTCCTGCGCTTTTTGGGTCAGCGCATGCGAACTACTGCTAAACGCAACGTGTTGATCATGAGCCCGAGTGTATGACATTCGCTTTTCGCATCCGCACAGTGCGTACTACTTAACCTTATTATTCATATTATTCGCGTCACTAAAGATCGCGGCCCCTTTGGCGCTTCACATACTCGTATGCAAACGACCTCTGAATTCTTCAAGACCCGTTCCTAAATGAACCCAGTTTCTTCCACCTGACTTCCAGGAGAGCTTTCTCTGAGAAGCTAGAGAAAATAGGACGCACCATTCCATTATACTCTGATTATCAATACTGTAGATGTCTGTATTTATAGAAAACAAAAGGACCAAGGAGCTACGCGTTACGCTATAATGTCCACTAGCACCACCAGTTACTTGACAATCAGCGCATGCGACAACGTTGCACGACACTGACCAACGGTACTGACGGTCTACAACTACCGTAACTGCCAATCATCTCTAGCACTGAGTCTTGGATGTGCACTCCAACAGCAGTCTTCCAACTAGCAGATAGTGAGAGTGTAGTGACTGATTCCTTCTGAATACAGGAAAACCTGCCTAAGACGACCACTCAAGGGACCTTCAAAATGTGGTCTCTGTTACCAGGTGGTCTCTTTATCCAAGGTAATTTGACTGGAAATAGCATCCCTTAATCTTGGTTTCAGTGGTCTTCTTGGACAGGTGGTCGGTCGCCTTATCCAAGTGGTCGCCTTGCCAGGTTTTACTGTACATAGGTCAGGTTGGCACTCGTGAATGTAGACAGGTTCTAACACTTTCATTTGCGGAACATTACGAGCAAGACATACAGGATTGAACCAGGAATCATCATACAACTCACGACAACGCTGATTCAAGAACTTCTTCTTCCACTTCTCATCATCTTCATCATCGCAATCACCGTCATCACCATCATCACCCTTCGTGCCTCCGTCATCATCGCCGTCACCATCGTCACGCTCTTCACCCACCTCCTTGTCATTGCCATCAGCAGCCTGTTTATCGTCTGCACTGTTGTGAATGGGAGTACCGTATCTACGGATTGAGGCACCAATCTCTCCGAAGGGATGGGTTCGAATTCCACCGCTGCCACCATGTTGTGTTCAGCCTGCAAGCCACGCAGCAGGAGTCCATTGCGGCACAAGACAAGGACTGATCTATTTACAACGAGCATGCGCATAATTAATTATGATGAGGGAGGCGAGAGCGAGAGAGAGCGACAGTACGGAGAGAGACAATACGGCGACAAACACTATACACTACACGAAGAGTACATACCGTATTATCTCTATAAGCACAGTCTCCAATAATAGCACGTCTCCAATAATAGAACACCTTGGGGCGGCATTCAAAAAATAAAGTGCTCAGTCTCCATTATAAGCACATTGTGTAAATTCGTTATCTGTACCGGCGAAAAAACCCTGAAATGTGTGTGTCTGACATGAATTTGGCATGGCAACAAGCCTCTGAAATGAGGTTGAAATAATAATGGAACAGTCTCCAATGAAGGAACGTCTCCATTAATAGCACGGGGCGGAGGTACATTGAAAAAATAAAGGACCGTGCTTATATTAGAGATAATACGGTAACTAACTCGACTACACTTATCACCATCACCATCAGCGTACTCCCTTGTCCTTGCTGTCTGGCTGACCATTAATACTAGCCCTTTTCCCAAAGATGCCATAATTTTTCGCAACTTATGCTTTTCGCAACCGTGCCAAAACAGCTGCTAGTTGCTGAAATCGCATCCATATTTTCAGAGAAAGCTCGAAGGTTGCTATTAAAATTGGAGAATTCCTAAAATTGGAGAGTTCTTGTGCAAAAAAAAACACCAAAAAAGGAGCAGAAATAGCAGACGTCAAACTCGTAAACCCCCTTCCTGCTGTTAACCACCACTTTACACAGTGCCAGTACGGCAGTAGCCTCTTGCATGTACATTGTATCCTACATAATTCCAGTGCACGGCAAAGGGAATGCATCGTAACTACCGTTGATCTACTGTTTCTCTGAAACGAGGCTGAAGGCGGGCGAGAAATGAGCGAGTATGCATTTGTCTGACATGTAGTCCGTGACTTGACCTTTTGACCACATGCCATGGGGCCAAGGTTGCGGAAAAGTTGCGAAATAGTACGAGAAAGTTGCGATTTCTTCCTAAAACAACGAAAAGTTGCGAAAAAAGTGGCGAGCATCTTTGGGAAAGGGCTACTGAGCATACCGGTACTCCGTTTCAGGTTGATCCTCGAGGCCTCCTCATGATACTTGTTCCTTCCGGTGACCGTGCTGTTATTGCTGCCATAGTTGGCTGTAGTTCTCCAAGGACGAGGTCGTTACTGTCGCTGACAGGGAGGGCGCCACTGCTGCAGGAACTAGACTTCCATGTACCTGACTCCCTTTCCCCTGTGGGTGTTTCGTGTACCTGACTTCCTTTCCCCTGTGGGTGTTTCGTGTACCTGACTCCCTTTCCCCTGTGGGTGTTTCGTGTACCTGACTCCCTTTCCCCTGTGGGTGTTTCGTGTACCTGACTCCCTTTCCCCTGTGGTAGTGTGGGTGTTTCCCTGGTCTACTACGCCTAGGACGTAGGCGTTTAGCAGACTCCGACAATATCCATAGGGCGTCCTTGTTGTTTGATACGTGCGCTCAGGTGCTGAACATACAATGTACATGACTCACATACCCACAAT
This sequence comes from Sycon ciliatum, assembly GCF_964019385.1. Taxonomy (NCBI): domain Eukaryota; kingdom Metazoa; phylum Porifera; class Calcarea; order Leucosolenida; family Sycettidae; genus Sycon; species Sycon ciliatum. Next base: position 25,263,166 of record NC_088648.1, read on the forward strand.
TGAATTGGCTACTAACAGCAAGCTCCAATTCTTGAAATCTGAGGAAACACGGGGAAATTGCAAAGCGCCAAGTGGGCAGTGCATGCATGCCCAAGGACCCAGGGTGACCGTGTGTACTACCACATGATTCCATGTATGTGCAGCAGCGGACTGAGTTTCGCTAGGAGAGACAACAGGCTGGTGGACATGTCAGGAGGATGGCGGGCAAAAGGCTGGTGTGGGTCTAGAAGCGGCTGAGTGCAAAAACAGCGCGGACAGAGGCGCTGGGGAGGCAGCGAGTGTACAAGGTGGAGGTGCTAGGAGGATGGCGGGCAACAGGCGAGCGGAATAGTGAGGGCATCTTTAGGAGACGGGTGGGGGTGAGCACAGTGGTATAGTGTAGTCTTAATAGGTGTGGAATGTTCTATAGACGTGGAAATACACAAGAGAGAGAGATTGGAAGCTTTGATAATAATAATAATTATGATTCGGTTGTCTTCCCCTAGCACCTTGGTCCGTGTTAGCTTTCTTCCAATTCATGGCGTTACCAGACTTAGCGCCCACCTGTACCTAGCGGTAAATTTGTTTATGCCCGCGCCTCTATCCTCTATATGCTTATCAGCGTTCTGCTGAATAGAACAACGTCAGTATCAGTTGACAGTTGTCTGACGATTGCCTCGCCGCATAACACTCAGAGTTACAAGCAAACTGAACATCCTCCGCTCAGTCTGCTATGTTCTAAGTTCTGTCTATGACATTCAGCACTCTCTGCAGCTCAGGGATCAACGGACTTGTATCCATAGGTACAGGTATGTGTATGTGTGTGCATGCTGTGTCTACATGATTGTACATGTATGGGCTTATTGTTCAGTGTTCTCATGTTTTGATTTGTAAAAGAATGTTCCAAATCGGTGATGTGTGTGCGTGTGTGTGGTGTGTGTGGTGTGTGTGGTGTGTGTGTGTGCGTGTGTGTGTCACTGTGGTGTGCGTGTGTGGTGTGTGGTGTGTGTGTGTGTGTGTGTGTGTGTGTGTGTGTGTGTGTGTGTGTGTGTGTGTGTGTGTGTGTGTGTGTGTGTATGCTACGTAGGGCGAAGCCGACGTTGAGCAACGAGGCGGAGGCCACACTTGGACGACTCCATGGCAGAGGACAAGAAGGAGATAGTGGACAACACTGAGGAGGTACAATGTACATGCATTTGCCTAGATCGCTGCATGCATGTGCATACAAGACAGTGATTACTACATCCCAACCACATAATTGCACCGCAACTAATCTACATGTATTCGATTGTAGGTCATGGTGGTACTTCCAAGTACAGAGCTGTGCAATGAAATCCGTCCGGATGAGCAGCCTCGGCATTCCGCGCCAGTGCTAGGCCTTGACGGATTATGCTAGCATAATTTTTCGCATAATTCCTACCAAAATCGAATAATCGCATAATTCGAGGCAAATTGCACACGAATCGCATAAATTGGAATAATCCGCCTGTTCGCATCAAATTCCATACAGTTGTACATGTTCTATAACAGCAAGTACAAGTACAAGTTGATGCACCAGGAAGTCGTAGGTTTACGACTCCCTTGATAACAATCAGTGACGGTCGTAGCTAGGTCGAACGGTGCGTTGACCCCGTTGAACTTTTGCTACTACAGTACGAGAGATTCGTACAGCGCCCTCTACAAAAAAATCCCCTGCTATTTTGCACAGAATCATCATAATAAAATATACATTAGCAGCATACATGTATGTGAGCATAATGTGGCATAAAAATGATGACTTTTAGCATAAAAATAGCATAATCCTGCAATTTTTCCAGCAATGCGAAAAGCATAATTTCACGAAAATATTAGCATAATCCGTCAAGGCGTAGCCAGTGCCCACTGCCCATCCCAGTGCTCACAGGTCTGGGGTTGCACAGCGCTCGGCTCGTACTTGCCTCCCTCGATCGGATTTCATTCAACAGCGCTGTAGATTGTACAGTAACACTTGATAGACTAGGGTTGGCGCCGCTTAGTGTCATGTGGACGTCATCCACAGTCCGTGCCGTGCAGGGCTCAGTTTGCCAAAGATAAAGAGCACTTTTCATCTGATGATCACTTTTCATCTGATGATCACTTTTCATCTGATGATCACTTTTCATCTGATGATCGCTTTTAAAAAGTCGTGTGACGCTCAGAGAGTTACAAAACTGCAACTGTTCCTCCTTCTGTTTGTGTCTTGGTGATCAGATGTAACCTATAATGTATGTATCTCTACTTGATATCGCTCTGCATTGCCTTCCGGCGACTTCTTGGTCTGGTGCTTTCAGGAGGTGACACTGCACCACGTCGATCAAATCTTGGGAATCGTCCTAGTGGGAGGTACTGACTCCTCTTCAATGCCTTTTGCGCCAAGCAACAATGTCGACGTATTCATATCCCAGGTACGGTGCCGTTTGAAAGCAGAATAATGTGTTGGAGAGGCGCACGTGTTTGTGTGTGTGGGGGGGGGGGGGAGGAGGTGTGCAACGCGCGCCCGTGGCACGGCGTGCTAGCGTCCGTTGACCGCCATTTCATCTGTGTTGTTTCCAGAAACTTACAAAACGTACCTCCCAATTCCCGGAGTCCTCTCCTGGGACTCCAGCAGAATAACGAGGATAAGTTGGCAAGGAAACGTTTTTACTAAAACTGTCCTTCTAGTCGGTCTTATGCTTTGCTGGATTTCTTGAATTTTAATCTTCCATGTACTTACTCTTCGTTAGCGTGGGAGTTGATTTGCCATGGAGTGTACCTATTTTTAAAATACGTGTGTCTGGCTGCATTGATGAAAAGAGGAACTCGTGCCAAATATGGATCATTTTTTTGCAGCGGGAGACCGAGAAGAAGGACGTATTTTAATATGAGGTGTTTACTTTCTCATACGTGTTTATTCTGCCCTCCTTGCGCGTCGTATCCAATTATTTTAGGTGATCAGGAATAGCACTGCAGACCAAAGTGGTCGCCTGCGCATGGGAGATCGTATCATCAAGATCAACGGAGAGGGGCTCAGTAACAGGAGCTGTAGCCTTGCAAAGGCCGCGTTAGCTGCCCAGGGCGGTAACAATAACATAGTGAAGCTGACGGTCTACCATCACTGTCAGCTGACAGGAATTGTGGCTGTAGAACTGCTCCGCCACCCCGGAGAAGAGCGCCTCGGATTCACCATCAAGGGAGGCGTCGGCAGTCCGCATCCAGGCAACCCGGACAACTCGGATGATGTGGGCATATTCGTATGCAATGTGAGTTGGCGCTACTCCCACTCTTGCTTCTGATCTGCACCCCTCACCTTCAGATCAGTGCAGTGTATTGCTTACAGAACTGACAGAAGCACACACACTTTAGGACATGCGAATGCTGTGTTGTTGTTTTTCTTCGGTGCGTCTAGTACTGTATGAATCTGTAGCAGCACACTCCCAGTATCCGTGGAACGCAGAGATCTATGTTATCAAGAGTACATGGTTTATGTACTCTTGGTGTTATCTGGTGTTGGCTGTAATTTCTAGTACCCCCCCCCCCCCACACCCCCAGGGTTGTACCTCACACTTGGCACTCCACCATTGTGATCGCCCAGACCAAACATCACCATCATGACTGTGTTTTTGTTTTACGTATTGTTTTCTGCGTGCACAGATCCGTGAGCAGTCGGCGGCATCCAGGTGCCCAGAACTACGCATCGGACAGCGGTTGGTGGAGGTGAACGATCTGACTGTGATCGGCGCATCGCACTATGACACCTTGACTCTCCTGCGGGAGACACGTAACCCGGTCCGCTTGCTGCTGTGCGATGGCTATGCCAAGATTAAAGTTATTAATTAAACAGGATGTAAGTGATGTTGCATGTTATGCAGTCAACCCTGTAACTAAAGACCACCGTTACTAGCGACCAGCCTGGTACTACAGACCACTTTACACAAATTCGATCGGGATAACCAAGCGAAACTTCCAAAAACCCACGTCACGAAGTTGAGTGCGGGACAGTCAAGTCCCGTTAGTCACGTCAAATTTTACATGAGTTTTTGACGTAAAATTACACGGACGTAAGAATTTTACGTGAAACTTAGGGTGCGTTTGGTTGGTACGATCTAGAACAGGATCGAACAGCTGGTGCACATGGAGCAGCCTCATGCCAACCAAACGGTACTCCGGAAACAGAGCACATTTTGTGGAAAAATGTGCCAAACTTGGTGCATTCTTCAAAATGTGTATGGGTCACCATGGTCACTTTGTACGGTACAACGAGTCCAACCCAAAAGCGTATGCACGTGATCATTTGGGACCAAAATCGATTTTCCTGCCAGGTTTCACTGTGAAAAAGTGAAACTGCTCGGTCTGCACCGGCCTGGAGGCCGGAGCAAGCAGAACATGTTCTGGCCGACCCAGAACAGGTGCAGTCCCAACCAAACGCGCTGTTCTGGTGAATCCTGTTCTAGTTCGTACCAACCAAACGCGCCCTAAACCTCTCTATTATGCGGCAAATATGCTGTATAATGCGGTCATTATGCTCGAATTCTCTGTCATTTGTACAGCTTTAGCATGCCGTTTGATGCCAAGTACAGTGTATACAACTTTGTCATACAAACTCATGCACCAGTACGACTTTGTAGTACATTTTCAACATCATGTACTATTTTCTTGTAAATTCCCATGAATAACGCGGGTTTATGCACAATCTCTCGAAAACGCGGATGACAGCCAATAACGCGGAAAATTGCGCGTCCGCGGAATCGCGGTATCCTGTGAGGACAGGTAGCATCTCTTGGTCCTGGTTGCAGTGGTCTTCTGGGGCAGGTGGTCGCCTTATCCAAGTGGTCGCCTTAACAGGTTTTACTGCAGTTTGTTTTGTGCCCGTAACCGGCGTGTCTTCAGGTTCGGAAATGTGACTGTCCATTTTAGTCCGGGGGCCAAGGGTGGAAATTCAATCCTTTCACTCCCGGTAGTAGCGCACCAACATTTGATGGCTCCAACTGAAAGAGGGCCTCACAGGCAACGTTTTGACACCTTTATCTATTGGCATTTCGCCCAGGAACATCTATTTTCATTAATTTCTTTCTCACTGGCCGAGTGTGGTAAAGGCATTGACACCATGCATTGGGGAGTATGATTGTGGGCACAACGCTGCCCTCCCCCCCCCCCTCTCTCTCTCTCTCTCTCCCCCCGCCCCCAAACAAGTGGCCATGCGGAATACAGTAGTTGTTTATTGTATACCTCTCTGCGTCTTTATTTGCGAATTCTCCATTCTGCAGACTTAATCTTCCGCACTATCCTTGACGCAGGCTGCCAGTCCAAATAAAACGGAGATAGAATCGTACATGATGGAGTGACAAACGTGCAATGGACAAGACAACGGACAGAGCAACAGATGCGTCGCGTGACTGGCACACACGCACACCTATCTCGACGGCCGTAAATGACCAGGCTGCTTCAAGAGTCACCCCCCCCCCCCCAACACACACACACACACACACACACACTTTGTTTTAGATTTCCGCATAGCTACAAGCCTGTTGCGGCCAGACATTAGTTACTTGCAATGCAAACATGTTTTTGGCATTTAGACAGTCTGGGTTCCTGATACTGTACAATGGTCTTCTTCTGGCGTTCCTGAACAAGTCATGATAATAATCCTGAACAAGTCATGATATGATATGGCTTGCAGTGCTGCTGTATGTATGTTACACAACTTACAAGAATTAGATGTACATGTACATGTACGTAGAACACGATGCATGTCTGATCATTCTTGACGCTATGAAGAGTGTGAAATATCAAGAAAAAAGTCCTGCAATATGAAGTACAGGTATGAACAGAACCAGCTATCCTTACAACAACTATATCACCTACGTATTCAACACAATATTTCCTGGTCTGACGACGCACATATCCGTTACAAGGGTAGGTGGACTACTATTACTAACAATATCGATCGATGGGGTCACAAAGGGGGTTAACAAGGGTAGGTGGACTACTACCGGAACTCTAGTTGAGGAGGCATCTCTACAAGAATACAGAAGGAGGCACCGACTTCCACAGCTCAATAGTGCTCAATACCCGGAGGTAGAGACAACCCTAACACATGCATTCTGCAACAGCCATCAATGGAGGACACACACATGCTGGCAAGAACACATCATCATCATCGTACCAGTTCAGTTGCGTCGATTTCGGGAGCTGTGGGGATCTTCGGGTGAGTGGCTACGCCTCGATCTCCTTACTGGAGAACGGCTGCGCTTTCGACTTCTTACCGGCGAGTAGGCATGCCTCCGGCTGTTTGACTCCGGCGAGCGGTCTCGCCTGGTATTCCTCATGGGTGAGCGACTGCGTCTTGCCTCTCGTACTGGTGAGCGACTGCGTGCCGAGTCATGAACGGCAGAGCGGTGATGACTGATTGCTGTGCGCCTATCTGGAGATGCAGCGCGATGCTGCGGCTGCTGACGTCGCGGAGAACGGCTTCGATCATGCCGCTCTCTCCGCCGCTCGGCACGCTCGGGAGAGAAGCTGGGTTGCCGTCGACGACGCATCATTGGGCTTCTCCTCTGGCCTCGCTGACCGGGTGGCGAGGCATTGCGGCCTTGTCCACGTGTCGACGAGGACGGAGAGCGGCTTCTGCTCCGCCTTCGGTGGCTAGGAGGAGATGGGCTGCGTCTATGTCTGGATTGGGCTTGTACGCGATCCTGGCGACGAGGTGATCGACTACGACTGTGGTGCCGTCGCGGCGGTGAAGAGAAAGCAGATTTGCTCGCGTGATCAGCCTGTCGCTGCATGACATGACTACTTTGCTTGTCGCCGCCAGGGCCCGGATTTAAACTGTTGTCACGGCGACTGTCGCGGTCTCGTGGTGGCCTCTCGGAGTTGCCTTGCCGACGAGCATGCTCATCCTCGTCCAGATCACACTCTTTGTCCTTTGACTTCTTTTTCTCCTTCTTCTCCTTTTTGCTTTTCTTTTCTTTCTTATCTTTCTTAGATTTCTTGGATTTCTTTCCCTCATAGTCCTCTGGTAATCTGAACAGGGGAAAGAAAAAAGGAAGAGAGAAGACAATAGTATGCTTCTCTGAGTGCTGGTTCCTCCTAAAACATAGCATTAAGTCGTGAATGGATATCTCCACGCGGGTGGGCATTTCAAAAGGACAAAGGAGAGAGTTGAGAGCTGAAAGGGAGAGAGAGAGAGAGAGAGAGAGAGAGAGAGAGAGAGAGAGAGACATACAGAAACAAGTTAAGAGAAACTCTCCACCACTGTAACTAGATACTATATACAGTCAGAAAGTGCAACAACTAGGCACAAAACTGACAGAGTACTGAGACATTCGACGTCCTGACACCTAGCTTCAACACGTCTCCGTATATAGTATCTAGTTACAGTGGTGGAGAGTTACTCTTAACTCGTTTCCATATGTCCTTTTTCTTTTCTACATTTATTATTGGCTCAATACCCGAGAAAGAGAGAGAAAGAGAGAGAGAGAGAAAGAGAAAGAGAGAGAGAGAAAGAGAGAGAAAGAGAGAGAGAGAGAAAGAAAGAGAGAAAGAAAACCATATCACCACGTCCAAGAACTCACGTATGGCCAGCTGGTCCAGGCGCTACAGTGTGCCGTGAGAGCTGTTCAGATCCGGCCTAGCAGAACAAGGGCAAGACCCATACAAGTTCAGATACAACAGTGGAGAATGTACACATAGCCACCAAACAGCAATAAATATCTATTAGGCCACACCAAGTTAATTCTATGTTTCGTGTCGGATATTTTCTGGAAAAGGCACACGCGGGCGGGCGGAACCCCCCCCCCCCCAAAAACAGAGGAAAAAACAAAACTCCATTCTATGTGTACTGAGCCATGTAGCACTCCTAAACTGTCACTTATCGCCAAAACGACAACAAGTCACCACAGGACAGCTGGCACACTGGGAAGGAGCGATACAATAACAGATTTCATGGATGGCTCCTTCCGCACTTTGACATGAGTGGAGTGGAATTCCGCTCCATCACTATTGTGGAAAATCTCGACGTTCTTGACCTCTGGAATCTCTTCTCGCTTGGTGAGCAGGCCCTACACTGGCCTACAGTACGGCTTGGAAAAATAGAAAATTTAATCCTCTCACCTTCTACGTACCATCGCCTGGAAGGCGAAATTATCGAGAAGCTGATAACCTCTGATCTGCCATACTGGCTAGAGAATGCTGGCCAGAACAGCCATCGATTGACTGTCTCGGTTCTTTTTTTTTCTTGTCAAGGATTCGAAAAGGTACGCGCGCAGTGACGTGAAACATAGAAATAACTTGGTGTGGCCTTAGGCGAGACCAAAATAAAATCGAGATTCCCGGGCAGGACCCATGTGAAATTGGTGCGGGCGGGCGAATTTTTATTTGTTTTCCTTTGTATTTATGCATGGAATACTCATCTTTTTTTACAGTATTTACTGGTTTTTTTAATTTTTTTACAGACAGACCACAGGGACGCGCGGCTTATCAGTACAAAGTTTTTTTTGTATTTCGGCCAACGACAGCCATCGATCAGGGAGTCGTACAAGCCCAGGTTTGTGTGACTCCACGTCACAGATCTACTCACACCACCAGTACTGTACACGTACATGGATATGAACTGCTCAAAAAATGACTTCGGCTCGATTTTGGTGCGGGAGGGCCCGGGAATCTCTATTTTTTTGTCTCACCTTAGCAAAACACATCCCGGCTCAATAGTGGGCGGAGGAAATTGGCCATAATACTTCTCAGCTCCAGTGCTTATCACTTGAAGTGACACCTTTCACCACTGCTGTCATTCGCACCGTTTAAAATTTAAATTTACGTCATGATGCAATCTTTCACGACTGCTGTCATTTACACGTTTGCTTTTCTGGGTATTTAAACTAGTATCCAGATTCACTCATTACTGTTTTCTGATGATCGTAAAAACACTTTTTTTCATCCTCTTATCAATAATATTAATAAAAGGCTCTTATCATTATTTGAACTAGCTCTGCCTTTCGGTATTGAGCACTCTATTGGACAGCCTGGAACCTCTCTGTTTTACTTCTCAATATGATTGTGCAGACTCCGCTATATCCATACATCTTCACGGCACTCTTCAAGCGGTCTCTGGGCTACCCCATTCAACGGAAAAAGAATAAGGTCACCCGAATTTTCAGGCAAGGTCCATCTTCAGGAAGCCCTGGCCATATACATGTATTATTGAAAAGAAAATACAAAAAAAACCCACATGGCTGTCAACACACACCGACACAGGCACAAGAGCAAGACAGTAGTAGTATTCGGCGCGCTAAAGCACACCTTTTTTCTTCTTCTTTTTTTTTGAACTTTGTTTTGTACACTCATAAGTGTGAGAGGGAAAGTTGCAAACGGGAAAAGTCTGAAGAAAGAAGTGACTGTTACCACCGGGACTCGAACCAGGTTCCCTCGCTTATGGCCAAGAGATGGTGTAGTCGTCATCCACCCCGCGATCGTTCAACATCGAAAGCAACACAAGAGCACACTCACAGGGGCACGGATACAGGCTCGCGCTCGCATGCACGCATGTCATCCTCAACACATACATGTACATATGTACATACCGTCGTATTGTCAGTGCCCGCTGCCGTCTCTCTCTCCGCTCTACCCACACCACCCATCATGGCCAAACGTTGACTGTACACACACACACATACACACACACACACACACACACACACACACACACACACACACACACATACACACATACATACACACACACAGACACACACACACACACACACACATGAGCAAAACACACAACAAAAACAGGAATCAGATTGAACAAGTAGCGGCACATCAACGGGCATGCAAGTTCCATGTACCCCCCCCCCCCCCCCCCCCATTCCCCCTCAACCCCCACCTCAGCACTGTACCCGCTGCAATTTAGAGGTACATGGCACATGCCCCGGGGTGTTGACTTGCAGATGAATGGGATATTGACCAGTCAACTACCCTGCCATGAAATGTAGCACACAAGCACACAGGAATGCGAGGGAAGAGCCGGGCATAACGCTAAGCAAAAACGGAGGAGGGATACAGCAGCTGATAGTTGAGGACAGAGGTACACCCGCAACTACACAAAACATACAGCCAGATTTCTGCCGGCCTCCACACACCCTCTGCACTACTAACTTTGCTGTGTTTCTCAACACAATTACAGTATAGCAGGTGGTAGAATGAATGTGCGGACTTTATATTATAATTTTACTACTCACTTTGAATATCCCAATCCTTTGATCTTGTCGGCTTTGACGGCTTCGTTGTCATCCTGTTTCTCGTTCTGATCACCTGTTTCTCCCTTCATCAACATCTTCATCTCCTATTGGCGTGGAGCAATGGACCACACACGTGTGTTGCATGCGAATATGTGTAAACAAACACACAGACGGGCAGGTACAGATGTGCAAGTACACACGCATGTGCACACGAACACCCATGTGTACGCACGGACGCACAGACACACACACACTCCACATAAGAACAGCGGTACAAGCAGAGACGACGCCGACCGACGGGTGCTCAACACCATCAGGTGAGGTGGACGAGCACCGTACACACAGCAGGAAGGGGGGGGGGGGGACAATTTACAGCCGCGGAGCCTAGGTCGTTCTTATTATCACGTACTACAGTCTATGCACTGTGTTGGGTAACTGTGTGTACATTGGTATTCTGATTTTTATTTTTTACAAAGACCACTTAAATGCTAAACACGAGATGGAGCTATGGGAAGCACGCACACCATGAACCTTGGCGATGGTGGTGAGGTTTAGGGAGCTCCGCCGACCTGGGGTCTTATGGTGTGCTTTGTGAAGTCCCACCCGTTCGTTCTTCCGGCATTTCACAGTACTGTAGTTTTATGCAATACATTTGGCACACAAGCATCGGCTGCAACTGTGGACTGCGCATACGGTTAGCTACATGTAGTGGCACACGCACAGAGCTGTGCTTACCGCTTTGCTAAGCTGGTCAGTGGGTTCGGGCTTGGGCGGTGGCTTGCGACCGCTGTAATCAACACACAAAAACAGCGCACACCATCTCTATGTGATGTCAATCGATAATCTGGCTTTCAGGAGCAAGAGGACAGCTATGGAGCCAGTTGTCAGTGCTACAGTACTGCCGGGCGCCGAGGAATGGCCAGGCTAGAATTTCACCAATTTTTAATAACGTATTTTTGCAGATAAGAACGGAAACTGCACATGTACACTTAGTATAATGTACACTCAGAAAGTTAATTATACAAAAGAGAAAGACCAAGGAACTACAAGTTACGCTGTACTGTCCACTAACACCACCAGTTACTAAACAATCAGCTCATGCGATAACATTGCACGACACTGACCGACGGTACTGACGTTCTACACCTAAACGCCACGCAAAGTGGTTATTGGCTACCCCAGCCATGTAGTGCTTGGAATAAAACGAGAGAGCTTGGAAGCTCAGGGCCCTACGCTATGCTTTTTTGCCTTGATGACCTAGACAAAAAAAGCATAGGGATGTTATAAATTCTTATACATTTCTACTTTTTGTTTTTAGACATAACCTGGGATTCGAACCCGCACTATCGCCCTGCATGCATCCCCCGATACACTTCGCATACATACTAATTCTTCCAAGTTGCTTCACGTTATGATCTTGTATTTGAAAGCCGTATTTGAATATGCATTGTGGTCAGCCGTCTTTGATTGTACGGTATGGTACGGGACAGGTACGGGACAGGTACGGTCGAGGGTAATACGACACCATCTACCGCCTTGATGACGGCAAAAAAAAGAAAAAGGATGTTATAAAATTTTCAATTTTCCTATTTTTTCAGGCATTCCCTGGGATTCGAACCCGCACTATCGCCCTACATGCATTCCCCCATACACTTCGCATTCATACTCATTCTTCCAAGTTGCTTCACGTTATGATCTTGCGTTTGAAAGCCCTATTTGAATAGTGCGGCCAGCTGTGTTTGATGGTACGGTACGGTACGGGACAGATACGGGGTAGCGCCAGGCGTGACACAAACACACAAACACCAAATTAAAGCTGTGTGGACCCTGGCTAGCGCCAGACGTTACTGAAGTAACGTCTTCTGCATAGCTACGGGAATAAATAAATAAATAACTGGCTAAGAGCTCTAGCACATTTTGGATGCGCACTCCAACAGCCTTCCAACTTGGACACTCAGTAGTACACCGTATAACTCTGCGTGAACACACGTACTTGTAGGTTTGGATGATAGATTTCCGCACTCCATGGGAAGTCAAAACATGCGAACTGGCAGGTATGCCTATGTGTCACTATGCACCAGTCATGTGCTGGTACCATGCATGTGCGGTCCTGATGTAAACTTTCGCACATACAATGACATGTACTTCCTCCGCGTCATTAAAATTGTCGCTTCCCAGAGCAATTCTTCGAATTTATTTTGTCCACTCAAAGGGCAAAGAAATCAGCTAGAAATTGAGGCAGAGCATTGTCGACGGACCAAGCTTTAGTTTGTGGCCCACCGCTTCGCTGCACTTGCAGCTAAGGTCGACGTCTTCTTCGAGTTTGAGGCAGACCTTTCAGCACTCAACAATACGCTGAACAAGACGCGCGTTCAAATTCAGGCCAAGAAACTTTGTTTTCAAGCGATTCTTGCCTCCAGGTGGCAGGCGATGAAGGCAAGCTAGCATTTTTCAAGTACACTGTAACAACCTTCTAGCGGGATGGGGTAAGCAGTTCCGCACCTTCTTTCCTTGGCAAACGCTTCGCCAATTTTGTTGGTGTTTTCAGACCTTCTACCTTCGCAGCAACATGCGCCACAAGTAGCGCATTTTAGGAATTTGAGACCACTTTGTTCTTGCCATCGTCAACTTCAGCATTTCGTATTCAGAAGAGATACCAGGAATTTTCTACCCGAGCTTGCAGTCTTGATAAATGCCCACGCGAACGACGTGGGACGGCACGAACTCCAGAAAACGAAATGCGCTCTGGGGCGGAATAGTGCGGAGCGCGATGAATTTGCTTGGTGCGGAAGAGAGCTCCGACAAAGTCCGAGACCACCACGGCTTCAGTGACAAGAAGATATTGCGCAGGAAGGGTCGCACCAGTGTTCGAACACAGAAAACAGCGATTCCGACAGTCTGACTAAGACGAGCCAAGTCACAAATATTGCGATGTGCGAAGCGACAATTTTAATGACGCGGAGGAAGTACGTGTCCAGTATAAAATTAACTCAGTGCAAACAATTGGGTATTCCGCGATGAATGAGAGTGAAATGGTTGGTGTCGAGGAAATTTGCTCGTATATCCAGCTCTGTGGACTGTTCGAGGCACCGTGGCGTTGGATGTGTGACTGCTGTGGTGTTGAATTTGAGCTCAAGTTACTCTGCTCGCGGAGAGCTTTCCAGAAAGCCCAAGATAATGGAAATCCAATGACGAGCACCAAAGTGATGCCCAAAATAAGGTAAAGAATATATCTCAATTGCACTTGCATACAATTATCAGGATTATTCGGGGCTCCAAACTTCCAAAGAGGACCTCGAGGTCTGACTGTACTAAGCAAGAGTACCGGTATCAAGAGTACATGAAAACCGGTTTTCATGTACTCTTGATACCGGTATGTATAATCAGAGAATGCACTAAGCGAATTCCAATGTATAAAAACATACTTCAGCATAGACGAATACATCCATGCTGCGGACAATGTCCGTACTGAGTAAGCGCGTATGCATTCTCAGAGTACTGTGTATACTAAGTTAGTTTAACCGTATGCTAAATTAATAACAACACATCGTTGCCAGCTTACAGTGCTACAGCCATCATCTCTTCCTCCTGATGCTTGATGGCTGCAATTTCCTAAAAGCACACAATTATAAGGAATGGGAGACAAGTATACAATCACTGATGGGCTGTACGCACAGTTCGAAGACATACAAACCGGCCAGTGGTCGAATCAAGAATACTAGTAACCCATCCCAATGCTGGCCACTACTAGGTACTATTTTGGTCTTCAATCTCAGAAAAGTGTGCAACCTCGCCCCAGCCCTACTCAACCATCATGCGGGAAAGTCCCCATCCGTTGCTGGTGTCTTAGGCCGTGATCGTTTGGTCGGATCCAGATCCAGATCCATCGGATCCACTGGATCTGCAATGATCGATTGGTCGAATCCGGATCCAGATCCTCCGGATTTGGATCCGAGCAACCCTGCCCCGGGAGCAGGGTTGACTGGATCCATCGGATCCAAATGTGACCTTTGTGCGTATACGGCGGGTAAAAATCATGTTTGTACTCATTGTCGTACGTCTAATGGACTTCCGTTGACTTTTCGTACGACGCGCGCGATCAGTACGACTTTTGCCTTTTTTGGGTGACCTGTCAGCGCCATTTTTTACTTTGTCAACATGGCAACAGCCAAGGTCCGCAAAAAAGTGTTCGGTTGATTCTGAAGGATCCGACGGATCTGAGATTTGGATCTGGATCCGATCAAACAATCATAGGCTAAATCTTGTGTTGGAATGATCGTAAGCTCATCGGCGATCAAACACTGCCAAACACAGGGTGGAGAGATCCATGGTGACACACACATACACCCACATGCACACACAGTTATACACAGCCACACCCACACAGTTATACACTCAACACGTACAGCTTTGCGTCGCTCGGCATCCAAGTCCTTCAGCCCTGCCGTGGACTTGTCCTTGTTGAACCTACACAGTGCAACGAGAGAGAGAGAGAGAGAGAGAGAGAGAGAGAGAGAGAGAGAGAGAGAGAGAGAGAGAGAGAGAGAGAGAGAGAGAGAGAGAGAGAGACACACACACACACACACACAAACACACACACACACTCACACAGAGAGACAGAGTGAGAGAGAGAGGCCTGCGTTAGCCCTAACAAGTAGTAAGTTAGACGCACAGGAATCACAGGGTCGTCCTACTGCAAATTGATAATGCCATTGGTTGAGGGGTGCATGCACCAACCAGCTTATATCACTAACCAAAAACAACATAACACTTATAAGACGTATTGCCACGGAGAACAGGAAAGTGCACTAAGTGTCCGAGGTAGAGTCCTGCTCAACGAAACCCACTCGCATCACTCAAGTTCACGCCTTGCACCTTTTCGCAACCCCGTGATCGCAGGTCTAGGACTACTCAACGCCCCGGCGCGCACTTGAATGTCACGACTGGCTATCATTGAGCAGTACAGACTGTAGTGCTTATGGAAACGCACACTTCAAGACGAAGCAACACACCCGTGCCCCGGACACCCACCATCTACACTAAGCAGATGTAGGTCTTATCAGAGTACACGTACCTGTACAGTAAAACCTGTGACTAACGACCACCCGGCCCTTGGTGCCAGAGAAAGCGGTCTTTAGTGGAAGGTGGTCCTTAGTTAGAGGCTTGCATCACACAGCCATACAGTAAAACCTGTGACTAACGACCACCCGGCCCTTGGTGCCAGAGAAAGCGGTCTTTAGTGGCAGGTGGTCCTTAGTTAGAGGCTTGCATCGCACAGCCATACAGTAAAACCTGTGACTAACGACCACCCGGCCCTTGGGGCCAGAGAAAGCGGTCTTTAGTGGCAGGTGGTCCTTAGTTAGAGGTTTGCATCGCACAGCCATACAGTAAAACCTGTGACTAACGACCACCCGGCCCTTGGGGCCAGAGAAAGCGGTCTTTAGTGGCAGGTGGTCCTAAGTTAGAGGTTTGCATCGCACAGCCATACAGTAAAACCTGTGACTAACGACCACCCGGCCCTTGGGGCCAGAGAAAGCGGTCTTTAGTGGCAGGTGGTCCTTAGTTAGAGGTTTGCATCGCACAGCCATACAGTAAAACCTGTGACTAACGACCACCCGGCCCTTGGGGCCAGAGAAAGCGGTCTTTAGTGGCAGGTGGTCCTTAGTTAGAGGCTTGCATCGCACAACCATGTATGAATGTGAGACCGCCCGTGCCTGGCAAAGTGGTCGGTAGCACCAGGCTGGTCGTTAGTCACGATGGTCTTTAGTTGGTTTTGCTGTACGTATTCCTAGGTGAGTTCCACTGCAGCACCATTAATTTACGCCCCGGAAACCCTGACGGCGACTGATGATGGCTTACCATGTGAGGTCCTGTCCCTTCTGCCATCGTCCACTGGGCGCTTTCACCGTGTGGCCTGAACGAACAATTATACAGCAAAAACAAAAACAAACACAAAACAGCAAGCCATTAACATGACAATAACTAGAGTTACGACTGCAAACAGCTTGCCTGCTAGGAAAGGCTAAAGATGAATAATTGCTTATTGCAGTAGGAAAACAACATCTACAGCGGTCCCCTTATAATCCAGCACCATTCGTGCCATGGAAATGCTCCTGGATTAAGAAATCTGATCTACTGCTGCAATGCACATGAAGATGACATTTTGGTTGCTGGTTTACAGAGGGTGCTACTGTAAATCATGAATATGTAACGAACAAGTAAATCCAACGAGTTAACGAGTACAGATTTGTCGGTATTTTAAAATTCGTTCGTAAAAGTTGTACTTTTCTGTAGCACAGTACTGTAGTGACTGTCCTGATTATCTTTTTCTTTCCCTAATACGGTAAAATCCCGCCAGAGCGCCCCGTCTCTCCCATCCGCCCCTCCCTGACTTCTTGTCAGGGACGTGATTGATTGTATCCTCGTATGACTTTGTCACAGTCTGCGATGCCGTACTGTACTGCAGACGCATGCTCAACCCCGTTGGAAATGTACGCAACAGTGGCCACCCTCTTGGCCAGGGATCGCACAAACCCTTGCATTGCTTGAGTTTTGATGGGTCTGTACGACTCCTGGCTCTTGACCTTTGGTCGGTGTACGAGATGCACGAACAGTTTTCGTAGGGTGAGCACTTTTTCATGTAGTACTGAATGCGGCAAGTAGGACTCGCACATCCGCCCCTCCCCACCTGAAGCGTCGAGGAGGTAGGGGCGCTCTGGCGGGATTTTACGGTAGTTGCTGTTACACTCACTGATCCTTATGCACAGATATACAGCATTCCCTCACTAGTGGGACCATTGTTGCTAGGATAGGGCCTGTTTTGGACTTCCCACTCTAAATAAAGAATACACACAACAAACGACAACAAAATGTCGTCGTCTGCATGCAGGGCAGATAATGCGTGCAATCTTGATACATTGTACCAAGAGTCCATAACCCCAAGAGTGTGCAGCTCTGTACATGGGGATCTGTGTGGCGCAATTCCAACACTACGTCGAAAATGACGCACACGTTCGTTGCGCTCGTACTACTCCCTGGTTCCAAGCACCGCGGAATGCGGAGTTTTGTACAGCTGTGCCTCAGCGGCATGACGTAATGTTGGAATTCCGCCGCGCAGTGGGCCTACAGCAGCCAGACCCCAGTTGCACACTCTTGGGGTTATGGACTCTTGATTGTACGATGTACTGCATTGCACAGGTGCATGAAACAGTAACAGTTACTGCTACTTGTGCTAGTGCTAGTGTTTGCCGCTGGTGCATGGCGCGTTCGACGGTGGACAGACTGTAAAGTAACGTTGCTTAGCAAGACGACGGTTGTTGTTTGTTTTACCGGCTGGAGTGTTGTCGCAGTAGCCTCAGTTTTCATTCCTCCTGACAATCATGTCGATCATGAAATATTTCTTGCCCCGCACGCCTGCCGAGTCAGTGAACGTTGACAACGAGAAAGCATTGCAGGTCGGCGAGGCTGCTGCAGCGGCTGAGGTATCGTCGACGGAGGTTGTTGGGCGAAAGCCCAAGAGGATGGCGATGGCATCCTACGATGAGGAGGTCCGGACCAAGATTGGACGACATGCCATCCAGTTTGGTAACAAGAGTGCCGTTAATAAGTTTTCGAAGAAGCTCGGCCGTCCTGTCCCAGAGGCAATTGTGCGAAATTTTTCAAACGCAATTTGCAGCCCCAGGTTCAGCAGGGTAAGAGCTTGGCTGATGTGAGCGTTGTTCCCTCTGGCCCTCGTGGCAGGCCGCTTCACCTACCTCAGGAGATCGAAGATCTCACGAAGCAACTGATACAAAGTTTGCGTGGCTCTGGGTCGCCAATCAGCTGGGCAATTGTTGTAGTGGCGGCGAAGGGCATCGTCTGCCATAAGAATCCCTCTCTGCTGAAAGAGAACGGCGGACGGGTTGACCTGAACAAGTCCTAGGCCGTGTCTTTTATGGATTGTCTTGGCTATGTCAAGCGCAAGGGAACGAGAACTACCCGGAAGACGCCCCCAGATTTCCCTGCTGTAAAAGCTGAATTTCTGACGAAAGTCGCAAGCGTGGTGGCAGAGCACGACATTCCTCCGACGATGGTGATCAATTGTGATCAAACCGGAGCGAAGATGGTCCCAGTCAACAAGTGGACAATGGCGGAGCAGGGCAGTCGGCAGGTGGACATTGTTGGTCTGGACGACAAGAGAGAGATGACTGTGCTGCTCGGCGTTTCTGCTGCAGGTCAAGTGTTGCCTCCTCAGCTGATTTACGCTGGGAAGACGACCCGCTGCCATCCTTCCGGGAATGTACCGCCTGGGTGGAATGTAACACATTCCGACAATCACTGGTCCAACGAAGTCACTATGTTGGAGTCTATTGACCGAGTGCTCGTCCCGCTCTTCGCTAGTGAGCGTGAACGCCTGGATCTTGCGAGCACGCAGTGCGGCCTCCTCATCTGGGACGTCTTTGCTGCACACCGTTGTGCAGCAGCATTGAAGAGGCTCTCGGATAAAACATCAAGGTTCTATTCATCCCTACTGGCTGCACCAGCATGCTGCAGCCGCTTGATCTGACCGTCAACGAGCCCTTCAAGCGCCACCTAAAGAGCCAGTTCGGCGACTGGTTCGAAAAGCGGAAATGTATATTTATTTTACAAAAAAATGTACTAGAATGCTAGTACAGTCAAATCTGTCGTAAGCGACCGCCCCTTGGTGCAAGAAAAAGCGGTCTCTTACGGCAGATGTATGGTAAATCCGGCATACCGGGCATGCATACCGGTAAATGCTTCCATGTACTCAAATCGACGAGAATAATGCGATTTTTAATATCATTTTATTGGATATTCAATAGAATATAGGGGTGCCAGGGCCAGTCGATCGCACTTGCAAGACAGCGCATTTTCACACCTTGCGGTTGACAGCGCACTGGCAAGTACAGGTTGGCACCTGACTGAATCTGGGTCGCGGTCGCTTACAGCAGATTTGAATGCAGCCACCGTGCATGAAATCACGGTCGCTGGTCGCGCACAGCAGATGGTCGCTCTGGACAGATAAATTTGTATGTGAAACCGTCGGTGCACGGAAAATCGGTCGCTAACGGTAGATGGTGGCCTACAGCAGAGGTCGCTAACGGCAGATTTGACTGTAATCACATTCAATACATGCAACAATTTTTTTACTGCGTCAGTCTGAGAAAATCGCTTACTTTTCAAATCGTTAACCTGCAAAAATCAGAAAATCGTTACCTTTGCGGGTCGTTAACTTAACCATTTACTGTCCGATTAAAATGTATACAAGCCCCCGCAACCACAAAATCTGAAACTAAAATTAGACGTAACTTTGGTTTGAATTTGACGATTTCCACGATCTTGGGCATCCTGGAAAGGTCTTGACGAGACGAACGCAATGAGCCCACACTCGGCGCCACAGGATACACTGGTCCAGCGCTGCAAGCCAGGGAACGCGCAAAAGCGCTGAGCTCACGCTCGAGATCGATCTCAATCCACCATGTCACCCCTGTTGCTCGTATCGAGCTCAAATATTTTCGTAGAGACTCCCGGAAACCTACTTTTGAATTTGAATCGGTGTAGCCTTGCCAACAGGTGACGTAAACAGGGAAAACCCCAGCCGTCGACATGCGCTCTGAACGCACATTTCCCGGGACCAGAATTACGAGTGCGATAACTCAGCAACCGCTCTTCGTATCGCTTCGGGAATTGTTTCAGGCGACAGCTGAGACTTTTCTCTTCGACCTACATATTTCGATCTCTCCAAAAGACCTAGATTTGAGCAAGTTACGATAATTTCAAAATGCCTACCCCATCGATCCCATTGCATCGATGCTTGTATGTACGGACAGTAATTATGATTTACAGTACAGTGCGTATCGGTTATAGCGCGGTCGTGTAAAAGAATATACTGCCTACAAGAATGAACTCTCATGTTTTCATAATCATAACATGGGTTTCAAGCGCACATTTATTCTTAGAAGCAATTTTATCATAGAGTAAAATATATCGGTGCTAAGAATGGACTTTGTGTAGCGAAACATGCCAGATTAGTACTAAGCATATCGCCTGTAGTAATAACATCCGTCCAATGCAGTTCTGATCTGACTCGCGTTGCGTCGTAGTGCTGCAGGTTTCAACTACTGTGGTCATGTAAGTCATGTTGCATGGCCGCATGGTAAGCCTATGGCCCATGTATGGCACTATGACCAGCCGCATGCACAGTAGCACTACGTTGCATGTGCGATGATATTCCTGCTTCTGCGCACATGAATATTATGATATGTCACACTTGATGTATCCGTGTGTAAGAAATATCGGAAATAAGAATAAAAAGTCGTTTTTCAAACACCCACGCTATAACCGATACCTACAGTAGTTTATAAAGTGCTGGATCAAAGAGGAACAACTGTACGTTCCCAGACATCTACATTCTACACAAATCCGAACACATGATTATTTTAAAACAAAGCATATTTCTTTTGGGGAAAAAAAGTTTTACGCTTTGTCTTATCTCCGCTTGTCTGTGTGCAATCACACATAAAAAACTGTCCATAAAGTCGCTCCTGTATTGGTTGGGCTGCCCTCTAGTGATGCGTGCAGTTGCAAGCTGCAGCCAGTCAGGCTAAATGCCTCCACACAAAGTCTGTTTCAAAATGTAACATGTTTCCACCTCTTATTATTATTATTATTATTATTAAAGCTTCCGTGGAGATAAAAATGTAATCAACGCAATAAATAGAGTAAGCTGCGCACTCAGTACAAACACCATAAGCAAAACTTGTTTTCATGTATAATAAATAAGCTTGTTCCTAAACGTTTTCGTCGCCATCTCATCAGAGGATTACTGGCAAATCAACAAAAGCTCTTAACTCAATATATATACGCACAATGCAAGTAATAATTTAGACCCTAACTAGCGCGATAAAATGAGAGCTGAAAGAAACATTACACCATTCAACGATATCAGGTGACAACAAATGCGATAAATTCACCACTAGAAAGTTACCAAGCAACCACAAACGAGAACTACTGATCTAAATTCACAAACAATTTCAACGTAAACAAATTCTTTTTCTGCCTACACAAAATCGGCCTGGTGGTAAAAATGTAAATAGACTCCAATACACGCAAATACCTTTGACTACGTGAACGAGACCAAACAGAAAAGCAATCATCAGCATAACTAGAACGACAATCACTATTCTGAACAAGATGGTTGGCGATAGAAGATTCATACACCCTAACAACGCTACTAGAACCAGTACATACTTTGGAATTACGTGACAATGAAACCGACCTGACATTCCTTGCCGCTACTGCCAATCCAGACGAGGCAGATGTAGATGTCCGTACCAAAGGCACGTCCGTTGCTGGCACTGCCTGCTGCGATGATGCTCCCTTTGACGTTCCAATGGCTGTTGATGTTGATGAAGAGGAGGAGGGAGATGAGGAAGACGCTGACGACGACGATGACGACAACGACGGAGACCGTAAAGACTCTGCTAACCTCGCCCTAGAGCGAGTCACTGGTCCCGCAGACACACCATCCGGTGGTTTCTTCGGTGGCCGGCCACGCTTTTTGCCACCGGAGGTGGACACACCGGATGACGGTACAGAGGAAGTCAAAGAAGACGAAACCGCAGATACCAACGATGATGACGGGATAGAAGGAAGAGACGGTAAAGACGAAGGCAATGACGAACAAGCCGATGCCGACGAAGAAGACAACGACACCCCAGTTGGTTCCATCCCCAGCGAGGGTGCACCTCCAGTCGCAGTACCAATCTTTGGGGGACGACCTCGTCTAGGCCTTGACGACCGTGCCTCAACAGGCATAACGTGAAGAGGCACATGCTGGTGGATCCGTGCCTCCAGGTGCTGAAGGGTCCTACCCACATACCGGCTCTCACATTGCCGGCACTCGAAGTTGTAAATAAGATGTGATAATTTAAGAGTGGGTAGGACATCCTTCTTCACCATGAAGGCACGAGCTGTTGTGTAGACGAACCGGACACTAACATTACGAAAGTTCGATTCTGCAGCTGACTTAACTCGACGTTGCATGGTACGGCAAACAGCTTCACCCTTCCAAGGCAAACGAAGATACACCGGAGTGGCCTCGGAGGACACCTGCTTCGCTCCACCCAGTGTACTAACTACGACATATTTAGATATCACATATTCCGGGTACCCATTTAAACGAAACAAAGTGCGTAGCCGCTCCAGCTCCTCATCCAACTTTGAAGGCGAACATAATCGACGAGCACGATCCACTAGATTACGAACGAGATTAATTTTGTACGACCTCGCAGTAAACGAGTCCCAAACAATGTACAAGCCGGTGAACGTTGGTTTCCGGTACACTGATGTAATTACACCACCCATACCAGACTTCTCTACAAGAACGTCCAAGAAGGACAATTTACTAGCCGATTCAAACTCACAAGTAAACTTCAGTGACGGGTGCAGCTTATTCAATAATTCAAGAAACTCCTGCGCGTCGCTCCGAGACTGAAAGTAGGACCAACTATCGTCAACAAAACGACAATACACCGCAGGCCATTTACATTTGGGGACCAATGATTCGCAGTAACCCACAAATATATTTGCAAGAACTGGACCCAACGGTGAACCCATCGCGACACCATCTATCTGACGATACATAACATTCTCAAACGAAAATTCAACGCCAGACGTAACCATATTCATAAGACGGCGAAAGTACGTCTCTTCGATAGTAACAGGAGAACCTACATTACCACGGTACATAGCATCACAGCAAATATCAATCGTAAAATCCAAAGGTACGTTCGTGAAAAGACTCACAACATCAAACGAGCACATAAAGAATGTCTCCGGGAATTCGTGATCATGCAAAAAGTCGGCAAACTCAAAACTATCCTTGACTACATATGTACTGTACATGTCGAGAACAGGCTGTAACAAACGACAAATCCACCTCGACACTTTGTACTGCGGTGAACCACACATGGACAAGATCGGACGAACTGGACAACCAGCCTTGTGAATTTTGGGTAAGCCATACATACGCGGTCGCGCAGAACCAATTGGACTAAATGAATCCGACTCGGTCTGCGTGATCTGCTTCAGCAATACTAACTCTTTAAAATAATTGCATAATTGTTCCTCTATTTTAGCCGTTTTATCATGTGTCTCAATGGGCCCAATGACAGTAAACTTCGAACTATCGTTCAGGATGGTATGTGTCTTCGTGATGTAGTCATGCTTGTTCATAATGACGGTAGCCCTTCCTTTGTCCTTTGCTACGCACTTTGTTTCGTTTAAATGGGTACCCGGAATATGTGATATCTAAATATGTCGTAGTTAGTACACTGGGTGGAGCGAAGCAGGTGTCCTCCGAGGCCACTCCGGTGTATCTTCGTTTGCCTTGGAAGGGTGAAGCTGTTTGCCGTACCATGCAACGTCGAGTTAAGTCAGCTGCAGAATCGAACTTTCGTAATGTTAGTGTCCGGTTCGTCTACACAACAGCTCGTGCCTTCATGGTGAAGAAGGATGTCCTACCCACTCTTAAATTATCACATCTTATTTACAACTTCGAGTGCCGGCAATGTGAGAGCCGGTATGTGGGTAGGACCCTTCAGCACCTGGAGGCACGGATCCACCAGCATGTGCCTCTTCACGTTATGCCTGTTGAGGCACGGTCGTCAAGGCCTAGACGAGGTCGTCCCCCAAAGATTGGTACTGCGACTGGAGGTGCACCCTCGCTGGGGATGGAACCAACTGGGGTGTCGTTGTCTTCTTCGTCGGCATCGGCTTGTTCGTCATTGCCTTCGTCTTTACCGTCTCTTCCTTCTATCCCGTCATCATCGTTGGTATCTGCGGTTTCGTCTTCTTTGACTTCCTCTGTACCGTCATCCGGTGTGTCCACCTCCGGTGGCAAAAAGCGTGGCCGGCCACCGAAGAAACCACCGGATGGTGTGTCTGCGGGACCAGTGACTCGCTCTAGGGCGAGGTTAGCAGAGTCTTTACGGTCTCCGTCGTTGTCGTCATCGTCGTCGTCAGCGTCTTCTTCATCTCCCTCCTCCTCTTCATCAACATCAACAGCCATTGGAACGTCAAAGGGAGCATCATCGCAGCAGGCAGTGCCAGCAACGGACGTGCCTTTGGTACGGACATCTACATCTGCCTCGTCTGGATTGGCAGTAGCGGCAAGGAATGTCAGGTCGGTTTCATTGTCACGTAATTCCAAAGTATGTACTGGTTCTAGTAGCGTTGTTAGGGTGTATGAATCTTCTATCGCCAACCATCTTGTTCAGAATAGTGATTGTCGTTCTAGTTATGCTGATGATTGCTTTTCTGTTTGGTCTCGTTCACGTAGTCAAAGGTATTTGCGTGTATTGGAGTCTATTTACATTTTTACCACCAGGCCGATTTTGTGTAGGCAGAAAAAGAATTTGTTTACGTTGAAATTGTTTGTGAATTTAGATCAGTAGTTCTCGTTTGTGGTTGCTTGGTAACTTTCTAGTGGTGAATTTATCGCATTTGTTGTCACCTGATATCGTTGAATGGTGTAATGTTTCTTTCAGCTCTCATTTTATCGCGCTAGTTAGGGTCTAAATTATTACTTGCATTGTGCGTATATATATTGAGTTAAGAGCTTTTGTTGATTTGCCAGTAATCCTCTGATGAGATGGCGACGAAAACGTTTAGGAACAAGCTTATTTATTATACATGAAAACAAGTTTTGCTTATGGTGTTTGTACTGAGTGCGCAGCTTACTCTATTTATTGCGTTGATTATTATTATTATTATTATTATAGGCTTTTCCGCGTTGGCATCGCCAAGCAAGCTTGGCTAGCCTTCGCATAAGCTGCTCCATAATGATGAGACGAAACAATGAATGTATGTATACACGATCTAGGACAGAACCAAGGTTGAGGATATGTTTGAAGAAAGCTGCAAGTTGTGTTGAGGAACACAAAGTTGCAAACTCTACGAAAGTAAACTGCAAGAAATGTTTTGGGGTTGATCTCATGATTATTGTAGTCACAGGTTGTGTTAGTAGCATTCAAGGTTGTGTTTTCACAGGTATATTGTTTACATTCCTATTCTTTTACAGGATAATACCGTATATTCTCTATTATAAGCACAGGTCTCCATTACTAGCACAGTCTCTAATACTAGCACACTGTGAGCACCTTTCGAAACATTATAAGCACGGTCTCTATTATTAGCACGGTCTTGGTGGAAATCAATGCTGCATGCATGATATTTAGCATGTATTTCTTCTTGCTCGGTATGGATGTATTGGTTGAAAAAATATAAGCACGGTCTCCAATATAAGCGCGGTCTCCAATATAAGCACGGGGTAGAGGGGTGTTGAAAAAATAGAAGCACGGCGCTTATAATAGAGAATATACGGTATGTACTCTTGATACTACGTAACCATACGCGTCACGTTTTGGAATACGACGTACTGGCAGACGTCGTTTTCATGCAGGTGCATTCACACAGGCCAGCACACGCTGCTCGTACAGCTGTGTGTACAGCTTCTTTTGGACACAAACTGCTGGAAACGACAGAACGAAACTCGGTACAGGGGTCTGGATACGTCGTCACGTTTTCGTATCAGTACGATTTTCCCGCCACGTTCCATATTGTCATGGCTATCCGGACGAAAACGTCACGTACGCCACGTTCCGGGCGTAGTGTGAATGGCCCATTATAAAGCGGTGGGAGGTGAGTAGATCAGCTCACCAGCGGATATTACCCTATACATAATTATACGATAAATTGTGCACTCATAACAACAGCAAAAATGAAGAAAGTCAAGTTCCATAACGTTTTCTTGTGACTGTCATCAGTGGAACGCCGTCACATAAAAATGTAATACCGTATATTCTCTATTATAAGCACAGGTCTCCATTACTAGCACAGTCTCTAATACTAGCACACTGTGAGCACCTTTCGAAACATTATAAGCACGGTCTCTATTATTAGCACGGTCTTGGTGGAAATCAATGCTGCATGCATGATATTTAGCATGTATTTCTTCTTGCTCGGTATGGATGTATTGGTTGAAAAAATATAAGCACGGTCTCCAATATAAGCGCGGTCTCCAATATAAGCACGGGGTAGAGGGGTGTTGAAAAAATAGAAGCACGGCGCTTATAATAGAGAATATACGGTATTTTCACAAAATATGTTAGTCAATGAGTTATGTTATGGTACACCGTACGGCCATGCAGCTGCCACAGGTGGAAGCAGTATTAGGCTTTGATGTATGCTTTTATCACATTGCTGCATAGGTCTTTCCAGTCTTGTCGTGACTGGGAGATGGCATGGAGGTTCTCAAGTTCCTCCTCTCATCAACAAAAAAACCATGAACAGAGGCAAAACGTGGATATGTGGTAAGGCTAACTTGCTACCTGTCAGTGAGCCTCCGCCGCCATACTTCAC
The DNA here is from genome assembly GCF_964019385.1 of Sycon ciliatum. Classification (NCBI taxonomy): domain Eukaryota; kingdom Metazoa; phylum Porifera; class Calcarea; order Leucosolenida; family Sycettidae; genus Sycon; species Sycon ciliatum. The sequence goes on from NC_088648.1 coordinate 25,289,796, forward strand.
TTTAACTGTACGAGAATTGCTAGGAGCAGTCACTGTTACATCTGAAAGTTTTGCATTGGAATACAATTCTCAAAATTTCCCTTCAAAATAGCTGCAGTACTTCTCTGCTTGTACTGTACGGCCAACGATAAATACCAGCTTGCCATACCAGAGGTAGAGATTCGCGGTAATATACCCTCGAGGGCAACACAAATCGACTCAAACTCTCGCTGAGATCACAACGATCTCGTTTGTTCAATTGTTACTACTAGTACTCACCCAGGTAGCATTCTCTGTCCTTGTCCGTCTTTACGTCCTCCCAGTCAAACTGGTCGGCACCTCCACGCACGCCACCACGGCTCGGGTGATAGATAGCCATTGCTGAGCACAACCAAGAAGGTTGATGTGCTCTGGTCGCCAATTACAGTTTGGTCTGAAAATACTTTTTCTTGTGCCTGTTGTTCACGGTCGACCGGTCACTCGTACTCACGATTTCAAAAAAATAATGAAAAAAAATCAAATCTTGTGTACCACCACGTGATCAACGTCGCGATATGCCTGCCTTTTTGTAACCATGGTACCTAACTGGATCCAGAGAGTAGTAATATGTCAGTATTTTACTACTCCCGGTTTACCCCTACGCACACCATGCACACTGTGTTATTATACCAAGAGTATAATTCTTATAAACAAGAGTATAATTCTTATTATTATTATTATTATTATTATTATTAAATTTTGAATAGGGCAGTCCCACAGGCCTAGGGCCTTTTTACAGGGTACCCTATGAATTGTTGAATGGATGAACGGAAGTTTCTGAGCAAGGAGATTGTGCGAATATCAGCAGGAAGCGCATTCCAACGATCAGAACCAAGAAAGCTAAGCGAGTATAAACCATAGCGGCGAGAAACTAAAGGAAGACTAAGGGCGCGTTCAGACTGGCGTAAAAAACAAGCGGAATGTGAAAGTTGTCAAGGTGAATCGCCCACGTGACGTTCCCGCCAGCGTAAACACGGAAAAGGTTTCCCACCACTCTGCAGGCCAGTGGAATGCAGATTCCGGCGGCACGCGGAGCGCTTTTGATATCCTTGCAGCACATGTTCCGTCTTTTCGTTTTATTTCAGCCTCTACTCTTGCAGTCTGACTGCATGCTTTTGAGTTTTGAGTTTTTACTTCTAGACTGCCAACGAATTACTTCTCCCATCATGCCGAAATCTTTGTTCGACTCAGCAATGGAGAGGGAGTTCATGGAGCTGTACGTGGTGATTTTTGCGGGCCGCTCTGCAGGCAAAACGTTACTGCGAACGAGAAGCATACTCTGATCGCGGAGCGGATGAATGCCACCCAAGCACCAAACACTCCGGACATAGTATTCTTTCCGTCGACAAGCACAAGCAAATGCACAATGATCCAGCATCTCAACAGACTGAATTAGTTTATTTTGATATCCAACTCAAACTTAGTCAACTCAAATTTTTCAAATGTCGAAGCTTCACATGTACTGGCCATTCCGGCGGGATTCACGTGCAGTGTGATTACGATTCCCGGGATTACGCTGCAGCTTTCCGGCGGCTATTCACGCCAGTCTGAACGCGCCCTAAGTGACAAAGTGGATTGAGAGCGTGTACGGGCTGAGGTTTGTGAAGTGGCAGTGCGAGGGAGGAAGCAGGTCGAGAGTAGTGGACTGCACAACTTATGGAGGGCTCGAAACACCAGTACAAACAGGCGAAATTGATATCTAAGGGAGATAGCAGCGAGATAGTTCCTAGCTAGAACAAGAGAAGCATCGTAGTACTTCGGGTAGCCGAAGACAATCCGAACAGCACGGTTGGAGATACGAGTATTCTTATACTCTTGATTATAATTATAGGCTACAGAGTCACAGTACAGATTGTCACTGATTGTCAGTACTATGCCCTGAGCTGGTCGGATTCCATTCCGCTTCCGTGGTTGCGATCCGGACAAGATCTTGAACGAACTTTTTTTTGGGGGAAGTGGAAGTGGGGGGGGGGGGGGGGAGAGATCAGAGGTCGTCACTGAGGATCTGACTGACATGGCTCCGCTGCTCACCTGCAAAAAAGATACTGAGACTGAGGATGAAGCTGAGTCCAGGGTAGATCATGGTAGATAAGAAAGAGAAAAGGCAACAAACAGCTAGCTTGCACTGCTCTGAGAGAATTATTATTATCTAATCAGTACAGTGTAATGACTCGATGATGTGCAAACCTGGGAGACGAAGACCGACAACTCACGCACTTCAGAGTTGAAGTCCTGCAGTCTTGGCGCAGGCGACAGACTAGAGCAGGGGCCCTACAATGCTACATTGTCATTGTAGGGACCGTGCAGCAGTGAGTTTTGACGGTGGTGCACGCACGTGATTTGACATGCAACTAAGAGTAAGAGCGACTGTCACCTCCCAAGTCAGGTGCTGTAAGATCATGAAAGAGAAGGATGGGACGAGGGCTAGCTCGAGTTCTGGCACTTGGACTCCAGGACAGATCCGAATCATTACTTTTCCCTGTATCAACCGCGCAATTTTACATGTACTGTAGTGCCCAAAACCAGCTGTTTCGTGACCGTGTAGATTTCCATGATCGTTGTTCTGATTAGCGTCTTCATATCGAGCAAGTAATTAGTTAGTTGTGCAGCAAGTGTTTACCAAGCATTAGTGAGTTTTGTACCGGCGTCCGTGGGTGCCGATTATCGTGCAGGAAGCGCACAAGTCGCATCCTTGGCCAGCGTGCAAAGATGAATGGCTTCCGTGCAGTTTTGCTGTGTGGTTTGGTAGGTTTGGCGCTGCTCTCCACAGCGAGTGGCGGATATCTGAGTGGCGTTGGAGTGCAGAGACGACCGCTTGGATCTGCAGCAAGGCTTCGGGAGAGAAATTGTCCCCAACAAAACCCGACGGTAGATGGATATGTCTTTCAGCCGCTTCTCAAGTGAGTACGGTTGTAATGAGTTCCTGTGTGGAAAATCACGCTCAGACAAGCCGCACCGGTGACCTCGATGTCACTGAGTTTGACTGAGCGCAAGCAGCTTGCTTGGTGCCGTGCCGGTGGTGTAGTAAAACGTCCCTAATCCGACGTCCCTGGTCCGGGCACATCCGTCTTTCTCACCCATCGAGACTAGAGTCACAAAAAACGTTTCGCCGTTTTTGGCTGGCATAGAAAATGCTTACTTACTTGCATGGAGTAACTACTCAGCGCAGGATAAGACTTAGGTTACGTTTGGTTGGTCACATTCCCAAATGGGAATCACTTGGAATCACTCGGAATCATTCTCGCCCGTTTGGTTGGTCAAAAAAGTGCGTTAGGTTGGTCACATTCCACACGATTCCAGAATGGGAATCGCTGAGAATGATTCTTTTTGGAGAATGATCATTCCACCTCACATGCTGGAATGAGCATTCTCATTCCGGAATCAAAAATGATAATGGCTGCCACGAGCCAAACAATGTAGCGACAGGTTCAAGTGCCTCAAATCATGCACCCAGAAGTACCATGACTCTCTCAAGGAAACTAGAGTCGGGCAAAAGAAAAGACAGCCGCCGTTCCTCAACGACATCATGGAATGTGCAATGTATGGTCTGAGTTACGGGCAATTCCTATGTGTGTGTGTGTGTGTGTGTGTGTGTGTGTGTGTGTGTGTGTGTGTGTGTGTGTGTGTGTGTGTGTGTGTGTGTGTGTGTGTGTGTGTGTGTGTGTGTCTGTGTGTGTGTGTGCGTGTGTCTTTCTGTCTGTCTCTGTGTACGTGTATGTATGTGCATGTGTGTACATGTGTGTGTGTGTGTGTGTGTGTGTGTGTGTGTGTGTGTGTGTGTGTGTGTGTGTGTGTGTGTGTGTGTGTGTGTGTGTCTGTGCATTCGGCAATCTATCTACAGCAAGGACGTGTGGGCACTGCATAGACAGCCGTGCAACGACACAGCCGACCCAGCAGACAGAAGCTGCTCGTACTACTTCACATTCTGCCAAGCATTGCCGCAATCTCTCGGGCTACATGAGAACTGCTCAACTGCATCCGTTTGCAAGGTAAAACGGAAAAGAAGTTGTTTTCACTGCAGACACAACTACACTAGTCGCACAGAGAGAAAGATCAGATGAGAGTGGAAGGTTTGTCAAACGCCTCAGTTTGAATATGATAATAAGGCCACACCAAGTTAATTCTATGTTTCGTGTCGGATATTTTCTGGAAAAGGCACGCGGGCGGGCGGAAAAAAAACAAAAACAGAAGAAAAAACAAAACTCCATTCTATGTGTACTGAGCCATGTTGCACACAGAATAGCACTACTAAACTGTCACTTATATCCAAAACGACAACAAGTCGCCACAGAATGGCTGGTAGATTTGGATGGAGCGATACAATAAGAGATTTCATGGATGGCTCCTTCTGCACGTTGACGCGAGTCGAGTGGAATTCCGCTCCATCACGATCGTGGAAAATCTCGAAGTCCTTGACACCAGGAATCTCTGCTCGCTTGGTGAGCAGGCACTACGGTACGGCTAGGAAAGGTAGAAATGTTCATCTCTCGCACCTCCTACGTACCATCTCCTGGAATGCAAGTTTATCGAGAAGCTGATAACCTCTGATCTGCCATACTGTCCGAAAGTGCGATAACAGGGCACAAAACCTACATAATTATACATACACTCAATCTGCGGACAGAACTGTTTCGTCCTTTGTGGACTGGTCAGCGCAGCACAGAGGACATGAGGCCGGATTATACATACATGCATTTATGAGATTTCGTAGCCAATTCCAATTGTGTGAACTAGCTGTCAGTGTTGAGTTCATCTTGGACTGTGGGAGACCTTACCTTTTTAAACAGCATTGCATTGTATTGTAGAGATGCTACCGCAATAGAGCGTGCCAGGATCCGACTTTGGCTTGCCCGACAATGTTCCTATGTGGAACACTGAGGGAGCCTTGTCATAGCATGTACAGAAGAACCGCTTGGAGCAGGCTGAATTGTGCCCCCCCCCCCCCCCCCCCCCCACAATCACCACATTGCGTATGCATGATGCTTGCACAGGATTACATTGTCTTGGGAGTGCAGTTTGTGATTGGGGAATAGCCGTGCACGGCCAAACTTGTAGGGGTGGTCCCGTTGTCGGAAAACTGACTCTACTGTCCTGCCTTGGCATGAAGATGAAGGACCAGGGGTGCGGCAGTTGGCCAGACATTCGCTGGACACTTTCTTTCCAGCCAGTCAAACCTCTGCTGATGCTGAAGTAAGGGAGACAACAGCGAGAAAAGTTGTCTATGGTATGCTCGTTCACTGTGGTGGACACACATTCATTTGGTCTATAAATAAGGTCTATTAGATGGATCATGTAGTTCAACATAGACGGTTCTTCATATCTGCAGACTTGTAGTGTACAGTAGAATCTGTAACTAAAGATCACCGTGACTAGCGACCAGCCTGGTACTGCAGACCACTTTGCCAGGCACGGATGGTCACACATTCATAATTGGTTGTGCAGTGCAAACCTCTAACCAAGGACCACCTGTCACTAAGGACCGCTTTCTCTGGCCCCAAGAGTGGGGGTTAGTTACAGGTTTTACTGTATTTCACTTTGTTGATAGTTTACAACTTCGGCAACAAGGCCCGGAACACCACAGACCACAGGAAAGCCTGATCGAAATGAGAGATGTGAAATCAAGATCTTCCTAGGCTGAGGTAAAAGTTCTAGATCTGAGAGATGGTGGACACGAAAATCGTCAACGACTAAGAGTTTTTTTATGACCTTCCTCTGAGAAAAAATATTAAAATGATTTCAAACGCTCGGGCTAAAAAGAAATTCATATTATTTTCATCTTAGAAAGTTACTTTCACTGTTGTTTGTGTATACATACAGGTGAATGATGCCATTGACCCACCGGAGACGACTAGCTTGGGAGAGTACAACACCTTCAAATATTCCAGTAAGCTATATCTGTGCTTCCTGTATAATAACATTTATTTACTTGGTCCGTTTCATCGCAATTGTCGCTTATCTCCCACGCACCTTTTGACAGGTAAAACCCAGTCCTATCTCGATATCTAACTCACATTCGTTTGGGAGGTTGTGATGGCAAGATCAGAGGAGCCAGAAAGAAAAAAACCATCGCGACTAGCGCCAGTGGCATCGCGATTCATACAATTTTGATGGAAAAGTGGGAAACTTTTCGCTGCAGTGAATGCACACATTCACTGCAGCGAAAAGCCAAGCGCAGCTCAAAGACATCCTCACCTGGAGAGCGTGACAGTCACGGCCAGGCCAGCCAGCTCAGTTGTTTGAACTGCAATGTTTGAACTGCAATGACCTGGTATTCTTTGCAAGCCTGCAAACTGATGGCGAGATGGTGGCAAAGAAGACATTGTCCGACCTGGCAGCGGCAGCACAAGAGTCGTGGTCAGCGTATCCAGCAGAGCGTATGACAGCTGTCTGGAGAGGGATGTGTGCCTGATTCAAAAACATTGTTGAACACACAGTACTGTAGTGACAGACGGGTCACGCTGCCCATGTTCCTCCAAGTGCCAAAGTGACAACCGCGACTGTTCCTTTCCCTCGTACGCCAAGCGGAGAAAGCAAGAGATACGGTACTCTACGCTAGCAGCTAGCTCAAGTGGCATGAGCTCGAGTGATACAGAAGCAGAGTCGGATAAACTAAAGCCTGAGTGCAAGAAGGCGCTCCGTCGCTGTTTTCTTTTGTACATTTTTTGTAACCTTGCTTCCTTTCTTCAACTTGCTTCATCAGATTCCATCCCTGAATTTATTTCTTGTGGCGGACAGGAATCCTGTATCATGCTTCTTCACTATGCGTATTGGAAATTTCACAGAGCGGTAAAAAAACTCCTGTTCTTAGTTGCGATAGATAAGCGACAATTGCGATGAAACGGACCAAGTATTTTATTTATTTATTTCGTCGTGGGACAAGTTTATCGTCACCGGGCAACTATAGTGCGTTTGAAAAGACCTCTAGACCTTTTTGCATAATTCAAATTCGGTGTGAGTTTTTTGAGAAACTTCTTCGGAATATTGCTCAGGCAGCAGGCAGCTACCGCAATTTTCTCATATAAATTTCTGTGCGATTGGATAACAAACACCCACTTTTGGAAATTTTATGCACAAAGTGATCACAGATTTTATGTGGCATAGATGCTGGCCTAACGGTTTTTTGAAACCAGAGGTCTGGACTCTTAAAACGCACTATAAGAATAGGCTGCCAAGAAAGCTGGCTAAGGCTCCCCACAAATTGGCAGTGTGCTGGAATGAGAGTCTCATCATGTATGATTCATACATGTAGATACACACATACATCGTTTATCCGGCCAGTCCGGTACTGGGCACTGCCCGTAGCTTTGAAATGTCTGTAACTCAGAATCACACACACCTTGATGGGGGAAAGGCCATAGATATGGCATATGGCGTTACCATTTCCACGAAAAGTGACCGAAGAGTAGGAACGCTTCCACTGGAACTCACCCAAAGCGTGCCCAGTAGACAAAAGTGGCCGAAAAGTCGGGGCCTGGATAGCCGCGAGGCATGAATGTATAGAGGAACTCTGGTTAGGTATATCCCTCGCATGGTCATGGGCAGCAGTGATGTGTTCTTAGTACAGAAAAACCTGGGACAAAAGACCACCCCTTGGGGCCAGAGAAAGCGGTCTTTAGTGGCAGGTGGTCTTTAGTCTTTAGTTAGAGTTTGCACCGCTCAACCATTCTGTGAATGTGAGACCGTCCGTGTCTGTTGAAGTGGTCTGTAGTGCCAGGTTGGTCGCTAGTAACGGTGGTCGTTAGTTACAGGTTTAACTGTATATCCCATGCATGGCCATGGGGAGCAGTGATGTGTTCTTGGTATATCAGTCAACCTCATGAATGACGCTCTCGGCTATAATCACAACTCGCAAACAACGACTACATTATCTTCAGACCTAGTGACCGTTTTGCTCCACACTTTCACCCTCGTGAATACCGGCAACTCGCAAATACTGTAGAACGGGTAATTTTAGCGACGTAAAAACCCTAGCGAATTTAGAGATCTACTCATTTTCGCTAAAGCTTCAAGTCGCTAATCCGTTGAGACATTAGTAGTGCACTGGTGATCCGTGAGTAAAATCGCTGCAAATCGCTAAAATAAAACGTTGCTAACCGGTTGACAATGGGAAAAGCTAAAATTAATAGTCGCTAAAATTACCAGTTCTACAGTAGAGACTTTTCTCAGTCACGAGCGAGGGTGGCTACCCGCAAGGATAAATTGTTCTCAAGGTACTTCTTACCCCAGCGTGCATCAGTATGGAGCGCTACACCACTGTTTCGGAGAATGTCCGACCATGGCGAGACTTTAGTGAGCGCATTATACGAATACATATTGCTAAAGTAAATTCCACTGTAGCATAGTTGAATGGTTCCGGAACAGATCTCAAACCGGAGAAGCTGGTAACTAAAAAGGTTTTTCGAGTGGCGAGTATTGAATCCGGAAATGTTACGTGTATAGCATATAGAAAAGAAATAGGACCAAGAAACTACAAGTTACGCTATAACGCTAGGTTACGCTATAATGTTATCGCATGAGCTGACTGTTGAGTAACTGGTGGTGTTAGTGGACAATATAGCGTAACTTGTAGTTTGAACAACAAAGGAAGTGCTAAAGCATTACATAATAGGTGTCAAACATAGTGCTAACGTATATAACTGAGTGCAGCCACAAAGCAAGCTGGTTATCAGATGTAAATGTTGTGTCATGTTGCACTGTATCACCTCTTGCTTTGTGGCTGCACTCAGTTATATACGTTAGCACTATGTTTGACACCTATTATGTACCTTGTAGTTTCTTGGTCCTTTTTCTTTTCTATAAATTAATCCTTGGCTCTCCACCTGAGTGCATCTGTCCCCGGGGAAAATTGCGATTCCGCGGCCGCGTTTTTTTCCGCGTTTTTTGCGATTTTTTAAAAGACCGCGTTTTCCGCGATTTTCCCGCGTTTTTTGAACTTTTTTGTTGGACTACACGTACACACAGTGCACTGTTCGGTCAGCAACGTCTCATCGTGGCGGCTTTTTACTCAAATATGACGAGTGCTTACACCAGAGACTTGTAACTGATTGATTTCACTACATACTCACTGAAAATTGCCGCACATCAATATTATTCACCGCATATTTACCGCATATTTACCGCAAATTCACCGCAAATTATGCCATATTATGCCGCGTTTTTCCCCGCGTTTTTTGCGATTTTTTTCCGCAATTTTCCCCGGGGACAGGTGCATTCTTGTATAGCATAATGTTGCATTGATTCCGTAATGCATCCCTATTCAAATCCGAGTTACCTGGGATTTCGGGAAGGCTTAGCAACTCCATCCCTGGTGGCATCAATATCCGAAATAACTATGGACAGCTGAGTTTGTTAAACTCTCTATCTGGATGGATCCACCCATGCCATGTTTGTGTTGCTGGGTTAACACTACAGTTCCTCCCTTGTTAGTAGATAATCCCCAGGCCATTAAAAAGATATCTTGTAACGAGGCAGGCATAGTGGAATGGTCTAAGACCATGATTGAGAAACAGAGGGTTCCAGGTTCAAGTCCTGCTTGGAAGCGGAAGGGTTTTTTCCAGCCGTGCTGCGACCCACAGTTAATTGGGAACTCGTGGCCTGGCACGAGGGAAACATGGATGCAGTGAATGGGATTTCGGTCTTTGACCACTTCGTGGTGGGTCTGATCTACTCACCTCCCACCGCTTAGGAGCTGCATCTGCGCCTTGATCCAAGAGGGTGGTGGCGTTCCTGCGGATGCGGAAAACTGGGCCTTTGCCGAGTCTCACGCGAATCGTGAATTTTTTGTTTTTGTTTGTAACGAGACTTATCTTGTAACAGGATTTGCAGCTAAAGGTGAAATAGGCACTAATTCGTACTCACCTTGGCTACCCTCGATACAACCTAAATTGTCGAGGCTTCAACTCGTTATAAGATAATTGAAAATCTCCAACATAGCTTTTTTCTTGGATGCAAAAGATCGTACATATCTACGAATATAATGATATAGTACGTTGTGCCTTTCTGCTTTATCCTATGTGCTTTGGTCTTGGTCCTGCATGGTCAATATTATCTTATACTGAGGGTTTGGCATTCAAGGGTCCTGGGTAAAGGGTTGTTACAACGAATTTCATGTACTAACGAATTATGTTGTAACCGGACCTGTAAACAGTTGTATAGACCACGTTTCGCCAGGGGATTTCAGATTTCTATTGTACTACTAACAGGGTTTATGTACTAACCGGACTCGTTATAACGAGGGAGGACCTGTACTTTCTCTTCCCCTTGTGCCTTTCTCTGCTTTCTCTCTCTCCCTCTCTCCCTTTCTCTCTCTCTCTCTCTCTCTCTCTCTCTCTCTCTCTCTCTCTCTCTCTCTCTCCAACTATATCCCTTCCGTTCATCCAGACCGAGTTTCTATTGACGCCAGGGGAGAGTTTGTGATCGATTTTGAAGTCCCGGACGAGAAAATCATCACTGCACTCGCCTTCTACTGCAATGCAACGTTGTCGTGGACGGATATTCCGACGTCGTTCAACGAAAGCCTCGCTCCCGGCCTCATTGGGGTTGTACATTCAGGCTATGATAGCATGGTAAGTAGAATGGTATGATGTGGCCACGTGTTGAGGTCGGCTGAAGAGCATAGTTATGGTTGTTGCTTTTGTTGTTGTTTTTTATTTGAATTCGCAATACCAAACGGGCAATACGCCCAATTACATGGAAGTAATGGATGGTGTGGCGGGTAATGAAAAATCCGTACAGGGCCGAATGCTATACTTAGTATACACTTTGAAATAATAAGTACAATCATGATACGTCAAACCCAACATGATCAACAAAGGAAGTGGTCTCACTGATGCAAACTCTATGATCTCAACCCGATTTTCGGCCAGGAGCCATGATCAGGATTGCATGAGGATATGCCAGTACACATACAATCATGTCTGGGATTGGCAATAAAGGAACGCCGCCGGGGGATCGAGTCGCCGTTTACACGACCGGTCCTTAAAACTCGATCTTCCGGGAAAGGCCTTTCTACATATGTGCCTTGGGCAGCAGAAATTTGTGATATCTGTTGATCTGTTTGTATCCGCCAGACTGTTGGACCCGATCTCCAATGTACATGTCTATAGTTCTGTTGCATTGCTACTTGGTGGTGGTGCTCCTCAGTTGCTGCTGGGGCTGGGAGTGTTGCTGGTGGTGCTGATGCCACTGCTGCTAACGTTAGGGCTGGTACTACTGCTGCCGGTACCTAAAGCAAAGTGCTTACCGCCCAACCCTTGCATCGATTTAGAGCTCTAGTGCCCCGAAAAAGGTGGCTGATGCCCCCCCCCCTCCCTAGCCCTTCACACCAGCACTGCTACCCATACCCAAGCATTCTGCATGAACCGCTTTGCCAGCAACGCGTGTTTTTCATCAGTGTATTTTTGGTACTACAGTTCTCAATATGAGTAGACTCCACTGCAGCTACCCATCATAAATTTATATCCATACATCTTCACAACACTCTCAAATCAGTCTCTGGACTGCACCAGTCACTGAAAAAGAAGAAGAATGGCGTCCACGTTTCTTGGTACTGGTGCCGTTATTGTCATTGGTGTTGCTGCAGTTTGACATGCAGTTCTTCTACGACGGAGCGTGCTATTCTGGTTCCAGCTCACCGTCCGGGGGACTCAACGGCGGCGCGGTCTTCGCCATCGTGTAAGTAGGGGAGTGAACGGGCAGGGGTTTGGCTGAGAGCACTCAGTGTTTGTGCGTGCACCCAGGTGTACAGGAAGGCATGTACAGTCAACGCCGCTAATAACAACTGCAGATATAACGACAATTCGCGAATAACGACAGAATTTCCATACCCAGAGCAAAGTCCCATCCCACTGTAGTACAAAATATAATGAGACTTCGGGTATAAGGACACTTCGCTTTTCTGATACCCCGCCGAGTGTCGTTATAAGCAAAGTCGACTGTACTCATATGGGGTGAACGGGTAGGAGTTTACGTGACAAGATGGCTGAGAGCACTCAGCCTACATGTATCATGCATGCGCTGACGTGTGCAAGGATGCATGCGCTGACGTGTGCAAGGATGCATGCACACGTGTGCAAGGATGCATGCACACGTGTGCAAGGATGCATGCACACGTGTGCAAGGATGCATGCACACGTGTGCAAGGATGCATGCACACGTGTGCAAGGATGCATGCACACGTGTGCAAGGATGCATGCACACGTGAGCAAGGATGCATGCACACGTAACGGAGCGAAAACGCAAGTACAGTAAAACCTGTCAAGGCGACCACTCGGATAAGGCGACCGACCACCTGTCCCAGAAGACCACTGAAGCCAGGATCAAGGGATGTTATTTCCAGTCAAATGACCCTGGATAAGGAGACCACCTGGTAACAGAGACCACGTTTTGACGGTCCCTTGAGCGGTCGTCTTAAACAGGTTTCTTTGTATTTACGTGATGGCTGGGCCCAGTCAGTGTAGAGGCATGCACCCGGATGTGCAAGAAGGTATCCACATATATACATGTACACCTACTGCCGCGAACATGGAAATCCAGCCGAATGACCAGGGCAGGCGCCCTCAGCGCGTTCAGAACGTTGCATGCACAATGCACGTGTTGATCAGATGCGACCAGCGCGCTGCGGCGCACAAATGCATGTGTGTACCGCTTACCCACGGCTGCATGGCCAGCGCCCTGGGGCCGCTAGACGTGCGACCGGATTTCCATGTCCACGACAGTATCATACCAGCTTGCAGTGAATGCCCTGTCGATGTCCGTGGATCTCGGGTACCCTTCCCCAAGTGCCCCCCCCCCCCTCTCTCTCGTATCACTTCTGCTCCAATGTTTTCTTAGAAAAAAACATGAAAACCTGGTACCTGAGCACGAGATTGCTGTCCGGCATGTACTAAAGGAGTTCAGGAGCCATTCAGACTAGCTACAGTACTGTTTGGTGCCAAAGAACGTGGTGCCCAAGAACGGCCACGCTAGAATTTCACCAACCACAGCAAAGTGATATTATGCAAGGTGACTCTACTGCACATAGACAGCCATGCATGAAAATACATGTAAGAAGAACAGTACAGGCTACGAGGCTGACCTCCCCCCAAGTTCTTCACCACCTGTCAGTACAGTACTGTGTGCCGCATCTCAGACTACCAACACTGTTTTGATACAACAAAAGGATAAGACCACTATGCTGAAGCTTGTCATTTGCCACACTATCTTGAGTTGCATGGCTGAACAATTCAGTTTGGCGTGTTCACACGGCTAAGCAGTTGTGCTGTTCTTCAGCTCAGCTCTTGGTATGCTCCAACATGCTGTTTGCTTTGTTTCTGTCTGGACGTACACAGTCTCTTCTCTCTGATCATTGCCTACGTCGTTGGCGGAACTTTCATCAACATGGCATTCCGTGAGCGCAATGGCATCCAAGCCTTCCCCAACTACGGCACCTGGTCGAAGATCTTCGGATTCATTGGCGTGAGTTGGATTGGATTTTGATGTGCAATGCCATACTGTATAGTAACTGGCCAGAAAAAAGCCAATCAGCTGTGTGGTGTAAAAAAATAAAAAATAAATTCACGGTTCGCGTGAGACTCGGCTAGAGGCCGAGTTTTCGCATCCGTAGGAACGCCACCACCCTTCAAGGATCAAGGCGCAGATGCAGCTCCTAAGCGGAGGGAGGTGAGTAGATCAGACCCACCACAAAGTGGTCAAAGACCGAAAATCCCATTCACTGCATCCATGTTTCCCTCACGCCAGGCCACGAGTTCCCAATTAACTGTGGGTCGCAGCACGGCTGGAAACAATCCTTCCGATGCCAAGCAGGACTTGAACCTGGTACCCTCTGTTTCTCAATCATGATCTGTGGGGTGTGGTGTGGAACAGGTTACAATTAGTGGGGGTCAATTCTTCAGCCTTGCAAGCTGTTGAATGGTGTAATCCCAGCACAACTTGCTATGTCTACCATGGTTTGTTCGCTATCATCGCTTCAGCAATGGGCAGGTGTACGTGTGTGTGAATAGGATTACAGCCATACTGAACATTCTCAAATGCTGTGAAGTACTGGTAGAGCCCCCTACACCCACCGCCATACCTTTGTTGCTGTTGTGTGGGAGGTGTGGCGGACAAACAAGTCCTTTCGGTAAATCATACCGAAAGGTAGATCATACACATACACATACACATCCCAGAACTGTTGAGCAGTCTTGCGGTGGACGGGGACCGTTTCTCCGGTGTATTCCACGTACAATGTCAGGGCCGGAGGCAGCTCCCACGGAGCAGTGCGGCCGAGTGCCCTGTTAAAGGGGGGGGGGGGTCCTCCCCCAGAACATTTTAGGAATTTAGAAGGCAAATCCTGCAAACTGGGTGCATTTCGATAGATCTCTCTGGGTACAACTTGCAAGTCTGATATTCCAATGCAGAATGCACTAGTTTCAGACAGTGCACTTATGATAGGCCACTGTACGTAGAATGTTCCTGATGACAAGGTAATCCGTTTTTTACGACTCCCTGTACAAAATCATACATCAAAACTTTTCCTCCCCGGTTTTTCGGACGTCCTACGTGGACCAACGTTTTGAGAAATTGGTACGGCCATGGCCGCACCAGTGGCACCGGCCCTGAATGGACAGTGCTGCTCACTGACATCCAACCGTATTAGTTCGGTACGCTCTGCTGCGGGCACCATGCAGCCCTAGACCTGTGAATACTGGGCTGCGAAATGGCGCAGGGCGCACACTTTTAACACTCACACAATCGGGTATCATTGCGCAGCACTGTACAAACATTGTATGTTGTGTTTAAAGTGTACTGTAAGTCTACACATTTTCAGCGTGGTCAAGTTTCGGCCTCCCAGGACTAAAACGAATTTCAGCCGCATTTAAATGTTCGGCCTGTACTGCTGCTGCCTGTATACACTGTCACACTGAACATTGCAAATCAAAATTTCGGCGGCAGCAAATTTTCGCCTAAATATGCCCAGGCCGAAAATAGCCGAAAATAAAATATGCGCCGAATATTTGTTGACTTAGAGTACTCAACCGGTGCTCAGTTTACGTTTTGAGAACATGAGAGAGTACTCAACTGGTGCTCAGTTTACGTTTTGAGGACATGAGAGCTCCACACAACAGCAGCGGGTTGGTATGGTGTCGTGATGCGAGACCCTAGTGCATTCAGCTGCTCACATCACTTGACATTTGTTGCACTCTGCCGTACTGTTTGCCTTTCACTGGCTGCAAATCAAGGCCGGTTGTTCTTGCGAGATGGGGTGCTCCTGCGCGGCTCTTGGTCTTTTTTTTAGCCCTGGTCCAACTCTATTTGAAGACCTACTTCGAAGTAAATGC
>NC_088648.1:25305333-25415333 GCF_964019385.1 Sycon ciliatum
GCCACCTAGACGCACTAAGGAAAGAGGTGGGAAGCCAGGGAGAGAGAGAGATCGAGGGGGGAGCTACCGAATTGTTGAAGCTATAATATAGGGGCACTGAAAACATGAGATAATAAGTGAATTGACTGCAGCTTCAGCTATTTGGCCAGCAAAGTCATGGTTGTTACAGGAGCCAAGCTATTACATGAACAAAAATGGTGGTGGGGTAGTCAACGCAGCATTTTTAACAACCGAAAGCTTCTGCTCACCTTCTTCTCTAGACTAGACTAGAAGCATAAGAATACGTAGTCATTATATGGGCGATATAGACCTGCATAAAAACCGAGGCAGAGGTTTGTATGTTGACTTATGTTTCCTATATAATCGACTTTTTATGCTCTATTAGGTCAGGCCAAGTTATATTTATGTTTCTTGTCACCGTGTGCGTAACTTGTTCGCATCGTGAACAAGAAGGAAAGCACCCAGATGAGTCAATCGATGGCTGTTCTGGCGAACATTCTCTAGCCAGTATGGCAGATCAGAGCTTATCAGCTTCTCGATAATCTAGCATTCCAGGCGATGGTACTGTAAAGATCACCGGGTCACACACGCGGACAGTCACAGAGGACGAAGGTCAAATAGTCTTAGTCTTGAGATTCGATGAAAAGAGAGTGAGAAATGTCCAAGTCAGAGCTTATCAAGGGCCTGGGTAGCTATGGAAATGAATGTACTAGAGCGCGAATCCAGCTACCCAGGCCAACGGAAGAAAAGGTAAGAAAAGGAAACAAAGGTGAGCACGGGAGTGTAAAGGTGAGTACGAGAGTAAAGGTGAGTACGAGTGTGCGAGTGCGTACGAGTGTGCGAGTGCATACGAGTGTGCGAGTGCGTGCATATGTGAGATCGTGAACCTAACATACCACCCCTACTTGAAAAAGACTCCGCGTCCACGTGGAAAAAAGAGAGAAATAGGTTCCTAAAAAATTTATCAGCGAATAACTTCTGAGGGAACGACATTTTTTTGAGGAAAATAGTTAAAACAGTAGTAAACACAATCATGAGCTACTTACAACAGGCGCGTCAAGCTCTTAGGTGACGCTGCCAAGGGCATTGTGTACCTACATAGCATCGGCGTTTTGCATGGAGACATAAAGTCGTCGAGCTTTGCTGTTGGCGTAGCGCTGAACGGCACGCTCAGCACCAAGGAGATTGACTTCGGCTCAGCCAAGCTTACAAGCGGGCGTCAGTTGAAAGGAGGCATAGGCTTGTTCGCGGACATGCTGCAGTTTCGTTGTCCCGAGGTGACCCACCTACCGAGGGGCGCCGAACTGAATCTGGGTCCCTTCGTGGACATGTGGCAGTTTGGTGTGATGTCTTTGAAAGTGTTGATCAGGACGTTCAAGCTACCCTGGAGTGTCCCCAACACGAGCAATCAAGACGTCCACTATTTTATGGTAAACTTGCCGGATAAGGGCACACCGGAAGACCTCGGCCCCAACCCATATCCTCTGCAGTTCCAGAAACTCATTTCCCACAACCTGCCGCAATTCGCAAACTTCCTCGTTACGAACCTTCTGCACCTGGACGCCAATGACAGGTTCAGTGCAGAATGCGTTATGCAAGAGCTGGAATGCGAGGCCAGAATACACGAGCCAATCTGGGATGAAGACTGGCAGGATGATTTCAAGCGACGACGAAGAGACCAGTGACTACCAAGACTACTGAAGTCTCCCATGGACATTATAGATGGAAAATTGTGGTTGGTTAAATCTCCTCTATGCTAAAGGAACACATTGGTGCACTACGTATATTTTCGTACTTACTGTTTTTGGGCACATACTGCTGTGAAATGAGTCGCGCTCACTTTCTCAACCTTCCTTGGCGTGCCAAGAAAGAATTTGATGCAAGGAAAGCGCCATTGCACAACAATTGGCAATTAGAATGGACGTTAGTTGCCGAATTGGTGATAGGATGTAACGTCTGGCGCTAGCCAGGGTCCACACAGCTATAATAACATCTGTAGTATCCCTGCCCGACCAATACGGAAGCAGTACGGAACTAATACGGAGCTTTGCCTGATGTATATTTAGTGTATCTCCGTATGTAAGCGTACGGCGTCTGCTGCATAAAAGCGGCTGCGCATTTCTGTTTTGATGAAGATGAGATTTTGATAATAACGAGCTATTCAACCTCCAGGTGTGCACCGGAGAGAAAGTCAGTTATTTTGCCGCTTCTTCTTTCACTAATAATTATATCTCAGGTGTGTACCTGAAAGTAGAATAAAAGTAATTCTTGTTGATTTCACCGCGCCTACCACTCGGCTACCCATTACATTGGTGGCAGCGGTGTAGTTTTAAATAAAACAACGTGATTCGACCCCAGACCCCCATGGCTCAACCCGCTGCAGCTCCCTGCGACGAATCATGATGAGAATCACGTTTCTTGCCTTCCTGGACTTGACCCTGCTTATTAGCTTGCAGCACAGTCAGGGTGCTAGCTTGGATGACCCTTCCCTCCGCATGGCGTCCACTGGAGACTCCGATGGCGATTCCAAGCGACCCGCTACCTACATGTTTACTACCGGTGGTGATGGCGAAGCTGATGAGGACGACAACAGGCAGTCTGCTGCCCAAGACAAGGAGGGTATTCCCCAAGACCAGCAGCGTTTAATTTTCGCCGGCACGCAGTCGGAAGCAGGAGCCCACTCTTCATTTGGTACTTCGCCTCCGTAGTGGGATGCAGATTTTCGTCAACACTCTTCCTGGCTAGACCATCACTCTTTACGTCGCGCAAAGCGATACTATCGACAATGTGAAGACCACAATTCAAGACGATGAGGGAGGTCATTTGTCTGACGCCGAGCTAGCCGCTCTGAGTCACCGGCTCAACCAAGATGAAGATAAAACCTGGCTCGCCCTCCGCCATAGCTCCAGCCGCCGCCGTGGTTACTAACGCTGATTCCAGGTATGGCATTTTCTTTCCTGTCTTCCTTCAGTCTCCCTCTTCTCTTCAGTCTTCCTTTATGCGAGTGTGTGAATCCAGTTTAGTTTGGTAGGCGTCTGATCATGGTGAGCCACGGCTTACCCAGCTAACGTGGGACAATGTGTGTGACAACGCCCCTTATAGTTATAGTGTATTCAGTTCGGTTTTTGAACTGCGATGTTCCTGGCGGGTTGTGCCAGCGTGAAGCAAGAGTGCTGTGGTTTCAGGTCCTATTTGGAGGACAGTTCTTTCCCTTTTGACCCCGTGAGATCGTGTGAACCTGGTGTGCTTTTTACTTCTATTTTATGATTTGTTATCAGTTCATTTCTTCTGTTTACTCTAAACGTTATCATTTCCGATATAATTTGCCATCTTCCGGTTGACGCTGTTGTTCGTAACTCCTCACTAATTTTTTGAAAATCACGAGGGCGTGATTATCTGTAGGAAGGGAGGGTGTAGTATCCCTGCCCGACCAATACGCAAGCAGTACGGAACTAATACGGAACTTTGCCTGATGTATATTTAGTGTATCTCCGTATGTAAGCGTACGGCGTCTGCTGCATAAAAGCGGCTGCGCATTTCTGTTTTGATGAAGATGAGATTTTGATAATAACGAGCTATTCAACCTCCAGGTGTGCACCGGAGAGAAAGTCAGTTATTTTGCCGCTTCTTCTTTCACTAATAATTATATCTCAGGTGTGTACCTGAAAGTAGAATAAAAGTAATTCTTGTTGATTTCACCGCGCCTACCACTCGGCTACCCATTAAAAAATCCCTATGCTTTTTTGCCTATTTCATCAATGTGGTAGACGGTGTCGTGTTACCCTCGAATGCAAAGAGAAAGTTTATTTATTTCGCTCAGGGCCCTGACCTATGCTTTTTTGCCTAGCTCATCATGAATGTTGTTCGAACAGATGGAAACTGTTTGCAATACAATGATGTAGCCGATCAGTTCGTTGTGGCATGATTGGAAATTGTAGCCATTATTATTTTTCTGGTGTTAGAGTTCTTATCGGAACAGCCATTCTGTAATTCAAAGCGAGCCGTCATGTTCGACGTAAAACACTTTTGACATACACAAGCTCGGGAGCAAAAGTCTCTCTGTCCCACAAGCTGCCACATACCAAGTAAATACAAAACCATGGACTTTACATGAGCTAACTGTTACTTGCACGCGTTGCCCTTTTCATGAACCAAGACAAAGGGATTGGTCCATTAATATAACCAAGAGTACTCTTGTTATAACGCATGTACGAAGTCACTAGATTACACCCGCACCAGAGATGAAGGCGACCGCGCCAGACATCAATACAGTGTTGCACGGTAAAAGGATGTCGTATAGCATGTTGTACAACAGTAGGATGAAATTGTGGGAGAAACCAACGACCATTTAAGCGCTTGGGAACGATGAACATTGCAACAGTCTTATTGTGAGTGAAAGTCAGGGCAAGTTTCCGAAGATCAGTAGCGAGTGCTATCCCGAGCATTATGCTAAGAAAGGATAGACAGGATGCGTATTACAGGAGACCCAAGTTGCTGAAGACCAGTTGTCATTGCTGATAACGTGCAGAAAAACTAAATCTGTAGTTTGTTTTGCCGTCGGACAGGATGCGTATTATAGGAGGCTGTAAAGTTATGTAATGTGCTTCACAGGCAACCATGCATTCGGCCGTCAGCAACAGTTTAGCACAAGCACACTATCAAGGTAAGGACATTATTGTATTATTGTATTGTATCGTATTGTATGGAATATAATTTTACCTCATTGGCTCAACAGGTCAATTTATTACTACAAAAAGCCAGAAAATCCGATTATATGGAGATAAAATGGAGAAAAAAGGAGTGAACCAAAATTTGATGAAGTGAGAGAAAAGTTACAATCCGTAATAAAACCTGCAAATACGTCTGCCTAACTCATATTCAAACTGATAGAAACGTTTTTGCAATACAATCATGTAGCCAATCAAAGGAAAAAAACCATTTCCATCAGTTCTAATAACATGCACGATGAGCTAGGCAAAAAAAGCATAGCGTAGGGCCCTGAGCTTCCAAGCCGCATCCATGTACCCCTTGTGCCTGGCCACACGTACCCAGTTGACTGTGGGTAGCAGCACGGCTGGCTGCTCGATGTGGTGGATCACAAACAATTTGATATCGCACAAATTGATCTCAGCATCGTGCGTACGGTATTTTATTTTCAGAAAATCGCAAAGTGTCTCTGACTCTCTGTGTGGCCGTCCTATGCCACGAGAAACTCCAATCAGGCTCCTATGTCCTCTGCCTTCATGATTGAATGTCCACTTCGTTTGAACAACAAACACAACAATCGAGGACGGCTTTGCAATGAAAAATACAGCTATACTGGAGCTGAAAAAAAGAAGAAAAAAACGTGCTCAGGATGAGACTCGAGTACACGCATACTCTCCCAGCTGGTGAAACGCAAATTTTTGTGAAAAATGCATGTCGCCGACTGACCAGCAATTTCGCCTGACGCTCTCTCGTTCCGTCCTGAGATTATTGGAATTTGTTCGGAGGACTTCGGAAACGAAGCGCATTTTAATGAGTACAGAATTTTGAATTTTCAGATGTTGATGAATGTACCAGTTTGCAACATAAGTGTCATGACAATGCTACATGTACAAACTCAATGGGGTCATACACATGTAAATGTAACATTGGTTTTGAGGGAAATGGTACAATTTGCACCGGTAAGTTCATTTAGATTAGCATGTAGCCAGAATGTTTCCATGCCAGCATCCAATCAGAAGGCAGAAGTGTTAGGTACCTCCTCCCGTACAATCTTAACTACAACACTTCTCCATCGGCTCAAATGGCCGACAATGTTCTCTTGGCCCAAAGTGAAGCTCACCCTTCTTGCCCACTCCATAAAATACCAATATGCCCCACAACACATACGCATGCTCAACACCCCCGCTCAAGTTACGGCCCAGTACAGCCTTCCACACGCATGCACTTGGCACCTGCCACCCTCCAGAACCGATCGCTGTAAAGACTCCCCGCTGTACAAGTCCCTAGAATACTACAAAGCCCTCCCTGCTAGCATTCGTGACGTGTCCTCCCGACCTGCTTTCAAACAAGAAATCTGCTCACTGCTGATTAACTCAATCTGCTCCTGCAGCGCTCACCCTGTCCCATACTTAAATTCAAAGTGATGTAAATCACTTTCCAACTGCATAACCCACTATCTCACTTTCTCATAAATTTATCTCTTCTTGGCGATCGTGAGAATAAAGAATTCAAATCTTTCCTAAGGTGGCCGGCCTGCATGCACCCGTACTACGTCATACTCACCTTTCATTCCATTGGCCTGGGTAGCTACTTGCGCGCCCATGTTTGCCATAGCTACCCAGGCCCTTTATATTGCGTTGTTTCTCAATCTCGCTCTTGTCAATAATCATAATGTAGCCGTAGTAGTTCGTCTTTGTCTCCGTCTCTTCGTCTAACGTTACCCTTATAAATGTCGTTCCACCTACCTGCCCCGTTGTGAATTGTGTCTGGAGAATATTGGGTCTAATTCATACTCAACAGAAGCATAAGCATTACCCCGGTATACTTTTAGATAGATTCCAGGTGATGTTTGGCGCACTAGCCAGCGGCTAGAGCGTGTAAGCGCCGCATGGACACCTGCCGGCCGGCAGCTTGATTACACTAATCAATCACGCAGATTCACGGCGCTAATCTACAGCGCAGCTCCTAAACCGCCCCAAGAGAGGTTGCAGTTCACACCTCGTATTTCTTCTGCTCCAAACGTTTCCCACGTGCCTTGCTTTTAGTGTTGCCCTTGTGAAAGTAGAGTTCGCTGCTGTTGCCTGCCTTTCACAGTTATGCTCCTAGCTTTTTCTCCTTTGCTCCTAGCTTTTTCTTCACCTCCTAGCTTTTCCTTGCTGCCTACCTTTTACAGTTTTGTCCATAGCCTCGTAGCTGCCTCGTAGCTCAATGTTCCGACTTGGCCGACCCGGATGATCGACTGCAGAAAGTCATCCGTGCTAAATCCATGCAGTTTTGGCAGCCCGGCCAACAGGTGTTGCTCGATGAGAGAATAATAAGCTTCAAGGGTCGCCAGCGCATGAAGGTGTATGTGAAAATAAACCGGTCAAATGGGGATTCAAATCTTACACACTCTGTGACTCCAACACAGCCTACAACTGCAATTTCGAGATGTACTCCGGTGGTGCAATGGATGTCAGTCAACATGGCCTTACGTACGACCTCGTCATGCGACTCATGACTCCGTCCCTGAAGCAAGGCTATCAGATTTTGACCGACAACTACTATACGTCCCACAGCCTTGCTCAAGCACCGAAGGCCAATGACTCTGAGCTAGTCGGAACAGTGCACAGTAACCAACGTGGATTTCCTGATCGCCTGAAAAGCATGAAACAGTTGGAGAAAAAAGGATCGTCGGGAGACATGCGCTATAAGCATGACGGCGACATCGTTTATGTGCAGTGGTTGGAGAAAGGAGTTGTAACTGTGCTGTCCACAATTCCCTCTGCCACTGAGTACACAGAGAACACAAGAAAACGAAGAGTCAACAGAGAGTTCCAGGACGTGACATGTTGCAAGCCCGTGGCCATCGAACATTACAACGCAAACATGGGAGGAGTTGATATATTTGATCAACTGGCTAGTAGCAACCGTATTCTCCCCAAATCAATGAAATTCAACAAAGTGATCTTCTATAATCTCCTCAAGGGAGCGGCCATCAACGCCTATAAACTGTTTGCTGCTTGGAGAGAAGCCAATTAAGGTACAATCAAGAGAAGCCAATTCAGGTGCAATCAAGAGGCCCGTGCGCTATTCGCAAAACGAGTTTTGAGAGCAGCTGGTTCGTCATCTCGTCAATCTGCCAATGCATTCTGCACCACCAGCTCTGGAGCGTGCTATATCAGCACCAGCAGCTGACTACAGACAAGTGCACTCTGTACACATTCCAGAATGTGCTGGTTCGTCTGGAAGAGTCAACAGTGTTGTCTGCTGGAAGCAGGATCGCAAGAGAAGCAAGACTGCTTTCTTCTTCTCTAACTGCACCAACAGAGAAGGTCATCCGGTGCACCTGTGCGTTTTCTTGCCTCAGGGTGTTTCATTCTCCGGAGTATGATGCTCACAGATGAACTGGTGCATGAGCTGAAGCTGAACAGAGAACATATCCTCATGTTCCTTGAATTTGCTAATTCGGCCACATTGCTTGAGTTATTATTCGCCATGAATGGCAACGATGCTTCATGTTATCAGCTTAGCTTTAGGTTGCGTTTGCTTGGGCATTTTCAGAATGTAAATGACAACCATTCTGGAATGGGAATCGGCAAGAATCACCTGACCAAACTAAGGTTACGTTTGGTTGGTCACATTCCCAAATGGGAATCAATTGGAATCACTCGGAATCATTCTCCCCCGTTTGGTTGGTCAAAAAAGTGCGTTAGGTTGGTCACATTCCACATGATTCCAGAATGGGAATCGCTGAGAATGATTCTTTTTGGAGAATGATCATTCCACCTCACATGCTGGAATGAGCATTCTCATTCCGGAATCAAAAATGATAATGGCTGCCACGAGCCAAACAATGTAGCAACAGGTTCAAGTGCCTCAAATCATGCACTCAGAAGTACCATGACTCTCTCAAGGAAACTAGAGTCGGGTAAAAAAAAAGACAGCCGCCGTTCCACAACGACATCATGGAATTGTTATATCAACTGATTCCTAATTGATTCTGGCACGTTAGTTTGGTCAGGTGATTCTTGCCGATTCCCATTCCGATTCATTCTCCAAAAAGAATCATTCTCAGCGATTCCCATTCTGGAATCATGTGGAATGTGACCAACCTAACGCACTTTTTTGACCAACCAAACGGGCGAGAATGATTCCGAGTGATTCCAAGTGATTCCCATATGGGAATGTGACCAACTAAACGTAACTTTAGGTTGCGTTTGGTTGGGCATTTTCAGAATGTAAATGAAAACCATTCTGGAATGGGAATCGGCAAGAATCACCTGACCAAACTAACGCGCCAGAATCAATAAAGAATCACTTGATATAACAATTCCATGATGTCGTTGTGGAACGGCGGCTGTCTTTTCTTTTACCCAACTCTAGTTTCCTTGAGAGAGCCTGGTACTTCTGAGTGCATGATTTGAGGCACTTGAACCTGTTGCTACATTGTTTGGCTCGTGGCAGCCATTATCATTTTTGATTGGGAATGTGACCAACCAAACGTATATGAAAGGTAATTCTACCAGCTTCCCAGAATTATAAAGGTGTCAATACAAATTATTTACCGTTCAGTCTCTATTCTCAATCTAGTGGACACCGCTATGTTCCTCGATTTGCTAATCCGGCCGCATTGCTTGAATTATTGTTCGCCATGACTGGCAACGACGCTACAGGTTATCCGCTTGTTTCCAGTCTCATATGAAAGGTAATTCTACCAGCTTTCAAGAACTATAAAGGTGTCAATACAAATTATTCACCGTTTAGTCTCTATTCTCAATCTAGTGGACACCGCTATTTTAAATTCTGCGGCTGGTAAAGGGTTAACACACCCCGATTAAGTGCATTTCGTGACGATTCTCGAATTTCACCCGAAACTGCCGAAACTCGACTTGTTGATGCTCTGTACTATCGATTATGTTGGCAAATACTGTTCGCTAATGGTGTGATTTTTACATAATTTTTCAGATGTTAATGAATGTACCAGTTTGAACTATGACTGCCATCACAATGCTACATGCACAAACTCAATGGGTTCATACACATGTGAATGTAACACTGGTTTTGAGGGAACTGGTACCAGCTGCAACGGTAAGTTACTTTAGCTTGGCATCATTGTTGCGCCTGTTTGTTTCTGGCCACATTGCATTGACAGAGTAAACCCACAGCTTTCCACAGAGCCCAGGATCATAGAAATCAATCACTGACTGCAGCAACGGTGGGATTTTTCGAACCTATACATACACGATGCATGTTATTGTAATGGATGGAAACATTTTTTTCATTACACAGATGTAGCTGACTAGTTCTAATAGCATTCATGATGAGCAATGGAACCATTCTAAGCTTTCATTTTGGTCAACAAACGAAAAGATGCCACATCTGGAATTAGCTTATGTTCCAGCCCACTTGCCACCAAAGACGCTGGCTTGAGTCATGCCTGCCCAGTTGGTCGCCAGCTTGCATGAACACTTCTCGGGCACAGGAGCACTGGTGACTGGCGCAGCAACTGCCGGAGCAGCAACGGATTTAGTAAGTAAGGCACTAACAACAGGACTGACGTTTTCGTACACAGTACAGGGACGAATTCACGCACCTCTGCCACCACCGTCATCAGCCAGGCAAAAAAAGCATAGAGTAGGGCCCTGACCTTTCAAGCTCTCTTATTCCAACAGAAAAGGGATTCCGTAGAAACATCAGAGCAAGAGCACAAGAAAAGTCATTCACAAAAACCCAAAAAAACACACAAATCAAATAACCGATCCGCCACACCATTCATTTCTACGCAATGTGCATTAAAGTCACCATCTGTGCGACCAAGCATTGATGGAACTTTTTTTGGCTGAAAAAAATGCTCTTCCAATTCAGTTTTTAGTATCCATTTCCTGAAAAGGTGGATAATGTTCTTGAGCTGAATTCAGTCAAAAGCAGATTTCAAAAGCCCAGAGATTGATTATTTGTGAATGAACTGTAGTGCAACTGGGAATTGGGTTTGAAAAATGACAGGACTCAGATTCTTGGTTTAGAGCACTAAGAAGGAGCACAAACTTCGTGTCCTCCAATACCAACGTTGCAGAAGTAAACTTTCATGCCTTTTCCTCAGATGCTGTAAAAAGGCCTTGGACATTATCTTACAAATAATCTACGTGGATATAAAAGTTTAATAATAGCTATGAAAAGTATGAATGCCGCAGACATCACCACGCAACATGACAATTTGTTCAAGGTTTGGTTTTGTGTGTTTCCAAAATCGATTTTCACGCTCCGATCATCAGTGGAAATACGGAACTAAAGAGATCAAGGGAAAAACAAAGGTTACAAATCCAAAGAAGTGTGACACATGACGGGTAACTTGTGGTAAGTATTACAAAAAAGTGAGAACTAAAATAAAGAGTAAGTGTGACAAACGGGCATGAACAGTGCAGAAACAACTCATGAACACGGGGTGCAAACTCACGAAAATAACTTAAGTGCTAAAACATGTTCTTTTTGCTTACACAAATCGGGCTTATGCGTACGAATACAAACAGCTTCAAGGACCTTCAACTGCTGGACATAACGGACACGACACAGTACAGAGAAGTGGGAATCATCATAAACACTCGAACAATCGGGACGAGATAACAAATGCAAGTACACAGCTGACTTCTTACGAATTTCACCCTCATCAGCTCCATCACCTTCCCTGCCACCTGACTCCTCCTCGTCCGTTTTATCACCATCACCACCAGCCGTCTCATCGTCATCCGCCTCGTCGTCATCCGCCGCCACGTCATCACCCGCCTCGTCGTCATCTGTATCCTCGCCGTCATCCACCTCGTCGTCATCTGTATCCTCATCATCCGCCGCATCATCACCCAACTCATATTCACCACCAGTCAGTCGTCTGATACCATCCATGTTCTCCTTCCTACGTCTGTCCCGTGCCACTGTCCTTACCTCATCTACGTCCCGAGATTGTGTTTCGTTTTGCCCCCGGCTTCCGGTCTCCTTCGATGCTCCGCGTGGGCCTTGGCCATTCCTAGCATATATTTCGGTTGAATAATTGGCGGTCGACTTCCGTGGTCTCTGGACCCACGGATCAAGCGCCGGAGGGTGCTGCGGTGTCCACGCAGCCGGATACTGTGTCAAAGAAATGGGATCAATTTCTGTGATTGGCGGTACTGTCGTTGTTGCCGACTCCTCCCCAACCCCAGCCACCAACGGCACTGGTGGTGGCTCCGGTGGCGGCAAGGGCAACGGTGGAGAAGGCACATTCGGTTGGCTTAGTGATCCACCACTCTTCCTCTGCACCGTGTGTTCGACTTGCTCTGGTTGTGTCGGTAGTAGAGGTATTTCCACAGATGATCGGAGCGTGAAAATTGATTTTGGAAACACACAAAACCAAACCTTGAACAAATTGTCATGTTGCGTGGTGATGTCTGCGGCATTCATACTTTTCATAGCTATTACATACTGTCTTCTTTGCCTTTTACATCACCTTAGTAAAAGGCAGGAAAAATTATTTAAACTAGGATGGTGAGCCAATTTAATTATAGTGAAAAAGGAGAAGGACAAAATGTAACGAGTTATGACTAACTGTCCACCAACGTAACCAGAATCTTCTACAGTCAGCGAGTGCGGCAAAATGGCACAAAACTGACAAGGAGTACTGAGACATTCGGCGACCTGACACCTAGCCCCAACACTTCTCCAAGGTGCAAACCAACAATCTTCCAAGAAAAACCTGAAATTTGTGCTTTGTTCTTTTGATAGTGATCTTGTATTTTTCTTCTTCCGTGGTAACTTGTTCGGCAGTGGCTTGTCCAGGATTTGGCTGGGGGGGGGGGGGGAGATCACATGGTATATGTCACTGATGATGTATGTCATGCAGCTAGCTATCCAACATTACAAAATGATTACATTCCAGGTATATCTTCCAGGCCTACACTAGGCTACAGACTACAGAATCTAATGCTCAGTAACTTACTACATTGCACAATCATTGGTCATGTTACTTGTACAGTCAGGCACGTAACACTGCCCTTGGAGGTGGTCCGGCCTGAGGTGGTCGGGGGTTTCCCCAGGGAAAAGTTTGGGAAGTAGAGTGCAAAATTCTGAATTCTGGGCGTGATCGGGCGAAAAGGTGGTCCTGCCAAAGACGGACCGGCCGGACCGACTGCTATGCCCCTGACAGTACATCCTTGCCCAAATTTTTTTTGGAGCATAAATTATGCTGTTCTTCATCAGGTTTTGGCTGCTCACTGAAGTCTCCCATGAACATTATAGATGGAAAACTGCGGTTGGTTAAATCTCGTCTAAGCTAAAGGAACACGTTGGTGCACTACGTATATTTTCGTATTTACTGTTTTTGCGCACAAACTGCTGTGAAATGAGTCGCGCTCACTTTCTCAAACTTCTTTGGCATGCCAAGAAAGAATTTGATGCAAGGAAAGCGCCATTTCACAACAATTGGCAATTTGAATGGACGTTAGTTGCCGAATTGGTGATAGGACGTAACGTCTGGCGCTAGCCAGGGTCCACACAGATTGAATAACATCCCTATGCCTTTTTTGCCTATTTCTTCAATGTGGTAGACGGTGTCGTGTTAACCTCGAATGCGCTCAGGCCTTCAGTCACTTTTGCATCAACAGTCGCACAAAAAATTATTGGTGGCGCAAGGAGAAGCTTGTCGTTTGGAGTGACAAGTGATCACCGCTGCTTTTCCTTGTCAGAGTCAACACTATACTTTGTTCTGCGGCCTTGGGAGTAGTGTTGGAGTAGAAATTGCTGAGGAGACGTCGCGGAGGGGCGAGCTTTCCTGCGCAGGACTTTGGCCGTATTTCAGCATGGTCGAGTGGAAAAATTCAAAAAAGTTTATTTCAAGAAAACCCCAAAAGGAAGATGGGAGACATGTCCTCAGCGCTAGAAGAGGTGTTCTACTATCTGCCGGTGTATAGTTCTGGCCAATTGAGGACGTAGCTGGCTGTTTTGCCAGCGCTTGTAAATTGGCTATTTTCAAGACGATCATTTGTGGCGTCAGGGGGTGATGGACCTCGTCTTCTGGGATGCTGGCGTGGCTAAGCGGTACTGCTCCAGGAACTCTTCTAAGGTGAGGCAATGTTGGCTTGATGGAGTTTTGTTCATAGCTTGTTCGTATACGCTGTGGCGTGACTCGTTTCTAGACACATAAATAATGTGATATTTCGGCCATTTTTGAGGGGTATGCAAATTTCAAGGTTCCCTTCAGAAACTTTTTCAAGGGCTTTGCACAGTCGATCCACACCCCAAAGGCAACCTACCTGCAAATTTTGAGCGAAATCGGAGAGATCCACTTGCACACATACTTTGGTATTCTCAGACATGCTCTCTTAAGAAAGCATAGACAGAATCCATATTACAGGAGACCCAAGTTGCTGAAGACCAGTAGTCATTGCTGATAACGTGCAGAAAAACTAAATCTGCAGCTTCTTTTGCTGTTGGACAGGATGCGTATTATAGGAGACTGTAAAGTTTTGTAATTAGCTCCACAGGCAACCATGCACTCGACCGTCAGCAACAGTTTAGCACAAGCACACTATCAAGGTAAGGACATTATTGTATTATTGTATTGTATCGTATTGCATGGAATATAATTTTACCTCATTGGCTCAACAGGTCAATGTATTACTACAAAAAGCCAGAAAATCCGATTATATGGAGATAAAATGGAGAAAAAAGGAGCAAACCAAAAGTGGATGAAGTGAGAGAAAAATTACAATCCGCAATAAATTCTGCAAATACTTTTGCCTAACTCATATTCAACCTGATTGAAACGTTTTTGCAATACAATTATGTAGCCAATCAAAGGAAAAAACATTTCCATGAGTTCTAATAACATGCACGATGAGCTAGGGAAAAAAGCATAGCTTAGGGCCCTGAGCTTCCAAGCTCTCTCGTTCCGTCCTGAGATTATTGGAATTTGTTCGGAGGACTTCGGAAACGAAGTGCATTTTAATGAGTACAGAATTTTGAATTTTCAGATATTGATGAATGTACCAGTTTGCAGCATGTGTGTCATGACAATGCTACATGCACAAACTCAATGGGTTCATACACGTGTAAATGTAACACTGGTTTTGAGGGAACTGGTACAAACTGCACCGGTAAGTTAATTTAGATTAGCATATAGCCGGAATGTTTCCATGCCAGCATCCAATCAGAAGAGTGAAGTATTAGGTATCTCCTCCCGTACAATCTTACCTACAACACGCGACCACCCCTGCCCGTACACTTAAGTAGTCATTAACCCCTACGCCCTGCCCACCCAATTCTTCCTCACTCTTTCTCCTTTCTTACCCTATTATCTCTTATTGGCCACTGGCTATCGTGAGAATAAAGATTTGAAACACTGCTACATCGGCTCAAATGACGGACACTGTTCTCTCGCCGCAAAGTTAAGCTCACCCTTCTTGCCCACTCCATAAAATACCAATATGCCCCACAACGCATACGCATGCTCAACACCCCCGCTCAAGTTACTGCCCAGTACAGCCTTCAACACGCACGCACTTGGCACCTGCCACCCTCCAGAACCGATCGCTGTAAAGACTCCCCACTGTACAAGTCCTAGAATACTACAATGCCCTTCCTGCTAGCATACGTGACGTCTCCTCCCGGCCTGCTTTCAAACAAGAAATCTGCTCACTGCTGATTAACTCAATCCACTCCTGCAGTGCCTACCCTCTCCCATACTTGTAAAATTCAAAGTGTTGTAAATCACTTTTCAACTGCATAACCCACAATCTCACCTTCTCATAAATTTATCTCTTATTGGCGATGGTGCCCTCGTGAGAATAAAGAATTCAAATCTTTCCTAAGCTGGCCGGCCTGCATGCACCCGTACTACGTCATACTCACCTTTCGTTCCGTTGGCCTGGGTAGCTACTTGCGCGCCCGTGTTTGCCATAGCTACCCAGGCCCTTTATATTGCGTTGTTTCTCTGTCGAGCTCTCTCTCTCTCTCTCTTCAATAATCTCTCTCTCTTTAATAATCTCGCTCTCGTCAATAATCATAATGTAGCCGTAGTAGTTCGTCTTTGTCTCCGTCTCTTCGTCTACCCTAATAAATGTCGTTCCACCTACCTGCCCCATTGTGAATTGTGTCTGGAGAATATTGGGTATAATTCATACTCAACAGAAGCATAAGCATTACCCCGGTATACTTTTAGATAGATTCCAGGTGATGTTTGGCGCACTAGCCAGCGGCTAGAGCGTGTTAGCGCCGCATGGACACCTGCCGGCCGGCAGCTTGATTACACTAATCAATCACGCAGATTCACGGTGCTAATCTACAGCGCAGCTCCGAAACCGCGCCAAGAGAGGTCGCAGCTCACACTTAGTATTTCTCCTGCTCCAAACGTTTCCCACGTGCCTTGCTTTTAGTGTTGCCTTTGTGAAAGTAGAGTTCGCTGCTGTTGCCTGGCTTTCATAGTTTTGCTCCTAGCTTTTTCTCCTTTGCTCCTAGCTTTTTCTTCAGCTCCTAGCTTTTCCTCGCTGCCAACCTTTTGTCCGTAGCCTCGTAGCTGCCTCGTAGCTGTTTCTCCTTGAACATCGCATACGATGAGTTCAAATCAGTCGTTGCAGCGATTGAGTGTCGCCGAGCTGCGTGAACAGCTCGAAATGCGCGGCCTAGACCCATCTGGCACCAAATCGGTCCTGATAAACCAACTCGAGGGAGCCGTAGACGAACGTGAGGATTTTGTTCCTGCTACTGCGGCTTCTGCCGCTTCTGCGGCTGCTGTTGCTGTTACGGAGGACCCAGATAATTCGGATCGTAACAACTTTCAGCAGGAACTGCGGCGTCTGGTGCGCGAAGAAGTATCAGCTGCAATCGGCACAGCGTTGTTGGGAGCACCGGAGGCGACCTCTCAATCCACGGCAACTGTCACCCAGTCCAATCTTGCTCCTTCTATCCCAGGGTTGAGCTCCATTGCGCCTTCGCCGGCGGCTAGCAGTACCGAAACCTCGGCAGCAGCTCACCTTCTCGTGCCCAAGTCACCTCAAGATCGCATCGTGAAAGGTGAGTTCATTGAGGTGAACTTACTGTTGCCAGAGGGGCTAAGCAATTTTGTCTCTCAACCTGAATCCCGCTCGTTCGAGCTTCGTACCCCCCAATCAGTCTGGGGGAAGTAAGCAGTCGCTGGAACTGGCTGGAACTGGTTGAAACCAGCGACGGTCGCCAAGTCAAACGGCGGGTACACGACATCGCAACATGGCTAGAGGCCTGGACCTTGACCTTGACCTTGTCTGTTCTCACGCACCACACCGTCTCCATGAATTGTTGGTGTACCAGTCCATCATCCTCGAAGCCAACCGCCAGTATCTGCCAGCTGCTTGGCTCAGCTATGACCAGCAACTTCGGCTGTCAGCCTCGCTCCAGCCAGGCAAGCGCCTTGACATTATTGACAACAAATTGTGGCAGCTATCCGTCACGGGTAAGGCCAGACCAGCATGTCCAGTATGCCACACCGTGCACCCTCCGTCCAGTCAGTGTCCTTTTCGTCCGAACAGAAGCCCCCAGCAGTATCAACACGGGTCCACGCTCACCCGTTCTGAGAGCGGCCGAATCATCTGCTGTTACTTGGCCAGTGCCAACACAAGTCGTCCTGCCGCTTCCACCATGTCTGCAACACATGCGGCGGCAACCATTGATTCTCGCCAACAGTGCCCCAAGGCTGGGACCAAATCCCGAACCACTTCTCAGTAAGGTCAGAAACTCCGATAGTTTGCGTACAGCCATTACTCTCCACACTTCCACATTCCGCTCACCTTTGCATGTTACCCGCTTCTCTTCCTTGCTATCTACCCACCCCGACCCACAGGTTTCTCGATATGTTCTGCATGGCTTGCATCATGGCTTCGATATTGGCTTTTCAGGTGATCCTACTGTTAACATTAAATCTCCTAATCTCCCTTCCGCTGCTAAACACGCTCAGTTTATATCAGACCAGTCAGCTGTCTCCTGTAGTTGAAGAGAAACTGCTGGCCCCTTCACTTCACCCCCTTTCTCGTTTATGCATTGCTCGGGCGTCGGTGCAGTGCCAAAGAAAAACGGCAAAATGCGCATGATCCACCACCTGTCTAGCCTACTCGGGACGAGTGTCAATGACGGCATACCTACTGACATATTCTCGCTGCAATACCGTATTTCCTCGTAAGTTAGTACGTACTAACTTTTGAATTTAGCAGCCACATGAGTACTAACTTTCGGGGGTGGTACTATCTTTTGGGGAGTACTTTTTTATCGGGGGTAAATGACACGCAGCGGGAAGCCTGCGCAACTCTAGTGTCCGTGCATATGATGTATGTACTGTACGGTGTCTGTATATATAGGACGGGTACGAACTTACTATCTTTCGAGGGGAACTGTCTTTCGGGGTGATAACCTCGGCAGTGGAAAGTGTACTTTTTATAGGGGGGGGGGGGGGTACTAAGTCGTTGGGGAGAATTAACTCACGGGGAAATACGGTATGTTACTATTGATGATGCCATCAATATGATTATGTCTTGACCCCTTCTAGTTTATCTGTCAAAATTGGATGTCAAGAGCGCCTTCAGGCAGATCCCAGTACGCATCGAAGATTACCCGCTGCTTGGTATTTTTTGGCAAGGCCGTTACTATTACGAACAAGTGCTCCCTTTTGGTTAGCGCTCTAGTCACTTCATTTTCAACACCGTTGCCGATGCTATTGAATGGATCATAAAGCATCATTTCTCCATAAGTGATCTTTTGCATTACTTAGATGACTTTCTGAACTCCGTTTCTAGCCTTTCTCTTGCTAACCGCCAGCTGGCTATCTTGCTCCGCGCATTCATGCTCTTAGGCGTACCCCTGGCCCCAGACAAGATAGAAGGCTCTGCTCAGTGTCTTACATTTCTTGGAATAGAGTTGGACTGCGTTACTGGACTCTGATGCTATGGAAGATATCAGGTTGTGGCAGCACCTGCTGCAACACTGGAACGGTAAATCGTTCTTCTTGCACCCCAACTGGACTCCATCGCCAGATCTACAACTCTACACAGACGCGAGCGGTTCACGTGGCTGGGGAGCCTACAACAACGGCCCGTGGATCAACGGGCCTTGGACCCGAGAAGAAGTGGAGAGAGACATCACTTGGAAGGAGCTGTATGCCCTGCTAGTCGCTTGCGCCACTTGGGGCCATGCTTGGGCAAAGCTCCGTATCCTTATCACTGCGACAATGCTGCAGTCGTGGACTGTGTAAAGTCGGGCAGTAGCAAATCAGCCCCAGTGATGCAACTACTCCGCGGACTTTTCTTTGTCTGCGCCAAACATAACTTTACTAATTCAGCCATCCATATTGCAGGGAACAAGAACCTGATTGCTGATTCTCTGTCACGCTTCTCTGTGCAGGCATTTCGGCGGCTCGCTCCCAGCGCCAAGAACCGCCGGACAACGTGATATGGCCCCAGTGCATGGGGATGTAAGCTACTACGCTGCATGCGCCATTGCCAAAGAACACACGGCGCACCTATTCGACCGGTGAGAGCAGATATAGTGCTTACTGCCAGTTGTTCCTCTGGAAACCCTTCCCAGCTCTTTACTATCAGCTAAGTTGCTTTGCCGCACTCCTCGCTCGCTCAGTAAGACCATGTACTATCTATGTGTACCTCAGTGCGGTGCGCAACGCCCAAATTGAAAGCAGAGCAGATAGAGTGCTTACTGCCAGTTGTTCCTCTGGAAACCCTTCCCAGCTCTTTACTATCAGCTAAGTTGCTTTGCCGCACTCCTCGCTCGCTCAGTAAGACCATGTACTATCTCTGTGTACCTCAGTGCGGTGCGCAACGCCCAAATTGAACAAGGCTTGGGTGATCCGCTGGTAGATGCCTGGCTGCTGAAACGAGTAGTAAAGGGCATTGGACGGTGCCATGGCACAGCTGTTATCACACCTCGCTTTCCTATTACCATGCCTGTGCTCTGCAAAATAGTGGATGTGTGCCAGTTGACGGAACTACTCAACCGACATACCGTCTGCTGTAACAAGCATGTATGCTGCTTGCATTTTACGGCTTCCTTCGCTGTTTCGAGTTCACAGGGGAGACTCGGAGGACTGATGCTCGATTCGCAGACGGCAACATGCAGCTGTTCCTGCCAAAGTCAAAAACAGATCCACTGGGCAGTGGGGTCACAGTGTTCGTTGGCCGAGCCACGCAACCGTATTGCCGCGTAGTAGCGATGACAGCATACCTGCTACCCGCCATCATCCATCCACTGGGTCACTGTTTGTGCTCTCAGATGGACCGAAGCTTACTCGTGCGGCATTTACCACCACTGTGCCTTCATTCCTGGAACCATCTGGCGTGCCAAACCTGCACCTGTATTCCGAGCACTCATTCCGCATTGGTGCTGCTACAACAGCCGCAATGGCCGGTCCGCGCTGCTGGACGCTGGAAGAGTGATGTATGTTTGCGGTACATGCGTATGCCAGCATCCCTTAAGTACAGTCTGTCGTCACAGCTTGGAAAGGTTAGCCATTTGGTCTGAATTTTGGCCTAGCAATTCTAAATATTTACGTGGTGTGCTGGTTTCGCGGATGTTCGCTCACAACTGGTTTGCCCTGTTTGCTTGCTTGCGACTCAGTTGCAGAGTCATTGCCTGTTCGCGACTCAGCAGCTCATTTGCCGAGTCTCGTGACATTGCACCAGTTGTTCGAATCCAGCACTCCACCTATCCAATTTTACTCAACCAGACTATTCTGTGTGAGCTCGTTCATGCGCGTGGGTCCGCATGCACGCGCATGTACATGTCCGGCTGTGTGAAGCACGGGCTATTGGCACACTAGCCAGTGGCTAGAGCATGTTAGCGCCGCATGAACACCTGCCAGCTGGCAGCTTGATTACACTAATCAATCACGCAGATTCACGGCGCTAATCTACAGCGCAGCTCCCAAACCGCGCCAAGAGAGGTTGCAGCACACACCTCGTATTTCTTCTGCTCCAAACGTTTCCCACGTGCCTTGCTTTGAGTGTTGCCTTTGTGAAAGTAGAGTTCGCTGCTGTTGCCTGGCTTTCACGGTTTTGCTCCTAGCTTTTTCTTCCTCACCAACACCCACCCTATGGCTGTTGCTCTACGTAAACATGTTGCTATATTCTCTGCAGCCTATGTGGTCGGCACTTGCATCCGCTGTAACTTGCCATATTCAATTCTCAAGAAACAAAAACAAAAAACATACAAGTAAAATACAACATTGGGGAGTGCGGATGTTCGCTCACAAATGGTTTGCCCTGTTTGCTTGCTTGCGACTCAGTTGCAGAGTCATTGCCTGTTCGCGACTCAGCAGAGTCTTTTCGCGTTGCGACTCATGTTCCGAGTCACGTGACATTGCACAAGTTGTTCGAATCCAGCACTCCACCTATCCAATTTAACTCAACCAGACTATGCTGTGTGTGCTCGTTCATGAGTGTGGGTCCGCCTGCACTCGCATGTACATGTCCGGCTGTGTGAAGCACGGGCTAACTTGAGTGTAAAGGATTGTTTCACTGGATTTCATGCTGTCACATTGACGAAATAATAGTGACCAGCTAACGAATGACAACAGGATTTAAATTTCATTTTATAGTTCTAACTCTTTCAAACTCAATTTTTTGACACTGACTTGAATATGAGTGACCCAAAATTTATTTTTTATAATAATTTATTATTTATCTAGAAAGGAAAAGGACATTTATTTATGGCTCGACATCCAAGTTTCAAATTTATTCTTTATTTTATTTATTTGTTACAGCATCTCATAGCACAGTGAGAACACCGGCCAATGCAAATAGAGAGGGTGTTAGCCAACCACGGCAAGGAAGGGAGAAGGGGAGAAGAAAAAGGAACCGGCATGGATAAGCAGTGATTGCAACAAAAAGAGAAACACAAAATCAAAGTCAAGGCGCGACAAGGCTCTTAAAAAGGCGGAGGGAAGAAAGGTCCTTAGCTTCTTGGGGAAGTGCCAGCCACGCAGAGTACGGAATGAAAAAGGGAGAGTGAAGTAGAAAGGAGGACTTAGGTTTCGGAAGAGAAAGGGAGTTTCTCGTGCTACGGGAAGAGAACCAGTTGAAACAGTGGAGGTGAAGTGGACACAGATTGAGTTTGAGAGAATGGATAAGGGTGACAAGATGTGAATTACGTCTCTTAGACAAAGGGGTAGTGCCAGCAAGGGCATAAAGGGTGGAAGATGGGAGCATGCGGGGTTGTCGGAGGAGGATTTTGAGAACTTTTTTTGTGGTGAATTTCGAGCTTGGCAGCACGGGCTGTGGAAATTCCAGCCCAAGCAGTATCTGCATAATCAAAAATGGCGCGTAGGTAAGCTGAGTAAAAGAGGAGTTTACAAGAGATTGGGAGATGGTAACAGTGAGAAGAGAGGATTCCTAAAGATGAACTTGATCGTTTACATATGTAATCGATATGGGATTCCCATGAAAGATTAGAGTCAATGAAAATGCCAAGATGTTTATGGCTGGAGACTATGTCTATAGGCTGGGGGAAAGTGGGATGGAGGAGTGGGATGTCAGCCATAGCAGGGGATTGCCGTCTACAGTAAATGATCCACGAAGCTTGGCCAAAAGCCCCCGGTGCCAGACGGTATCGAAGGCCTTGGCAAGATCGAAAAACAGATCCCGACTAGATCTCCAGCATCCCGATGTCGACACACTAATTGCACTAGGCGCGTCAGCTGGAGGGTGGTAGAATCGCCTCTGCGAAATCCGGACTGAGCTGAACTCAAACGTGACGAGACATGACAGTACAATTGGTCGTAGAAAACGCGCTCACAGAGTTTGGAAACACAGGACAGTAGATATATCGGACAGTAGTTTGATGCTTCGTGGCGGGACCCTTTCTTGTAAATCGGTATAACATTAGCTGTTTTCCATGCATAGGGAAAACAACCAGTGCGGAATGATAGGTTGAAAATCAGACATAAGGGGTATGCTATTGAGGGCGCAAGGGACTTTAATACCAGATGAGTGATGCCGTCTTGGCCTAGCGCCTTGTCAGACGGGAGCTTTCAAATGTAACGTCAAATGGCAGCAGTCGTAGTAAAGACAGATGTGAGGCGGTCAACCTCACCCGACTCCTCGGCAATGGGGGAATGGGTAGAGAAGGGTCATCAGGCACGGCCACTGAGGTGAACTGAGAGTTCAATGCAGTGGCTTTAGCTGAAGCGGTAGTAGCCTGCTGCGTAGAACTAATGGTGAGTGTCGGGATGTCACGAGATACTTTATGATTTTTTAATTTGTTCACGAACTAAAACAGTGTTGGGCGGTTTTTGTCCTGCAGCGTAGCTTGTACGGACCGAATGTGTCCCCGGTATTTCGATCGAGTCAGACTCTTCACCAAGTTCTGTTGAGATCAATATTCATGCATGTTAAGCTGGGTTGGGTATTTCTTACACACACTGTAGAAATCGTGCTTTGGCTTAATGGCGGCACGGAGGGGGGTATCAACCCAAGGTGGCTGACCTAAACGTCGGCATGAGGGGGAGAGTCGACGCCGGGAGAAGTACCCGAGGTGCTTCTCCATGGCCCTGCTAAGAATAGAGTGGAAAGACGAAAGAGCGTCATCCACGTGCGAGCTTCGGAGGTGACATTTCCAGTGGACATCAGCAAGTTCAGCATCCAGGTCATCCCATACGCAATGTGGCACCAACTTGAAATTGTAACCTGGGGGTGTAGGGGTAGATGTTGGGAGGAAGTGATGTTGTAGGGTTGGATTTTTGGACGTGACAGGGAGACGGACTCGACAGATGAGCTGCACGTGGTCAGAGCTACCCAGTGGAGCGGCTGAATCAACGGAGAGGAACTGCTGGGGTGAATTTGTGACGATGAGGTACACGCAAGATGACCGGCTACTTGGGCTCCAGTGCGTAGGGAAGTTGACGAGTTGCTCTAATCCGAAGCACCTTAAGACGGTTTCAAGGCACTGACCCACCGGGGTTGTCCGATCACCAGCCAACCAGCTCGAGTTATGGGTATTGAAGTCACCAGTGAGGAGTAGTGTGGATGCAAATAGATTAAGTGACAGAAGGCAGTCTTCCAGACCATCAGAATAGGCCTGGATATCCGCCAGGGTACCACCAGGAGGTCGGTAGGTGGCGCAGACGATGAGTGGACGTTGGGGATAATGTGCATGAAAGTCAGTGTCTGCGCCTATCCAGCAAAAAATGCAGCGTTGTCAATGTAGTTTTTGCCCGGCAAAAAGAAATGCTCTTCCAATTAGGTAATTCTTGTCTGACTTCTCGAAAAGGTGGATCATGTGATTGATTCAAAGT
Organism: Sycon ciliatum; assembly: GCF_964019385.1. Lineage (NCBI taxonomy): Eukaryota > Metazoa > Porifera > Calcarea > Leucosolenida > Sycettidae > Sycon > Sycon ciliatum. The sequence continues at coordinate 25,329,311 of NC_088648.1, forward strand.
CAGTCAAAATCAGATTTCAAAAGCCCCGAGATGGACTATTGTGAATTGACTGTGGGGCAACTTGGAACTGGGCTTGAAAAATGACGGGACCCAGATTCTCGTTGTACAACACTAAGAAAGAGCACAAAATTCAGATTCTTCAATACCAACATTTCACAAGTATTTTTTTGCGCTTTCTCCTCAGATCCCATAAGAAAGCCTATGGCCTGTTTTTTAAGTTTAATGAAAATTATAAGGATGATATACATACTCATTCTTCATTCCATTCCCTTCTTCATTCCATTTTCGCTACTCAGCGTGACGTCGAAAGTACAAGAGAGGATAGTTGCTGACCGCATCTCGAAGCACATCCAACCTCACCTCCCCAACGGCCGATCAGGCTTTCGGCCAAACGATGGCACCACACAGCAGCTATCTCGGTTAATCCATCAGATCACCGAGAAAAGAGACGCCGGGCAAACAGTAATTGCTTGCTTCTTCGACCTATCTAAGGCGTTTGACCGGGTGTGGCACCAAGGACTGCTTGCAAAATTGGCCCACCTCGGACTCGATGGCAAATACCTCCAGTGGCTTGTCTCAAGTTATCTCACCAACAGACGACAACGTGTGCAAGTGGAGAGCAGCAAATCAACCTGGCTGAACATTCCAGCGGGCGTCCCCCAAGGCTCTGTCTTGGGGCCGCTTTTGTTCACGGCCTACACAGTCGATCTGCCAACCGCCTGCATAAGTGCCAACACTGAGTGCAGCCAGTTTGCCGACGACACTGCCATCATTGCCGCTCACGAGAAATTTCTAGCCACAGAAGAGCACCTCCAGTCAGCTGTGACAACCGCAGCACAGTGGCCGAAGGATTCGCTTCTCCTGGTCAACGAAAGTAAGACCACTGTCATCCACTTTGACCACACCAGCCGGCCACCTCCCAGACCACCAACAATCACACTCAACGATACCAACCTCACTGTGGCCTCCAGGCATCGCCACCTTGGCCTCCTCATACAGCAGAATCTATGCTGGAACTAGCATGTTGACTACATCATCACTAAAGCGACCAGGAAGATGTTCCTTCTCCTGCGAATACGCAATTCCTTGAACACTTCTGCTCTCTCCTCTATCTATCTAACCTACATCCGCCCTATTCTTGAGTGTGCTTGCACTGTCCTCTCACCCTCCCCGCAACCCTGAACGACCGGCTTGAGCGCATCCAACGGCGCACCGCTCGCCTCTGTTTGCATCTCCCCCTCTTTGAACACAGAACCCACTCCATGCTGCTGCACCGACTCAAATGGCCATCACTCAGCAGCCGCCGTGCCCTCTCCCATATCCTTCTTGCACAGAGCCTGCATCATGGATATGCACCACCACACCTTCTTGCAATTCACCTACCCCGAATACAACCCATTCGTACACTCAGGTTCCCCCGAACCTTTGAACTACCCACAACATGTACAAACTGGCTAAGGGATTCCCCCATCTATGTTTCTCTTGATCTCTTTAATAGCATTCCACTCAGCCTCCGGCAAATCAACCCCAGACGAGATTTCAAAGCAAACATCCTACCACTTGTCATCTCTTCCGTATGTACTTGCCCACATTGCTCAGCACATTTATAGCTCCATTGCGCCCAGCCTATGTGATAAACTCCCTATTGCCATCGCTACAGCCTCAGCAAGCAGCTAAACTTTGATCTCTCTGTATCTGATCCCCGTGCCTGTAATTATTTTTCTCGTATTGGCCACAGGCCATCGTGAGAATAAATTATTTCAAACAAGTAGAAAGACGAAGAATTGGGTGAAACTATACGAGGAACAGTATGCAGGGGGCCAACAATGACAACATCAAACCCACAAGTTACTATATGAACAATTTGAGAGCGTTGATGTTTCATTAATGCGTCCAAGCCACGACAGATGAACACTTACCTTCAGTGCCCGCCGCTGTGTTGCGGCCGGAGAGTCCAGGTGATGGCACTACCCAGGACACAATGCTTATGATGGGACACCTTGGTCGTGGAAGGCCACAAAAGAACCACTGGAACCTCCTTTGGAGCGGATCCCACGATTAGGTCCCCCATTGGATCCACCTCATGCACCATTGCTGCTATTGGAGCCAGTGATGAGGGCATCCAATACACAAAGCCCGGAAACATTGCACATAGGAAAAAATGTACAGCCAGCGTTAGGCGACATGCCAGAAGTCTTGATACAGGACATTGCTGAGGTAGCAGTTCAAACCGGATCAGCGGCAGGTCACAGCGTGACTCTACGGTTCCGCAGGTCGACAGTGTTCCAATATCAGTGGAAGCAGGGTAGGCAGCCAGGTCAAGGAGGGGAAGAAACGAGGGCGGAAGAGACTGCAGGAGACATCGGAAGAGGGGGAGGAGGAGTCTCATATGGAGGAAATTCGTGAACATGGGACTGAGGAGGATGCCGGTGGAGAAGTGGCTCTGGAGCATGCTATATCAGCACCAGCAGCTGACTACAGACAAGTGCACTCTTTACACATTGCAGACTGTGCTGGTGAGTCTGGAAAATCAACTGTGTTGTCTGCTGGAAGCGGGAACGCAAGAGAAGCAAGACTGCTTTCTTCTTCTCTAACTGCACCAACAGAGAAGGTCATCCGTTGCACCTGTGCGTTTTCTTGCCTCAGGGTGTTTCATTCACCGAAGTATGATGCTCACAGATGAACTGGTGCATGAGCTGAAGCTGAACAGAGAACATATTCTCATGTTCCTCGAATTTGCTAGTTCGGCCGCATTGCTTGAATTATTATTCGCCATAAATGGCAACGATGCTTCATGTTATCAGCTTAGTTTTAGTCTCATATGAAAGGTAATTCTACCAGCTTCCCAGAATTATAGAAGTGTCATTACATATTATTTACAGTTCAGTCTCTATTCACAATCTAGTGGACACCGTCATGTTCCTGGAATTTGGTAATCCGGCCGCATGGCTTGAATTATTGTTCGCCAGTACTGGCAACGACGCTACAGGTTATCCGCTTGTTTCTAGTCTCATATGAAAGGTAATTCTACCAGCTTTCGAGAACTATAAAGGTGTCATTACAAATTATTCACCGTTTAGTCTCTATTCTCAATCTAGTGGACACCGCTATTTTACATATAAATCCTGCGGCTGGTAAAGGGTTAACACATCCCGATTAAATGCCTTTCGTGACGATTCTCGAATTTCACCCGAAAATTGACTTGTTCATGCTCTGTACTATCGATTATGTTGGCAAATACTGCTCGCTAGTGGTGTGATTTTTACATAATTTTTCAGATGTTGATGAATGTAACAGTTTGCAACATAAGTGTCATGACAATGCTACATGCACAAACTCAATGGGTTCATACACATGTGAATGTAACACTGGTTTTGAGGGAAATGGTACAAGCTGCAACGGTAAGTTACTTTAGCTTGGCATCATTGTTGTGCCTGATTGTTCCTGGCCACATTGGATTGACAGAGTAAACCCACAGCTTTCCACGGAGCCCAGGATCATAGAAATCAATCACTGACGGCAGCAGCGATGGGATTTTCGAACCTGTACATATTATATGATGCATGGTATTGTAATGGATGGAAACATTTTGAGAACTATAAAGGTGTCAATGCAATTATTTACTGTTTAGTCTCTATTCTCAATCTAGTGGACGCCGCTATTTTTCATATAAATCCTGCGGCTGGTAAAGGGTTAACACACCCCGATTAAAGGGGAAGTTAACATTATGGCAAAAATTAACATTTCACCAGTTGTAGTCTTCGGGGTGCTGAGTCGAATGGTCTTGGTCCGAGAAAGCTGAGACGCTCCCTTCCTACTTGAATCCCAATCGAACTCGCGCATTTCCACCGAAACTGGGTGACTGCGCTCTACTAGATGGCGATTTGTATGCAAAATGTCACTAAAAGCGCCATTTCGTTCTTATAAAAGCATGGATGACCGCGATTGGCCCATATGTTGTAGTCGACTGGTTTTGGTCCGAAAAGGCTGCGATGCAGCGTTCCTCCTTTATTCCCAATCGAACATGGTTGAACAAGCGGTCACGTGCTCCTGCGTACACCAGTCAGCTGGTCACCGTGCCTGCAGGGTACGACTTACTAGCCTGTTTGTCCTTTTTTGGGTGCACTCCTGTCACTCGAGTTGAACTCGAGTTGAACCTTGGTGTGAAAGTTGTCGCCAACTGGCGTGGTGACCAGGTGATTTGGGCACCCAGGAGCACGTGACCACTTGTTCAACCATGTTCGATTGGGAATAAAGGAGGAACGCTGCATCGCAGCCTTTTCGGACCAAAACCAGTCGACTCAGCGTCCAAAAGACTACAACATATGGGCGAATCGCGGTCATCCGTGCTTTTATAAGAACGAAATGGCGCTTTTAGTGACATTTTGCATACAAATCCCCATCTAGTAGGGCGCAGTCACCCAGTTTCGGTGGAAGTGCGCGAGTTTGATTGGGATTCAAGTAGGAAGGGAGTGTCTCAGCTTTCTCGGACCAAGACCATTCGACTCAGCACCCCGAAGACTACAACTGGTGAATTTTTAATTTTTGCCTTAACTTCCCCGGTGGCTCCTACCCCTCGGGTCCAAATTTGTTTTGGAAACGTAGATACAAACAATTGTACTTTGTTCCGTTGGATATCTAGTGTACGGAGACAAATTTTTGTCAAGCTCTACCGGCCGGTTTCACTCGGGGGAGGGGCCAAACATAGCATACTCACAATTGCCAATTTAGGCCAAAAAAAATACTGGAAAACCCCTTTTTGGGCCGCAGCACTGGTAGTTACCCCTTTTTCTTGATGTCCAACATCAGGACAGTAGTATACTTGCTAAATATCTGCATAAGCTGTAGAAGTGGGTAGAAGTCTGCTAGAAGGTGACCTTTTTTCTCTTTTCGGAATCATCCCATTTCAGCGCACACGTCCCACATATTAGGCCCTCCCACAAGTATTTGACACTGGACTTGCCCTGTATTCGATGGTTATGCTATCATAACCTAATAATGGTACTGTGTAGCAAGTTTAAGCAGGTTCTACCGAAGATAACTCGTGAAATAAAACTTTGAAGTTTCAAGTGATGCCATATTTCAAGAATCAGCACATTGCTCTGGGACATTGTCCAACGCCTTAGAACCCCTGACTCCACCATATGACAGATACGTGTCTTACAATAATTGATTTCAACATCTTCCGAACATAGTTCGATTTGGATCAAGTTTTAGCAGTTTCCACCGAAGCTAACTACCAAAATAGAACTTTGAAGTCGCCCACATACTAAATGCCATAGCTCAGCATGTGCATTGAGTGTATGGTCTAAAGGTTTTCACAACTAGCTCCAATGCGGCAGATACGTGTCTTACATTACTTGATTGCAACATCTTCAGAACAAAGTACAGTAGACTCGTACACCCAAGAACGCGGTTTCAGAGGGCCAGCCTAGGAAAGTTCTTATTTTTCAGCGCCCCTGGCTACGTTCTTATTTCGTGTTCTTACGCGTCCAACATGACCCGTGACGCTCATGTACAATGCACTTTGCGCTACATGTACCGGTTGTACACTTTACATGCACGTGTAGTATGTAGCGCTGCACTGGGTGATTTTTTCGCGAGGACCCGACAAGAGTGTGTGGTTGCGGACTTCTTTTTCGTGTACTCGGACAAGAAAAATGTCGCGTTCTTAAAAATCTTGGAGTTCCTTCATAAATCCAGGCTGGGGCGATCTTAGATTTCCAGCCTGGACGTTCTTGGGCATACGAGTCTACTGTAGTAGAGCTTTGGATCAAGTTTAGACAGTTTCTACCGAAGTAAACTACCAAAATAGAACTTTGAAGTCGCCCACATACTAAATGCCATAGCTGAGCATGTGCATTGAGTGTACTTCGAAGTATGGTCTAAAAGTTTTCACAACTAGCTCCAAAGCAGCCCATACGTGTCTTACATTACTTGATTGCAACATCTTCAGAACATAGTAGTAGAGGTTTGGATCAAGTTTAGACAGTTTCTACCGAAGCAAACTACCAAAATAGAACTTTGAAGTCGCCCACATACTAAATGCCATAGTTCAGCATGTGCATTGAGTGTATGGTCTAAAGGTTTTCACAACTAGCTCCAATGCGGCAGATACGTGTCTTACATTACTTGATTGCAACATCTTCAGAACATAGTAGTAGAGCTTTGGATCAAGTTTAGACAGTTTCTACCGAAGCAAACTACCAAAATAGAACTTTGAAGTAGCCTACATACTAAATGCCATACATGTAGCTGAGTATGTGTATTGAGTGTACATGTATGCTCTAGTGCAAAACAAATGCAACAGTGACCGGTTAGAGATTTTATCGCTCTGGATTGGAGGTGTCTCTCTGCAGATTGAGAGCCGATTTTGATTTGAAGTTTGGGATATTGGCTTCGTGGACCACTACCCGGCCAGTTGTGGACACGCCATTGCTGTGGATTATTTCCTTCCCTCGATATTGCAGCGTGAAAGAGGCTGGCTTGGCTTTTCGGTGGCCATTGTTTGCTTTGTCTTGCTGTGTCTTCTTCCTCCTGCGCTACCGAGGTCGGTCCCAGGCGTGAAGGCGTTGCTGGCGCTAGCCAACGCTAGCCAACACCCGAACACTTCCTGCTGGAGTGGTGTTCAGAGTCAGTCACGTGATGGCGCTAGATCTCAATATTGACCTGGCGATCCTGGAGTTTTCGCAGCTTCAGAAACTAGCTGAGCAGAAGGACATACCTAATTCGTGTGACCTAGCACGCCCAGACTTGGTTGCTACTCTGCGCGAAAATGGTATTGGCACTTATCCCCCAGGTTCGGCGCCCAGCCAATTCCCTGCCTGTGGTGAGAAGTGCCTGCCATCAATGGTGCCTTGCCTTGAGAAACTTCAGGATTGCATCGCCAGTCTAACACGTGAACTTGCTGCAGTTTCAGCAACCAGAGATGCAGAGCTAACGAGCTTGCGAAATGATTTACTATCCACACGGGAAAAGGTGAACCAGTTGGAGAACGGTGTTGGCTGTGGTGTGTTAGTCCAGCCTTGCAGAACTCAGAAGACCATGGATCTGGCTGGAGCAGCTCAATGCTCACATACGTCATCCCTCCAAAGCGACAAAGCATCAACAGTAAAAGAGAATGGACAGCTAGCCAAGACACCAGACGTTCCTAGACCATATGCCCAAGTTCTAGCAAATGGGCTCATGGCTGAAACTTCTAGTAGTGCCAGTACTGCCGATAAGGACGACGTATCCTTTCAGCCTGTCGTGTCAAGGAATCAGCGCCGTCAAGCCAGGAGGATGACACGGATCCAACCTCACCCTACTGAAATAGAAGAGGTTGGACTCCCTGCAATCAAACAGGCAAAGGAAGAAGCACCACAAAGAAATCCCATCCGTCGCCAGGTATCATCACGTTACGCCAAACCAAACCAGAATGTCCCTGGTTCAGTTCCGTCTCTGGATGCTGCACCCCGCAGTCCGCGAAAGGTCTTCTACTTGGGAGATATTCCGTTTGGTTGTGAGGCAGCGAGTATAGCAGACTGGTGCAGGGAAAGCGGTGTTGAAATAGTGCAGTGCTTAATATACTCCTCCGAGTATTTTCGAACTGCCTCCGCCAGAGTGACTGTCGAGGGTAAGGATGCCGATACTGTATGCCGGCACACCTTCTGGCCAAACACAATGGGTCATACCGTGAGGGAATGGCGTTTCTATTCTGACCAGCCCACCGGACAATATCACTCACAATGAATAGTAACCTTGTCTTCCCCAACACTACTGGAACACTGAATCCACTGGCCCGTCCCTTTTATCCTCCCATCCATACTGCCCTTACCATCCTTTCCCTCAACTGCCGCTCAGTGGTCAACAAAGTAGCGGAAGTCACTGTTATGTGCAACATCTACTCTCCGGAGGTTATATGTTTGTGTGAAACATGGTTGTCCCCTGCCAACCTCTTCTCATTGGCAGGCTACACAGTTCATCGACGGGATCGTCCCACCTCTAATATTCGATCGGCCAATCCTACCAGAGGTTATGGTGGGGTAGCCATATTGGTGAAAGATGGCTCATTTACATCGGTGACGCCTCTGGCGAATCTTCAGCAACCGGGCTTGGAGGCCATCTGGCTTGAGCTTCGCACAGCCAACTCACCCCAACGTCCACTCGTAGTCTGCGCCACCTACCGACCTCCTGGTGGTACCCTGGCGGATATCCAGGCATATTCTGATGGTCTGGAAGACTGCCTTCTGTCGCTTGATCTACCTGTATCCACACTACTCCTCACCGGTGACTTCAATGCCCATAACTCGAGCTGGTTGGCTGGTGATCGGACAACCCCGGTGGGTCAGTGCCTTGAAACCGCCTTCAGGTGCTTCGGATTAGAGCAACTGGTCAACTTCCCTACGCACTGGAGCCCAAGTGGCCGGTCATCTTGCTTGGACCTCATCGTCACAAATTCACCCCAGCAGTTCCTCTTTGTTGATTCAGCCGCTCCACTGGGTAGCTCTGACCACGTGCATCTGTCGAGTCCGTCTCCCTGTCACGTCCAAAAATCCAACCCTACAACATCACTTCCTCCCAACATCTACCCCTACACCCCCAGGTTATAATTTCAAGTTGGTGCCACGTTGCGCATGGGATGACCTGAATGCTGAACTTGCTGATGTCCACTGGAAATGTCACCTCCGCAGCTCGCACGTAGATGACGCTCTTTCGACTTTCCACTCTATTCTTAGCAGGGCCATGGAGAAGCACCTCGGGTACTTCTCCCGGCGTCCACTCTCCCCCTCATGCCGACGTTTAGGTCAGCCACCTTGGGTTGATGCCCCCCCCCCCCCCCGTGCCGCCATTAAGGCAAAGCACGATTTCTACAGTGTGTGTAAGAAATACCCAACCCAGCTTAATGCATGTATATCGATCTCAACGGAACTTGGTGAAGAGTCTGACTCGATCGAAATACCGGGGATACATTCGGTCCGTATAAGCTACGCTGCAGGACAAAAACCGCCCATCACTGTTTCAGTTCGTGAGCAAATTAAAAAATCATAAAGTATCTCGTGACATCCCGACACTCACCATTAGTTCTACACAGCAGGCTACTACCTCTTCAGCTAAAGCCACTGCATTGAACTCTCAGTTCGCCTCAGTGGCCGTGCCTGATGACCCTTCTCTACCCATTCCCCCCATTGCCGAGGAGTCGGGTGAGGCTGACCGCCTCACATCTGTCTTTACTACGACTGCTGCCATCCGACGTTACATTCGAAAGCTCCTGGCTGACAAGGCGCCAGGCGCAGACGGCATCACTAATCTGGTATTAAAGTCCCTTGCGCCCTCAATAGCATACCCCTTATGTCTGATTTTCAACCTATCATTCCGCACTGGTCGTTTTCCCTCTGCATGGAAAACAGCTAATGTTATACCGATCTACAAGAAAGGGTCCCGCCACGAAGCATCAAACTACCGTCCGATATCTTTACTGTCCTGTGTTTCCAAACTCTGTGAGCGCGTTTTCTACGACCAATTATACTGTCATGTCTCGTCATGTTTGAGTTCAGCTCAGTCCGGATTTCGCAGAGGCAATTCTACCACCCTTCAGCTGACGCGCCTGGTGCAATTAGTGTGTCGACATCGGTATGCTGGAGACCTAGTCGGGATCTTTTTTTTTCCATCTTGCCAAGGCCTTCGATACCGTCTGGCACCGGGGGCTCTTGGCCAAGCTTCGTGGATCGTTTACTGTAGACGGCAATCCCCTGCTATGGCTGACATCTTACCTAACTTGGCGAAACCAGTACGTCACGGTACATGGGACGTCCTCAGCCGACACAACAGTACTATCCGGAGTTCCCCAGGGTTCCATCCTCGGCCCCCTTCTTTTTATCTTATACGTCAATGATCTGCCCGCAGCTGCCCCGGGCACATCACTATTCGCAGATGACACAACGCTCCTACGGGCATCTCCTAACATCACTGGCCTGATGAGTAACCTAGCTAACGGGATTCAAAGAGTAATTTCCTGGATGTCGTCTTGGCGGTTATCGCCCAATCTGTCTAAAACTAAAATCATGCTCTTTCCTTCTCAGCCTGATGTTCCGCCCCTCCTCCATCCCACTTTCCCCCAGCCTATAGACATAGTCTCCAGCCATAAGCATCTTGGCATTTTCATTGACTCTAATCTTTCATGGGACCCCCACATCGATTACATATGTAAACGATCAAGTTCATCTTTAGGAATCCTCTCTTCTCACTGTTACCATCTCCCAATCTCTTGTAAACTCCTCTTTTACTCAGCTTACATACGCCCCATTTTTGATTATGCAGATACTGCTTGGGCTGGAATTTCCACAACCCGTGCTGAAAAGCTCGAAATTCAGCACAAAAAAGTTCTAAAAATCCTCCTCCGGAAACCCCGCATGCTCCCATCTTCCACCCTTTATGCCCTTGCTGACACTACCCCTTTGTCTAAGAGACGTAATTCACATCTTGTCACCCTTATCCATTCTCTCAAACTCAATCTGTGTCCACCTCACCTCCACTGTTTCAACTGGTTTTCTTCCCGTAGCACGAGAAACTCCCTTTCCCTTCCGAAACCCAAGTCCTCCTTTCTACTTCACTCTCCCCTTTTCACTGCGTACTCTGCATGGCTGGCACTTCCCCAAGAAGCTAAGGACCTTTCTTCCCTCCGCCTTTTTAAGAGCCTTGTCGCGCCTTGACTTTGATTTTGCGTTTCTCATTTTGTTGCAATCACAACTTATCCATGCCGGTTCCTTTTTTCATCTCCTCCCCTTCTCCCTTCCTTGCCGTGGTTGGCTAACACCCTCTCTCTTTGTATTGGCCGGTGTTCTCACTGTGCTATGAGATGCTGCAATAAATAAATAAATAAATAGTGTTTTTCACAACTATCTCCAACATGAAGCCGATAGTGATGTGGAATTTGTTGACTGCTTTGTCCAAAACATAGTGCTGAAGCAATGCACATTGGGCACTTTCTACTGGTAGTGTAATTATTATTATTATACAGTGTTTGCTGCCAACATAGCAAGAAATACTTCTATACTAAATGCGTATTCCACGGGGTACGGTCCAATGGCCTTTCACTTCACATCTAGCCACTGTTCTACGCGCATTACTTGAATGCTTAGTCTCCGTGGTAATGAAGCTAAGATCCACACTGGAGAAGTTTCTACTGAAGCTAACTATCAAAAATATAAAATTTCCAAGATGCTACTATTACATCAAGTAGCTGTGTGCAATGCCACTCTGTTGTAAGCAGTAAGCAAAATTGAGTCACTAAAACCCTATTTGCCAGATACAAGCTGTTGAGACTGATAGCAGCTGTACGATCTGATATGGATGGCTGTCAGGCGAAATAGCACGTCATAGTACATTTGAGATCAGCGGGAAGAAGATGACGACGTCCACTAATTTAGTATCTGTGCACACGAATCTGCTGTGTGTGTGTGACTCTGTGTGTCAGCTATGATATCATCTTCTGTGGTTCCATGCCTAGCATGTACGTCTGAACCATCCTGCAAAGTTTGAATGACGTAGGTTGAGCGATCGCTCCGCGAAACATACTTTTTGAAATTCTCTTCATAGTGTATCTTCCACCATTGAAATTTCGAATTTCTTCAAAAAAGTGCTGAGAGGGGTGGCTTGCAAACTCGATATGGCTTGTTCCAGGCATGCTTTGGAGCCATCTTCTGTTGAAGTAGTGGCGGGGATCTGCCCTGCAACTGCTACAACAAAAAATGATTCGATCTGAGAAAGGGTGAGAGTATTTCAAGCCTTTTCACGACCAAGATGGAGTTCTTTTTGGAGATGGACGTCGCGGCAAAGAACATGGTGTCCGACTTCTGGCGTCTGGTGAAGCCAGTGATCATTTGTCCAGTCAGGTCGGCAGCCTAACCGTCGGTAAGCTTGTGTTTGGATCCCGTTCTGCTCGATGTGGTAGATCACAAACAATTTGATATCGCACAAATTGATCTCAGCATCGTGCGTACGGTATTTTATATTCAGTATACACACATGTGCGTGCACATATAGATAAACTCAACGGCATACGCATGAGTGTGTGCCAGTAGGGCCACATGCCAATTATCGGATAAGTCTGTGAAAGTTGCACGGCACGACAAACTTTCGGACAGTCTAAAGATATGACACAATGAATGTGGAATACCCTCCAGTGTGTAAGACCATTTCATATCTATTTCGCAGCGTTTGTGATTTTCGGAGCGTCCCTGTTTTGATGTCCTCACTTGGTTGATGACACAGTCACAAATTATCAAATTCACCTCCAATGCCATCCAATCTGCGTTCCGCGATACATGTACAGTGAACGGTGTTGAGGAAAGCCATGCAGCAATAAAACAGTCGAGACTCAAAATTTGGAGTGCGTCTTGAAACGTGTTTGAAGTGCTTCGATGCATTTACCTTCGATCTCCCTGAATCGATCCATCCACAGCTACCTGACGAATTTGCCAGTCAGTATGGGAGATGATCGAGCAAGTTATAATATTTGAAGGTCGCGAGATGTCAGTGGCACTGGCAGGGAATCTACACAAGCGTGTTCCGAAATAATTTTCTAATACTCAGGCATGATTCAAGAGCGGACTTCGATTTATTCCTTCCTATGGTACGAGCACCAGTCGACATTGCATTCTTGGAAAATCTTCTGCGAGTGCTGCCTTCCCCTTTCATAGAAAGAACGAGTGAAACGGGACACTAGCAGCAGGTTCTAGCTAGGTCGCCAGAATTGCAGTAAAGCGAGAAGACGTTCAACAACGATTGATCGCACAAAAATCATCGCTACCGAAATATTTACTGAAAATCTACAATTTTCAAACGATGCGCGCAGAGGGTGTGAGGCACCTTAAGTGCCTTTCGTGACGATTCTCGAATTTCACCCGAAACTCGACTTGTTGATGCTCTGTACTATCGATTATGTTGGCAAATACTGCTCGCTAATGGTGTGATTTTTACATAATTATTCAGATGTTAATGAATGTACCAGTTTGAACCATGACTGCCATCACAATGCTACATGCACAAACTCAATTGGTTCATACACATGTGAATGTAACACTGGTTTTGAGGGAAATGGTACAAGCTGCAACGGTAAGTTACTTTAGCTTGGCATCATTGTTGTGCCTGTTTGTTCCTGGCCACATTGGATTGACAGAATAAACCCACAGCTTTCCACAGAGCCCAGGATTATAGAAATCAATCAATGAGGGCAGCAGCGATGGGATTTTTCGAACCTGTACATATTACATGATGCATGTTATTGTCTCTGTTTTTCTTTCCTTTCTTTCTTGTTTTGAATTGTATGTTGAACTCATTGTATTTCTTTGTATTCTGTATCTCGTTATCGTTATATTTCCCTCTAGCCCTCTCGCTTAGGATGAGCTTTCTTTTTTATGGCAGCTTAAGCGAAGGCTATATACCTGCTTTATGCAGGTTGATGCCAACGCGAACAAGCAAAATAATAATAATAATAATAATAATGTTATTGTAATGGGTAAAAACATTTTGAGAACTATAAAGGTGTCAGGAAATTTGAGGCCACATGCCACGTACTGCTCTTTTCTCTCCGAAACTCAACACTTGCAAGCCAGATACGAAAGAAAGAAAGAAAGTCATCAGGCACACCACCGGGACTCGAACCAGAGGGAATGGAGAGAAAAGAGCAGTACGTGGCACGTGGCCTCAAATTTCTTAACACTTTGAAAATTCTCCGTGAAGTCCAGTTTTGAAATTGCAATTTGTATTTGCTCGCAGTGGACATAGTTTGATGCGCTCCCAGTGATATCAAGCGAATGGCCGAGGGCCCTCTTGATTGGTGTGAGTTGCCAGTATGATGCAAGCCAGATATTGATTGATCGAAGAAGGATAGATTTACCATCACTGTGGATAAGAGTCATACTGCAGCTCAGTTGGTTAGAGCATTGCTCGCGAATAGCAAGGTCCCTGGTTCGAGTCCCGGTGGTGTGATTGATGATTTTTTTCTTTCTTTCATATCTGGCTTGCAAGTGTTGAGTTTCGGAGAGAAAAGAGCAGTACGTGGCATATGGCCCCAATTTTCCTAACACTTTGAAAATTCGCCGTGAAGTCCAAATTTGAAATTGCAATTTGTATTTGTTCGCAGTGGACATAGTTTGATGCGCTGCCCGTGATATCAAGCGAATGGCCGAGGGCCCTCTTGATTGGTGTGAGTTGCCAGTATGATGCAAGCCAGATATTGATTGATCGAAGAAGGTTAGATTTACCATCACTGTGGATAAGAGTCATACTGTAGCTCAGTTGGTTAGAGCATTGCTCGCGAATAGCAAGGTCCCTGGTTCGAGTCCCGGTGGTGTGACTGATGATTTTTTTTCTTTCTTTCATATCTGGCTTGCAAGTGTTGAGTTTTGGAGAGAAAAGAGAAGTATGTGGCATGTGGCCTAAATTTTCCTCACACTTTGAAAATTCTCCGTGAAGTCCAAGTTTGAAATTGCATTAATTTTTATAAAAGTGTCAATACAAATTATTCACCGTTTAGTCTCTATTCTCAATCTAGTGGACACCGCTATTTTTCATATAAATCCTGTGGCTGGTAAAGGGTTAGCACACCCCGATTAAGTGCCTTTCGTGATGATTCTCGAATTTCACCCGAAACTCGACTTGTTGATGCTCTGTACTATCTATTATGTTGGCAAATACTGTTCGCTAATGGTGTGATTTTTACATGATTACTCAGATGTTAATGAATGCACCAGTTTGAACTATGACTGCCATCACAATGCTACATGCACAAACTCAATGGGTTCATACACATGTGAATGTAACACTGGTTTTGAGGGAAATGGTACAAGCTGCAACGGTAAGTTACTTTAGCTTGGCATCAATGTTGTGCCTGTTTGTTCCTGGCCACGTTGGATTGACAGAGTAAACCCACAGCTTTCCACAGAGCCCAGGATCATAGAAATCAATTAATGAGGGCAGGAGCGATGGGATTTTTCGAACCTGTACATATTACATGATGCATGTTATTGTAATGGATGGAAACATTTTGAGAACTATAAAGGTGTCAATACAAATTATTCACCATTTAGTCTCTATTCTCGATCTAGTGGAAACCGCTATTTTACATATAAATCCCGCGGCTGGTAAAGGGTTAGCACACCCCGATTAAGTGCCTTTCGTGACGATTCTCGATTTTCCCCCAAAACTCTACTTGTTGATGCTCTGTACTATCCATTATGTTGGCCAATACTGTTCGCTAATGGTGTGATTTTTACATAATTATTCAGATGTTAATGAATGTACCAGTTTGAACCATGACTGCCATCACAATGCTACATGCACAAACTCAATGGGTTCATACACATGTGAATGTAACACTGGTTTTGAGGGAACTGGTACAAGCTGCAACGGTAAGTTACTTTAGCTTGGCATCAATGTTGTGCCTGTTTGTTCCTGGCCACATTGGATTGACAGAGTAAACCCACAGCTTTCCACACAGCCCAGGATCATAGAAATCAATCAATGAGGGCAGCAGCGATAGGATTTTTCGAACCTTAAAATATTACATGATCCATGTTATTGTAATGGATGGAAACATTTTGAGAACTATAAAGGTTTCTATACAAATTATTCACCGTTTAGTCTCTATTTTAAATCTAGTGAATACCGCTATTTTTCATATAAATACTGCGGCTGGTAAAGGGTTAACACACCCCGATTAAGTGCCTTCCGTGACGATTCTCGAATTTCACCCGAAACTCGACTTGTTGATGCTCTGTACTATCGATTATGTTGGCAAATACTGTTCGCTAATGGTGTGATTTTTACATAATTATTCAGATGTTAATGAATGTACCAGTTTGAACCATGACTGCCATCACAATGCTACATGCACAAACTCAATGGGTTCATACACATGTGAATGTAACACTGGTTTTAAGGGAACTGGTAGAAGCTGCAATGGTAAGTTACTTTAGCTTGGCATCATTGTTGTGCCTGATTGTTCCTGGCCACATTGGATTGACAGAGTTAACCCACAGCTTTCCAGAGAGCCCAGGATCATAGAAATCAATCACTGACGGCAGCAGCGATGGGATTCTTCGAACCTGTACATATTACATGATCCATGTTATTGTAATGGATGGAAACATTTTGAGAACAATAAAGGTGTCATGGTTTATAAATATGGTGGTAAAGACACACCTGGCAATATGGCGGTAAACACACGCCTGCCCACACACGCTCTCTAGGCTGCAACGTTCTGGCACAGAGCTCTCCTTCTCACCACCACCACCCTCAGTTCGCGCCTGGCGCCTGGTCGATGCATGGCTGGCGGTATCCAGCATACCAGGCTGGTACATCAAGTAGCGCATGGCACATAGATGATGACACAGCAACGACATAGCTCGATTGCGACGTACGTTTCGTCCCCGCTGGACAGCTGTACAGCTGCAGTGGTGTCTTCAACTTCATTCTCCCGAGTCAAGCTCCGTATGAAGACATCCAAGAAGAAGATTGCCTGATTTTTTTTCTTTCTTTCATATCTGGCTTGCAAGTGTTGAGTTTCAGAGAGAAAAGAGCAGTACGTGGCATATGGCCTCAATTTTCCTAACACTTTGAAAATTCTCCGTGAAGTCCAAATTTGAAATTGCAATTTAAAAGGTGTCAATACAAATTATTCACCGTTTAGTCTCTATTCTCAATCTAGTGGACACCGCTATTTTTCATATAAATCCTGCGGCTGGTAAAGGGTTAACACACCCCGATTAAGTGGCTTTCTTGACGATTCTCGAATTTCACCCGAAACTCGACTTGTTGATGCTCTGTACTATGGATTATGTTGGCAAATACTGCTCGCTAATGGTGTGATTTTTACATAATTATTCAGATGTTAATGAATGTACCAGTTTGAACCATGACTGCCATCACAATGCTACATGCACAAACTCAATGGGTTCATACACATGTGAATGTATCACTGGTTTTAAGGGAACTGGTAGAAGCTGCAACGGTAAGATACTTTAGCTTGGCATCATTGTTGTGCCTGTTTGTTCCTGGCCACATTGGATTGACAGAATAAACCCACAGCTTTCCACAAAGCCCAGGATCATAGAAATCAATCACTGACGGCAGCAGCAATGGGATTCTTCGAACCTGTACATATTACATGGTGCATGTTATTGTAATGGATGGAAACATTTTGAGAACTATAAAAGTGTCAATACAAATTTTTCACCGTTTAGTCTCTGTTCTCAATCTAGTGGACACCGCAATTTTACATATAAATCCTGCGGCTGGTAAAGGGTTAACACACCCCGATTAAGTGCATTTCGTGACGATTCTCGAATTTCACCCGAAACTGCCGAAACTCGACTTGTTGATGCTCTGTACTATCGATTATGTTGGCAAATACTGCTCGCTAATGGTGTGATTTTTACATAATTATTCAGATGTTAATGAATGTACCAGTTTGAACCATGACTGCCATCACAATGCTACATGCACAAACTCAATGGGTTCATACACATGTGAATGTATCACTGGTTTTAAGGGAACTGGTAGAAGCTGCAACGGTAAGTTACTTTAGCTTGGCATCATTGTTGTGCCTGTTTGTTCCTGGCCACATTGGATTGACAGAGTAAACCCACAGCTTTCCACAGAGCCCAGGATCATACTTGGTTCGGCTCATCGAAATTGTCGCTTATCTATCGCTACTAAGAATAGGAGTTTTGTTGCCGCTCTGTGAAATTTTCTATAGGCATTGTAAGGATGCATGATACATGAATACTCTCCGCCACAAGAAAAAAATTCAGCCAACGAATCAGGTGAAGCGAGTCATAGAAGGGAAGCAAGGTAAGCAAAATGCACGAAATAAATCAGCGAAGAAGTGCGTTCTTGCACTCACACTCTTACAGGTTACAGGTCCAGAGTTCATTCAACTCTCTATCACTCGAGCTGCCGCCGTTACATGAGCTGACATTAAAATAATAATTGCTGGTGTCTAGCTGTTGGCGTAGACTGGTAGAGTATCTCTTGCTTTATCAGCCTGTCGTATGGCAGCAATGGAAAAGGAACAGTTGTGTCTGTCACTTCGGTGCTTGAAGGAACCGTGGGCAGTGTGACCTGTGTGTCACCACAGTGTGTTTCAACAGAGCCTTCGAAAGAGGCATACAGGCCTCTCAAGACAGCTGTCATACGCTCCGCTGGATACGCTGACCACGACTCTTGTAATGCTGCTGCCAGGTCCACGAAGGAACAAAAGGAACAACCAAAACTCCCTCGCATGCGCGCATCGCATCGTGCACTCGTGCCTAGCCTGTCACGATCTCCAGGATGTCAGTTGCCCCTGCTACAGTTCCGGTCTTCGGGTCGCTTTGCTTTGCTTTTGGCAACACAGACAGTGAATGGCCAGATTTCCACTTCCAAAAAGGCGATTCAAAGCGCTCTGCGCTAATGTTTCTTTGGTGCCTCATTTGATCCTGCCATCACAGCCTCTAAAGCAAAAGTAAGTTAGATATCGAGATTCTACTGGGTTTTACCTGTCAAAAAGTGTGTGGGAGATAAGCGACAATTGCGATGAGCCGGACCAAGTAGAAATCAATCACTGACAGCAGCAGCGATGGGATTTTTCGAACCTATACATATTACATGATGCATGTTATTGCAATGGATGGAAATATTTTTTTCAATACACAGATGTAGCTGACTAGTTCTAATAGCATGCATGATGAGCAATGGAACCATTCTACGTTTTCATTTTGGTCAACAAACGAAAAGATGCCACATCTGGAATTAGCTTACATTCCAGCACACTTGCCACCAAAGACGCTGGCTTGACATAGCCAGCAATCGCATGTCATCACGTACATTGAAAATCAACATAATTTTGCGAATCGACCTTTTTTTCAGGATCACTTTTCAACGAGGACGAAGCAAAGTCGGCCGAACAAAGCCCAGAGGAAGAAAATCACCCTCTCCACTTCACGATCACGATACTGACATAGATACGAGATGAAACAACTAAAAAATCCACAAGAAAACTGTACGGCCATCATCTTTGGTCTGGCTTTGGTCTGAGAATTTCTATCACGATCAAAAATGCACGAGGAGCACTCAAAAATAAGCCACAGACGTACCTTTATCGCTCTCTACTCCTTTTTCAAGGCACAAAAGTCGCTCTCCACTTTCAAGCCAGGAACCAGACATACCCGTGGTCCTTTTCAGCTGCTCCACGAGCGCAGGAAATGTTCACCAAGGGGCGCAGAGCAGCATCCATTCCAGAAAAAAGAGGTAGTTCAAATGTTTGGGGGAACCTGAGTGTGCGAATGGGCTGTATTCGGGATAGGGGAGCAGGAATTGCGCCGTCGCAAGAGCGCTTTGCAAAAATCCATCCTAGCTCTGCTGGCCAGAGCTTGGCTTCTTTGGTCCATGGATGTCGCCGAGACTTTGCAGGAAAGTCTTCAAGTGAACAAATTCACGATTTGAATCCCGAGGGGATCATCCTCAAAACACCGTTGCATAACGTTGCGGAAAGAGGCACTTGCCGATAACAAGCTTTGTTTTTGTCCCGCTTGAGCAGCGCTGCGTTCAGCACATCACTGCACGCCTTTCTTGAGACGCATCGAGCGCGTCCTGGAATCTGTGAAAAAAGTGTAGAGTCGATCGTTTCCTTCACAGTGCAATCAACGCCGCTCTCACACAGGCGGTCCGTGCAACCGCTTTTCAACGCTGCTTCCCATCGCGTAGAGTCCACCGCCTGCGTATTCAGCAGCCTTGTGTTTTTGTATTACACAGTTCGAAATTTTTGAGGGAGGGGGCGATCCCCTCCCCCCCCCCCCCCGTCCTAAACTCACCACTGTTAGGATATTCTTTTTTGAAGTCAAGAATATTGTCGCCTGATAATTGCATTGAGCAAGAAACTCCGAGTTGCGACAACTCTGTAAACCTCCATTGTGCTTATTGTGGACCTTTTGGCTGATTATTTCAATATCTCTTATATTGATTTATCCCTATAGAGATCAGTCTATTCTTAGTATTCTTTCATTCAACATCATATACCTCCACTGATGAGCTCAGGAGGAGCGAAACAGCTGTCTGGAGGGTCATTGTCAATATCAATCTATATACCGGAATTGTCCTCGCTGTGGTGATGGTGATGTGAGTGCAGAGGTTGGATCGGCCAAGAGCGCAATGTGGTGGTGTGGTGTATTGGATCTCTTATATTGGCAAATATATTGTTTGCTATTGTTGTTTTTTTATGCAATTTTCAGATGTTAATGAATGTACCAGCTTGAACCATCACTGCCATCAAAATGCTACATGCACAAACTCAATGGGTTCATACACGTGTGAATGTAAAATTGGTTTTGAGGGAACTGGTACAAACTGCACCGGTAAGTTGCTTTAGCTCAGCATGTAGCCTGAATACTTACATGTATCGACGAGAGTACATAATCCCCCAGAGTGGGCAACTGGGATGGGGTTGTGAGACGGCGTGATCCGTGATGTACGTAATTTTGTTTGGGTCGGACTTGCCTCATGCCATCAACGCCATGCACCACGGTCCACACTTCCGCTACTCATGATATCATTATTATGACGTGCAACATGGATTTCGCCGTCCCAGTGCTCAAGGAACAGGTCTGGCAGCGCTGGATGAGATCTCCATCTTCTGAGCCTCTGAAGCAGACATTTTTGCAATCAGTCAACCATGCCTCAACTGTGATGGGCCGGACAAGTCTGGCTTGGGAATTTCGTGTCCAGGCTAAGCTCTGTGCAGGCAATCTGCGTGACAAACAGTGGTGGTCGGTGACAATATCGGTTGCTGGTGTTAAATTATGCACTCCTCTGGTATCCCAACCCTGATTGATGCACATGGGCAGGATAACCTGGCAAAAGCAAACTGCTTTGGCTCTTTCTTTACCAAGAAATGAAATCTTGCCTCCGACATCAAAACTCTCGATGATGCCCTACACCAAGCTGACAATCCCCAAGCTTCTGTCAATGCATTACATTCATGGGGACAAAGTGGCATGTAAGGTTTGCACCATCAAAGTCATGGCTTCTACGAATCTCCTGCCATCAACAGCCTTGGCCTATCCCCGCAATACACTTTGGAACAGCAGCCACACCTGAAACTCCTCGGAGTTATTGTTGACTCCAAGCTATCATTTTCCACGCATCGCCAGGCAGTTGCTGCCAGGTTGAACTCACTTCTTGGCCTCCTATGTAGAGCTGCTTGCTTTCTGGACTGTCGTGGCATGCTGGCCGTGTATCATAGCTTCGTCCAGCCTCTGCTCGAGTATGCTCCCCTTGTCTAGATGGGAGCTGCTCCGTCCAACTTTGAACACCTTCACAGAGTGCAGAGGCGGGCCCTCCACATCCTGGGACCCAACCTCTTGCTACGGAGGCTCGAGGCTCCAAGGACAGTGATGGTGTTGACTTTCGTCTGCAAGCTTCTGTGCCAACCAGGTCATCCTCTGCTGAGATCCATGTTCTCTCCCCCCCCCCCCCCCCCCTCCTCTCCTTGTCCACCATGCCGCACCTGTAACCCGGATACAATGCCAACAGTCTGCTTCACATCCCAACCAACTGGAAATTGTTCTCCCTCCAGGTACTCTTAACTACCTAAGATGCACATTTCCGTCCAACATCAGCAACACCTGGAACATGCTGCCATCCTCTTCACCAAGCCGCCATCTCCTAAGGGCCTACAATCCTTCAAAACGAATGCCCACTACAATCTTTGCCAAAGCCAATAGCTGTGGGCCAAAGACTTCCTCTAACTGGTCAGACCTATTTCCATCGTGAAGCTCTAAGGTCATAAAAAACACCGACTGGTGCATGAAGTTTTGAACGACCTGAGTGGATCGATTGCATGTATTTTTACCTACATTTCGACTCAGACATGATCTTGAACACCATGACAAACCATGGTGTTTGCCACGTTGCCGCTAAGATTGGGCTACTAAATCGAAGTGAAGCATGTTTGCCATTATTATATTATCAGAATTTGACTATGCATCTGCTGCCCATGCCCCTTCTTATCGTCTTATCAGGATAAGCGCCTTAATAGTTTGTTCAAACGTGTGGATCGCTCGGTGGGCAGGGCAGCCCCTCGCACTCACACGGCTCCCTTACTTGAACGCATGAACGCCCATACCCTCAGCATATACATGTACACCCACAAGCACATCATTGTATTCATTTGGCGCTGCCTGAACAAATTTTCAAGTACTTTGTTTGCAAGCTTTTTCACCCGTAGTCCCTCTCTCCGAACACAAGGAGGGAGCAGTAAGTTACTCATCATACCTGTGTCCACCACTGCATCCTCAGCTAAGCGCATTAGCCATGCTTGAGCTATCCTTTGGAACCACCTCCCAGACACAGCATGCCTCGAAATAAGACGCTCCACTTTCAAATAGCTAAGCCTGGCCTTTCTGTTAGGCAGTACCCTCAACTAAGATGAACTCATCTGCTTCACAATCTCCCTCTCTCTCTCACTCTCTCACTCTCTCTCACTCTCTCTATCTCTCTTTCTCTCTCTCTCACTCTCTCTCTCTCTCTCTCCTTTCTTCCTGGTTGGCGTGCTTATGACATTTGTTTTCCCTGCTGCCTTGCTCATATTAGTTATCTGACTTATCTTCTTCTTTGTTAGGTTTGTCCGCTTATTTTTATATATATTTTTTCTCTTATTATCAGTGGGACCATTGTCATTAGGTTTAGGCCTGTTTTGGAACTCCACTCTAAATAAAGCCAAACAACAACAAACCCGAGCACTGGGGAACCAGGCACGTTTTCGTGTCACACGCTGGGGGTGAAAGGGTAGTGTTCTAGTATTTTTGTCACCGTGGAAACCTGTTAGGGTTATCTATTTTGATGTCAATTTTATTTTCAGAATATCTCTAACATAGCTATGAATAGGATGAAGGCCGCAGACATCACGCGACTACGTTACTCGTTTGACATGTATTACCGTGTATTTTGTAACAAAAATATATATATGTATCTTGATGTTATTTCTAACACCTTTCTAATTACAGTACTTAACTTCAGTTTCTTTGGTTGTATCCTTAGTTCCGTTTTTTCCCACTGATGATAGGAACGAGAAAATCGATTCTGGGTTTTCAATAATATTTTTGTTATAAAATACACAGTAATACATGTCAAACAAGTAATGTAGTCGCGTGATGTCTGCGGCCTTCATCCTATTCATAGCTATATTAAAATTATTATCTCCACGTAGGTTATTTTTAATATCTCTAACGTTGGCACATATATTATTGTTGGCTAACGTTGTGGTTTCTACACAATTTTCAGATGTTAACGAATGTACCAGTTTGCAACATGTGTGTCATGACAATGCTACATGTACAAACTCAATGGGTTCATACACATGTAAATGTAACATTGGTTTTGAGGGAAATGGTACAAACTGCACCGGTAAGTTACTTTAGATTAGCATGTAGCCGGAATGTTTCCATGCCAGCATCCAATCAGAAGGCAGAAGCATAAGCATTACATTGGTATGCTTTTAGAGACGTTCCAGGTAATTTCCATACATTGAGTGTCAAGGATGGTTTCACTGGATTTCACTCTTTCTGGTGACCAGCTAATGAATGGCAACAGGATATAAATTGCATTTCACCAGTGTAACTCTTTCAAACTATAATCTATTGAAACTGATTGAAAATGCGTGAAGCAATTCATGTTGTATGTAATAGGCATGAAAGTCAATGTCTGCGCCGATCGGAACCTATTAAGAGAGCATGTCTGAGATTACCAAAGTATGTGTGCAAGTGAATCTCTCCGATTTCACTCAAAATTTGCAGGTAGGTTCCCTTTGGGGTGTGGATCGATTGTGCAAAGCCCTTGAAAATTCTTCTGGAGGGAACCTTGAAAAACTTGCGTACCCCTCAAAAATGGCCGAAATATCACATTATTTACGGGTCTAGAAACAAGTCATGCCACAGCGTTTACGAACAAGCTACGAACAAAAATCCATCAAGCCAACATTGCCTCACCTTAGAAGAGTTCCTGGAGCAGTACCACTTAGCCACGCCAGGATCCCAGAAGACGGGGGCCATCACCCCCTGACGCAACAAATGATTGCGTCGAACAACAGCTCCGAACTGCGTTCGGATGATGAGTGACCACGGCTCTGGAGCAACTGCGGTCACTGTTGCCTTGTCCTTCGAGGGGCCGGCGGCAGACTTGACAGTGTCACCCGGTACCAGAGGAGGGACGTCACGAGTGCGGTGCCGGAGGTCGTATTGCCGTGTAGACTAGGCTTTCTGCTGTGCATCACCAGCTTGAAATGCGTCGTTGGTTGACAGAACCAGGCAGAAGTTGCGATGGCAGCTGAGGAAGTGGGGTTTTGACTTTGCGTCCCACCAGCAATTCGGTAGGACTATAACGACAGTGTAGCAAGGCGGTAGCTCTATAGGCAAGTAGAGCACTATGCCACTGCCTCGTGGTGGCATTCTTCTTGAGCATGTCCTTGACGGTACGGACCATGCGCTCGGCTTCTCCATTACTCTGCGGGTAATGTGGACTGCTGGTGACGTGCTGGAAATTGAGTTGACGGTTGAACGTGCGGAACTCCTCCGAAGCACATTTCTGGCCATTGTCAGAGCGAACAATGGCAAGAACACCATGGCGGCTGAAAAGCGAGTGGAGTGTGTCCACGAGTTTATTAGCGGTGGAAGACGACATGGTGATGACCTCAGGGTAACAAGAGTAGTAATCGACCACGAACAACCAGTTGGTGCATTTATGCTGGAAGAAATCCACACCAACCGTGTGCCAGGGCCGTTCAGGAGTGGCGGTGGCTATGAGCGGCTCAACTGGCTGCAGGCGATGCTGTAGGCGTGGGTTCGAATCCCACTTCTGACACCATGTTATGTTGTTCTGTTATCTTGCATGAACAAGGACAAAGACAAAGGAAACTAATAAAACTACAAGGATAAGCGTTGGTGAAAAAGAAGGCAGTACAGAAACAAGGATCCCGAGAGTGTCCAGATGCATACGCATAGAATCCTAGTTAGGTAACACACGGATATGTGCAAGGCACGCACAAGGAGCGTAGTGCGTGCAGGGTACAACAAGAATGCATAATATAAGACATGTGAGTTACATACATAGAACACAGTAGATGCAGCACAGAGCAGGGGAGCATCATACATGGACAGGGCAGTCCAAAAGAGTACATGCATAAACATAAATAAGGTAGTGCATGCACACCAATCGTCTAGAAAATAGCCAATTTACAAGCGCTGGCAAAACAGCCAGCTACGTCCTCATTTGGCAAGAACTATACGCCGGCAGATAGTAGAACACCTCTTCTAACGCTGAGGACATTCCCCCATCTTCACGCAATTTTCGACTCCGTCATTTGTGTTGCTTTCCAGCTTGAGAAGTAAACATTTCGAGATATGCAATGGTTTTGATGGTTGCATTTTAGCAAGAGTACATAACTCTTGATTCTAGTTGCATTGCAAGTCGATTTGTTGGACTCACTTCTCCCCCTTGGTAAAAGTCACCTGCATCAAACGGAGTTGCTGGTATGTCTCGCGGCCGTTGAGGATGATGCGAGAAGACGGAATCTTCATCTGGTTCAGGTCATTGGCGATCGGATCTCTTTGGCTGATGTCGATGAAGAGACTGTCATCAGCCGTTTTCGCTATAGCAAGGCTCTGCTGGAAAAGTAGCATATTTTAGCGGCTACTTTGGCTAGTTATGACTGCACTGTGTGTTACACAAACTGCTCCATGTACTAGAGCGCTGTGCAGGAGAGTACCACTCCATCATGTACTGCAGCTCTATGCGAGACCACTGCTCATATGCATGGAGCGAGTGAGCTGCACTCAAAACAAATTTTCTGTTCGCGGGACGTTTACAGTCGAAAAAAAGCCCTAGTTTTGGCTTGTTGAGTGCCTCTAGTCATGATTCTCGAAGTTCTCCCGAAAATTCGATTTGCTGATGCTTTGTACTCTTATGCTAGCAAATACACTGTTGGCTAATGGTGGTTTTTTACCCAATTTTCAGATATTAACGAATGTACCAGTTTGAAACATGACTGCCATCACAATGCTACATGTACAAACTCAATGGGTTCATACACATGTGAATGTAACACTGGTTTTGAGGGAACTGGTACAAACTGCACCGGTAAGTTTAGATTAGCAGGGAATTTTTCCGCGTTATGAATATTGTCGCTTTAGTATCTTTCAACAATTTGATCTTAGACTTTGGACAACAGCGTGCGCACATAAGGTGATGAGATTTGGTATGATGGAAAGGTATAGAAAGACAACTAGCCGTGAGGAATTTATTGTACAAGGTTCATACTGTTTTGGTCCTCCTCGTCGCTGCTCTCGGCACCGGTAACAAAAAAATTGCTCGGGATCCGACTCTCTCGCTTTCGCTAGTTCATCTCTCTTCCTGTCCGCTATTTTCTAAAGGGAAGTCGACCGCTTGCCTTCTCTAGTCGATCGGTTGCCTTCTCTATAGGATTTCGGGTGAGCAGCACGACTACCTGTGTGGTTTAAATCAGTCGCCGTTCTTTGCAAGATTATATTTTGAAAGACGACAACCGTTGCAGTACTTGTAAATCTCCACGATTCGCTGGATACTCGGAGCTTTGAGCTGGAGGTGAGGGAACTGCGATCTTAGCTTGGCGAGCGATCCCTGAGGTAAGTGATCTCGGCAATTTTTCAAAACGGAACTGATTCCGAGTAGCCAATTACTTTATTGTGAGTCGCACTGCTCTTGCCTGTACAGGGTGACAAGAAAATGTATTTTGATGTTGCGCAGTATCAATCAGAATCACCTACCCGTCGCTCTCATAATCCACTCGAAATCTAGCTAGACCTTTCTGGTACTAGTGAACTCACTTACTAACCAAAATTTGGATGAAATGGGCTGCCAAGCGAGTATTGGCGACATAAAAACAAAGCTGAAAGATAACCGACAATATTATGATGACGCGAACCAAGTAGCCTCAATGTTTCCATGCCAGCATCCAATCAGAAGGCAGAACCATACGCAATGCCAAGGTATGCTTTTAGATATGTTCCAGGAAGATTTCCATCATTGAGTGTCAAGGACTGCATCACCAGATGTCATGCTTTCTCAAGGACGAAACACTAGTGACCAGCTAAAGAATGACAACAGGATTTAAATTGCATTTCAACAGGGCTAACTCGTTCAAACTGTACTCTTTTGAAACCGACTTGAATATGTGTGAAACCGTTCATCGCGGTCGATGCCCTCCTCTCTAATTCCCAGGCAGCCAGAGATCCGACCTCCCCATGCACAAGCACTCTTCTCTACCAGTAATAGCAATGGGATGAACTAAAACTGTTTCACGACTGCATACTTCAATGAAAACAGGACAAGACAGAGCTGGACAAGAGAAGTCACAGAACGAGACTAGACTGAGAACTGGAAAGAAAGGAACAGATGGCAGAATATGAGCATGCGCAAATCCAGCAATCACACACATGACAATGATCCACAAAACATTGCAACAACAAAATGATCATTCCAACAGGAAAGTAAGTCCGCAAAAACATCAGAGCAAAAGCACAAGAAGAGTCATTCTTACATGACGCGTGACCGTATCCTAGGAATTATCCAATCACCACCTTTCCCGCCGCGGGCGTGATTTAGCCATCATGCCCGCTGCCCTTGGCAACACTGACGTCACTTCAGGTATGATTGACAATCATGCCCGTGGTCAAGTGGCAACGGATTATAGCCAATATTATGACAAGGCGCGGGTTTTGAAGAAAGAAGTGGACGTACAGTGTACCATGTAGAAAGGAATGTCAGTTGACGGGAGGCAGTTTTTGTGATTCGTACCGGCTGTGAGGATGGAGCCTTCTTCCAAGATATTTCTACTCGTTTCGGAAGACCATGTTGACTCCGTGATTAGCGCTCGATTCCGAGAAAGTTCCAAGAATTCCACGAACTCTTGGTTCAAGGTGGCAGGTGCTTTCCGTGGTACGTACCACAAAATGAACTCTTTTGGGAGAACTCGAGCAAAGCTGAACTCAGCGAATTCCTGGCGGCTCTCAACGTAGGTGCTCGTAGCCAGGACGAGCAGTGTTATCAACGTAAACAGTCTACAGGGCCTCAGAGCGGCATTGTTCAGAAAGCTGCGCGATGAGCGCTGAAGTGATAAGATAGGATCAGCGTGAAACATTGTGCTCGGTTTCGTTCCTGTGCTGTGTCTTGCGTTACTACGCCCTCGACTCTTTGATGCTGTTGTACATGCTGGAAAGAGACTGGCTATGTTTTTTTCCTTGCAGCTTGTACTGTTGTAGATCTACATGACTGTACCACAATGCATATGTAGAACTACATGTAGATGTAGTTTTTACTTGTTGCATGTTTCTGGCAGTGATTTTATTGAACGGAGTCTAGTACTAGCTGTCCAAGTACTAGCAGACTAGCTCTGGGCGTAGATGAAACTGTTCTCTGGTGTCTTCTCGACTCTTCTTACTTCTTGTGTTCTGGCTGTGACTAGTGCAGAGTGACTTTTCACTGAACTGTGCTAGTCTTTGAGTAGGCTACGTCGTTCCGTAGATCTACGTGCGGCGTGCGCATGGGTCAAGTAAGAAATTCAATCATACACTGTCTGTCAGGCTTGATGGCTGAATCATGCCCTCACTCCCAGCCCTCGGGCCTATGGCCCTCGGGCTGGGAGCTCAGGCATGATTCAGCCATGAAGCCCTCCAGACCATGTATGATTATAAACTTCACAAAACCCAAAAACACGCAAATCAAACAAACGATCCACCACACCATTCATTTGTGTGCAATGTGCATGAAAGTCAAAATCTGCGCCGACCAAGCATCGATAGAACTTTTCCCATTAAGTTTTTGCCCGCAGAAAGGAATGCTCTTCCAATTAGGTTTTTGGTGTCCATTTCTCGAAAAGGGGTATCATGTTTTGAGCCTAATTCAGTCAAAATTAGATTTCAAAAGCTCAGAGATCAATTATTCGTGAATGGACTGCAGGGCAACTGGGAATTGGGTTTGAAAAATGACAGGATTCAGATTCTCATTTTAGAACACTAAGAAAGAGCACAAACTTCAGGTCCTTCAATTTTTAATTTTGGAAAATAGAAGTTTGTGCTCTTTCTTTTTTATAGTGCCCAAGTATTTTTACTCCTTGGGAACTTGTTAGGGTATTCTCTTTTGATCCTTTCAATATCTCGTATATTGGCAAATATAGTGTTGGCTAATGGTACCTTTTTGACGCAATTTTCAGATGTTAATGAATTCACCAGTTTGAAGCATGAATGTCATGATGATGCTACATGTACAAACTCAGTGAGCTCATACACATGTGAATGTAAAATTGGTTTTGAGGGAAATGGTGCAAACTGCACCGGTAAGTTACTTTAGCTTAGCAAGTAGCCGGAATGTTTTTCAATATCTAAGGAAAAAATTGGAGGCTTATCCAATTTCTAAAGACAAGTTTTCAGCACCGACGCAATCCACACAGTCAAGTAAGCCAATTTGGTTACCGAACGTTTTCGTTCCCTTATCATCATGGGTAAGTACAGGGAAAAATAGAAACATGTCAAAATACAGCAATTTATAGGGCTACAGCAAAAACATAGATCGAGAACCTCACTCTATACATGTGGGAAAACATTAAATTCAGCAGAATAGGTCAAACAGAGGGTTAAGGTGAAGAAATGACCAAAACATAATGAAAACATCAGTGAGGAGAAGCATTCCTGACACTTTCACGAGGATTAGCGCCGATGATTTCATTATGTGTTAGTCACTTCTTCACCTTTACCCTGTATTTGACCTGTTCTGCTGAACTTTTGTTCCACACGTATATCATGAGGTTCTCGATCTATGCTTTTGCTGTAGCTCTATAAATTGCTGTATTTTGACATTTTCCCATTATTCCCTTTACTTACCCATGATGATAAGGGAACGAAAACTTTCGGTTACCAAATTGGCGTACTTGACTGTGTGGATTGCGTCGGTGCTGACACCTTTTCTTTCGAAATCAATATCTGTTAGGTGTTCTCTTCTTATGAATCAAGTATCAGAATATCGCAACAAAGAGGACAAGCTCTGTGGTCACCATTCTTTATCGTGACTACTTTACTATCACAATATCGGACATGAGAGAGAGAGAGAGAAAGAGTGATGTGAGATGTACATGTAAAAGAAAAGAAAGGAGAAAAAAGTTTTATGGTAGTGTTGCGAAACCACAGGTTCTCGAGAGTGAAAGGCCTTCTCGCTTGTGACATTGTGTTCGTTTCAATGCAGTTGTATCTCTACTCCGCCGTACCGCTGATGTTTTCGACGTGCTATACGTTAGGCGCTGCATCTGCCGCTAGGGTTTATCGGGTGTTAGCGGCCGTCGTGAGTTCCCTTCGGGAACGGATACGATAATTTACTTTTTACTTTTTATACGCTACAGGGGCTATGGGCGGTTTGCTGTGTGCGCTGTAGTTGTATGTTGTATGTGTATGGTTTTCTCAAATACGCTGTCATTTTCACGCTATAACTACCTGGTGGTTTTAGTGTTAGTTATTCATTGTTATTAGTCGATCTGATTGAATTATACTGTCAAGAGTGAATAGTTGTCCTCGTGCCGTGTGGTCGTTTGTTCCTGACACTTTAGAGAACCAGAGGGTTCATAACAGGTCGTAATAATAAGGAATGTGTACCAGACAGCTTGTTGCAATAATAGAGTTGTTATATCCAAAAAATTCCATTAACTCGTTGTTGTCTGGCCATGTCTGCATCTATTATACTCT
This sequence comes from Sycon ciliatum, assembly GCF_964019385.1. Classification (NCBI taxonomy): domain Eukaryota; kingdom Metazoa; phylum Porifera; class Calcarea; order Leucosolenida; family Sycettidae; genus Sycon; species Sycon ciliatum. The sequence goes on from NC_088648.1 coordinate 25,360,090, forward strand.
TCATTGCACTCATAAAATTGCTTTCTCCACGCCGACTCTTTATATCCAAAACGCTTGTTTAATTATCAGACTGTCTCTTATATTGGTACACATGTTTCTGGCTAATAATGTTTTCTCACACCATTTTCAGATGTTAATGAATGCACCAGTTTGAAACATGAATGTCATGATGATGCTACTTGTACAGACACAAGTGGTTCATACACGTGTAAATGTAATTCTGGTTATGATGGAAGTGGTACGACCTGCAATAGTAAGTGTGAGCAGATTGGCATGTAGCCTGAATGCATTTCCATGTGTTAATATCCGTACCGACCAAGCATCATTGGCCAGGGCGAAGTTTCTCCTGTTGCTGACAGGTGGGTCCTTTCAGTCCAGGTTGATAGTGTTAGTAACAGCTAGTATAGCTTATCCACACACTTTCCCTTTCCCAGGATGGTTGGCGAGAATCAAAAGTTTGGAAAAAATCGCTACAGATTGGATAAAGTGCATCTTGACGTCCAGGTCAAGAGCATGCATGTCGTGTTGCAGGCCTTCCAGCCGGGACTTTCCCTCAACATGCAGCATAGAGACTAGGGCGAGTAGGGTCAAATCACGTTGTTCATGACGTAAGAAGTCTGCTATGTGGGCGCGCCACATACCCGGCCCATGCAACCAGTGTAGGCCGCGCGCTGGTCATCTCCAAGCGACCTTGATGGCATGGACCATGGTCATTCCTTGCTGTTGCAGATCTACGTCGATCATCAGCATGTAAACTAGCCGTAGTTCCTGTTGAACCAAGTTCGGGGTGAACGAGGTTAGTGTGAAAAATGCATCCCTGTTCTTACTGCAAGAGGAAATCTCAAAGAATTCTTGCCAATGCAATACTGCTAGAAGCTATAACGATAGTTTCTACATGTTCTGAGCAGAGCATGAAAGAAATATAATGCATCTTACCTCCTCCATCATGATCCGTTTCGAATAGCCCCTCAGGAACGATCGTGATCATGTGCATTGTGTCGTGCACCAGAAAGCATTATTCTACGTCATGAGGCAAGTGATTTCATCATTCCTCTTGCATTAAAATCCAAAACTACACGCAAAAATTCAGTCACTTTTGCATCAACTGTTGCACCTAAAAATGTTGGTGGCGCAAGGAGAAGCTTGCCGTTTGGAGTGACAAGTGATCACCGCTGCTTTTTCTTGTCAGAGTCAACAATACACTTTGTTCTTCAGCTTTGGGAGTGGTGTTGGAGTAGAAATTGCTGACTAGACGTCGCGGAAGGGCGATCTTTCCTGCGCAGGTACGAGTTTGGACGTATTTCAGAATGGTCGAGTGGAAAATTCAAAATTATATATTTCAAGAAAACCCAAAAAGGATGATGGGGACATGTCCTCAGTGCAAGAAGGGGTGTTCTACTACCTGCCGGTTTATAGTGTTTGCTAATTGAGGACGTAGCTTGCTGTTTTATCAGCGCTTGTAATTTGGCTATTTTCAAGACGATCATTTGTGGCGTCAAGGGACGATTGCCCTCGTCTTCTGGGATACTGGCGTGGCTAAGCGGTACTGCCCCAAGAACTCTTCTAAGGTGAGGTAATGTTGGCTTGATGGAACTTTGTTCGTAGCTTGTTCCTGTATACTGTGCCGTGGCTCGTTTGTAGACCCATAAATCGTGCGAATATGGGGCAATATTGAGGGTGTGCCAATTTGATGGTTCCCTTATAAAGATTTTGCACGGGCTTTGGAATGTCGATCTACACCCCAAAGCAAACCTACCTGCAAAGTTTGAGCGAAATCTGAGAGATCGACTTGCAAAAATATTCTGGTTTTCACAGACATGCTCTCTTAACATAGCCAGCAATCGCATGTCACCACGTACTTTGAAAATCAACATAATTTTTCGAATCGACCTTTTTTCCGGATCACTTTTCAACGAGGACGAAGCAAAGTCGGCCGAACGAAGCCTAGAGGAAGAAAATCACCCTCTCCACTTCACCATCACGATACTGACATAGATACGAGATGAAACAACTAAAAAATCCACAAGAAAACTGTACGGCCATCATCGCGCTGACTTTGGTCTGACTTTGGTCTGAGAATTTCTATCACGATCAAAAATGTACGAGGAGCACTCAAAAATAAGCCACAGACGTACCTTTATCGCTCTCTACTCCTTTTTCAAGGCACAAAAGTCGAGTCTCCACTTTCAAACCAGGAACCAGACATACCAGTGGTCCTTTTCAGCTGCTCCACGAGCGCAGGAAAGATTCACCAAGGGGCGCAGAGCAGCATCCATTCCAGAAAAAGAGCTAAAATACGAGTGAGACTGCATGACTGAGTACATGAGTACATGTATGAGTACATGCAGAAAATAGTCAATTTCAGCGTTTCTGCTCCAAACAGCAACTAGCTTCGACTAGAAACAAAGATTACACCAAAGGATCAAACAACAACCATTTTCTGCAGATTTTTCCAGATGGCTTCCTTGTGCTCGGCCCAGCACGCCAAAAATCACACCTCGGAGGAGTACAAAAATTACAACTCTCAGATGTCCTCGATTGCTGGCCATGCTAAGCCAATTTGGTAACCGAACGTTTTCGTTCCCTTATCATCATGGGTAAGTACAGGGAATAATGGAAAAATGTCAAAATACAGCAATAATATATAGAGCTACAGCAAAAGCATAGATCGAGAACCTCGCGCTATACGTGTGGGAAAAAAATAAACATTCGGAAGAATAGGTCAAACAGAGGGTTAAGGTGAAGAAATGACTAAAACATAATGAAAACATCAGTGAGGAGAAGCATTCCTGACACTTCCACGAGGATTAGCGCTGATGATTTCATTATTTGTTAGTCATTTTCTTCACCTTTACCCTTGGTTTGACCTGTTCTGTTTAATTTTTTTCCACATATGTAGCGTGAGGTTCTCGATCTATGCTTTTGCTGTAGCTCTATATATTATTGCTGTATTTTGACATTTTTCCATTATTCCCTGTACTAACCCATGATGATAAGGGAACGAAAACGTTCGGTTACCAAATTGGCGTACTAGACTGTGTGGATTGCGTCGGTGCTGACACCTTTTCTTTCGAAATCAATATCTGTTAGGTGTTCCCTTCTTATGAATCAAGTATCAGAATATCGCAACCAAGAGGAGAAGCTCTGTGGTCACCATTCTTTATCGTGACTACTTTACTATCACAATAGCGGAAATGAGAGAGAGAGAGAGAGAGAGAGAGAGAGAGAGAGAGAGAGAGAGAGAGGGAGAGGGAGAGGGAGAGAGAGAGAGAGTGGTGTGAGATGAACATGTAAAAGGAAAGAAAAGAGAAAAAAGTTTTATGGTAGTAATAATAAAGAATGTGTACCAGACAGCTTGTTGCGATAATAAAGTTGTTTTATCACTCTCTTAGTATTGACTCCCATTGATTTTTGCTATACCTAAGCAGTCAACTATTCCTGCATATTTCACTCCTTAGGGCTATATTGACTGCTTATATTTGACTGCTTAGGCAGTTAGGGGTTGCGCAGTTGAACAGTGCCTAGTGCAGCATTGTCACTGCAGGAGTAGGTGGTGGTGCAACGGTTGTGCAATCATAAAACCGGGATTCATGAGGTTATCCTTCTGGAATTTGAAATATGGACTGTTTGTCGTGATAACTCTAATATTTACTTCGTACTTGGTCAGTATAGGAAATAAAAACCTCGTAAAAGACCTCGGCTTCGCCTTGGTCTTTTACTCGGCTTTTATTTCCTATTTTGACCTCGTACTCAGTCAATATTAGATACATATCCAAAAAATTCCATTAACTCGTCGTTGTCTGGCCATGTCTGCATCTATTATACTCTTCATTGCACTCATACAATTGCTTTCTCCACGCCGACTCTTTATATCCAAAATGCTTGTTTAATTATCAGACTGTCTCTTATATTGGTACACACGTTTCTGGCTAATAATGTTTTTTTCACACCATTTTCAGATGTTAATGAATGCACCGGTTTGAAACATGAGTGTCATGATGATGCTACTTGTACAGACACAAGTGGTTCATACACGTGTAAATGTAATTCTGGTTATGATGGAAGTGGTACGACCTGCAATAGTAAGTGTGAACAGATTGGCATGTAACCTGAATGCATTTCCATGTGTTAATATCCGTACCGACCAAGCATCATTGGCCAGGGCGAAGTTTCTCATGTTGCTGACAGGTGGGTCCTTTCAGTCCAGGTTGATAGTGCTAGTAACAACTAGCATAGCTTATCCACACACTTTCCCATTCCCAGGATGGTTGGCAAGAATCAAATGTTTGGAAAAATCGCTACAGATTGGATCAAGTGCATCTTGACGCCCAGCTTTTGCATCAACTGTTGCACCTAAAAATGTTGGTCGCGCAAGGAGAAGCTTGTCGTTTGGAGTGACAAGTGATCACCGCTGCTTTTCCTTGTCAGAGTCAACAATATACTTTGTTCTTCAGCGTTGGGAGTGGTGTTGGAGTAGAAATTACTGACTAGACGTCGCGGAGGGGAGATCTTTCCTGCGCAGGTTTGAGTTTGGACGTATTTCGGAATGGTCAAGTGGAAATTCAAAATTGTTTATTTCAAGAAAACCCAAAAAAGATGATGGGGACATGTCCTCAGTGCTAGAAGAGGTTTTCTACTATCTGCCGGTTTATAGTATTTGCTAATTGAGGACGTAGCTTGCTGTTTTATCAGCGCTTGTAATTTGGCTATTTTCAAGACGATCATTTGTGGCGTCAAGGGATGATTGCCCTCGTCTTCTGGGATACTGGCGTGGCTAAGCGGTGCTGCCCCAAGAACTCTTCTAAGGTGAGGTAATGTTGGCTTGATGGAACTTTGTTCGAAGCTTGTTCCTGTACACTGTGCCGTGGCTCGTTTGTAGACCCATAGATCATGCCAATATCGGGCCAATATTGAGGGTGTGCCAATTTGATGGTTCCCTTATAAAGATTTTTCGCAGGCTTTGGAATGTCGATCTACACACCAAAGCAAACCTACCTGCAAAATTTGAACGAAATCTGAGAGATCGACTTGCACAAATGTTCTGGTTTTCACAGACATGCTCTCTGAAGTAAGCCAATTTGGTAACCGAACGTTTTCGTTCCCTTCTCATCATGGGGAAGTACAGGGAATAATGGAAAAATGCCAAAATACAGCAATTTATAGGGCTACAGCAAAAGCATAGATCGAGAACCTCACGCTATACGTGTGGGGAAAAAAAACATTCGGAAGAATAGGTCAAACAGAGGGTTAAGGTGAAGAAATGACTAAAACATAATGAAAACATCAGTGAGGAGAAGCATTCCTGACACTTCCACGAGGATTGGCGCTGATGATTTCATTATGTTTTAGTCATTTTCTTTTCCTTTACCCTTTGTTTGACCTGTTCCGCTGAATTTTTTCCACATGTGTAGCGTGAGGTTCTCGATCTATGTTTTTGCTGTAGCCCTATAAATTGCTGTATTTTGACATTTTTCTATTATTCCCTGTAGTTGTCCATGATGAGAAGGGAATGAAAACGTTCGGTTACCAAATTGGCTTACTGGGCTGTGTGGATTGGGTCGGCGCTCACACCTTTTCTTTCGAAATCAATATCTGTTAGGTGCTCTCTTCTTATGAATCAATTATCAGAATATCGCAACCAAGAGGACAAGCTCTGTGGTCACCATTCTTTATCGTGACTACTTTACTATGACAACAATAACGGACATGAGAGAGAGTGGTGTGAGATGTACATGTTAAAGGAAAAAAAGGAGAAAAAGTGTTATTGCAGTAATAATCAAGAATGTGTACCAGACAGCTTGTTGCCATAATAAAGTTGTTATATCCAAAAAATTCCATTAACCAGTTGTTGTCTGGCCATGTCTGCATCTATTATGCTCTTTATTGCACTCATAAAATTGCTTTCCCCACACCGACTCTTTATATCCAAAACGCTTGTTTAATTATCAGACTGTCTCTTATATTGTTACACATATTTCTGGTTAATAATGTTTTTTCACACAATTTTCAGATGTTAATGAATGCACCGGTTTGAAACATGAGTGTCATGATGATGCTACTTGTACAGACACAAGTGGTTCATACACGTGTAAATGTAATTCTGGTTATGAGGGAAGTGGTACGACCTGCAATAGTAAGTGTGAAAAGCTTTGCATGTTGGCTGAATGCATTTCCATGTGTTAATATCCGTACCGACCAAGCATCATTGGCCAGGGCGAAGTTTCTCATGTTGCTGACAGGTGGGTCCATTCAGTCCAGGTTGATAGTGCTTGTAACAACTAGCATAGCTTATCCACACACTTTCCCTTTCCTAAGATGGTTGGCAAGAATCAAATGATTGGAAAAAATTAAGTCGCAACTAGGATATGATGTTGTAGCTGCTCAGAAGAAAAGAGTACAACAAAAACAACCAGCATACTCATGAGATTTGAGCCCTGTCTTGAATAGTGTTTTATCCCCAATGGTTCTCCTGCCCCGGTAAGATAACAGTGAACAATTTAACCCTCATTCCGGGTTGTGGGGTCCAACGGACCCCAGGAGTATGATTTTTGAAATATTTTTATATTGTTGCATCGCATCTCCCTGAAACTTCATGTATTCCTCAACAACACAATAACCGGGATAAAGTGTCTGGGGTTAGAGGTTCATGATGGATTTCACTTTTATTACGGAAAATGTGGGCGGGGGTCCAAATGGACCCCAGTAACATAGAACACAGGGAAGTGCAACAATTGCGAAAGTTTTGGTATTTATCTCATGGTCATCGTATACATGGATGACATCCACTGAAGTATGAGGCCCTACAAGAAAATGTTCTTCTACAGCCATAATCCCTCATTCCATGTTGACTTTTTTCCTACGTTCCCAGTATATTGGGGTCCTTTTGGACCCCAGGAACGTTTTGGGTGGTGTTCTTGCAAACTTGCAAATGATCCCGACAAACTTCAGAGCCGTCAACAAAGGCTGTTTGGTCAAGGCATTGGTCTATGGGAAGGTAACACAGCCAAAAAATTTCATAAAATGGAGAGGTTGCAAGTACTTTTCTAATTGTCCGCAAAGGTGTAATTATATTAGGCCCACAAGTAACTACAGTGTACATGTAATTACTTGTGGGCCTAACATAATGTTAATTTTAATTTTGGTTTGAATCGCAGTGAAAAGACCATTTTGGAGTTGAGAAGTGAAGTTTAAGAAGTGCAAGAATACCACCCATGACGTTCCTGGTGTCCAAAAGGACCCCAATATACTGGGAACATAGGAAAAAGGTCAACATAGAATGAGGGTTAAGCACTCACTTGAATGGTACCCTCCCCTGGGGCTTGTAACCAAAGCGCATGTGCACATTTGGTGTTGTGTTTCTCATGTTCTTGTCCAATCTTGTCCTTGGTGGTGTCAGGGTCAAAATTGTATTTCTTGTTGCCCTTTCTGCTGATTATCAGTCAGAGAATCTGGAAGAGAATGACTTGGAGGTACCGTAAAGCATCGTAAGAGCACCCCACCATCTCGTCCTTTCGTAGTCGCATTGTGGAGGTAGCGTCTTGTCTTTAGGTCATACGACACAGATCTTGTACACACATTGCATGTTGTACAGTAAATGCATGCTCGATTTACCTCCAAGCGGACACAAGCTCCTCACAAAAACTGCCAAGTGTGACCTCAGTGTGCTAAGGTTCCCGCACCGAATGCACTTTGTTGCACTCTACTATACGGGTTTCCTTTCCCTGGCTGTGAAATCAAGGCAGAGTCGCTTAGTGGCCCGAGACGGGGTGCTCTGGCGGTACTTTACGGTAACGATCAATGGTGCTTCTGCAGTCAAGCATGAGTTGCCAAGCCTTTCTCCTCCATACTTGTATTACCAGCTCTCTTTGGTAGGATGATGACGATATTGTGCAGAATGAGCACAATTCCCAGCACACTGTTACAGTATGATATCCCGTCTTATGCTATGCTGGCATCATCATGCCTGCTTAAACTATCTAGCAAGACATACAATTGTCACACAGCAATGAAGCAAACAACTCTTTCTCGGAGTTTTGTTAGAAACACTCATCAGACAGCTTGTATTACTGGCTCTGTCCACTGGACGTAGAGCACTATACGCAGCCTGAGGACCTTCGACAACCGTCAAGACCTACATAATACCTGTACTCTCTTGCAGTCTACCTGCTGCCAGACAAGAAGCAGAGGAATACGCCGTGTCGCTAGGATTCACACAATGTGCTTTTGTAGTTTTTTTTCTCTGATCGTGCACGTGTCGCATCACTCTGTGCCATGTCCGTCAGACACCGATGAATGCATGGCCGGCAGCTATCCGTGTGATGGCAATGCTACATGTGTGGACACTGTAGGTGCGCACACATGCACCTGTAACACTGGCTACACAGGCAATGGAACACAGTGCTTCGGTAAGTGAAGTCTGCAGTCTGCATTCTGTGCTTGGGGATTACGCGCAGCTTTCTTTTTCGCATATCACTTTCAATGGACATAGCTGCTCGACTCTGTTAAACATTTTAAACACAATTCCTACAAACCACTGTACTAGTCTAGAAAAGTGGGAACATGCGAATTGAGTTCTCTTGATTGTAGCCGTACATTAGTAACAGCATGCATTGACAACTACTCAAACTGAGGTGGACAAATACTATTATTCCCATAGCTATGCAAAAGACGTTACTTCAGTAACGTATGGTGCTAGCCAGGGTCCACACCGCTTTAATTCCCGTAGCTATGCAAAAGAAGTTACTTCAGTAAGGTCTGGCGCTAGCCAGGATCCACACAGCTTTAATTCCGTGGTAGTGTGTTTGTACCGTTGGCATGCCTGGCGCTATCCCGTACCTGTCCCATACTGTACCATCAAAGACAGCTGGCCACAATACTCAAATAGGGCTGCAAGATGCAAGATCATAACGTGAAGCAACTTGGAACAATGAGTATGTATGCGAAGTGTATCGAGGGAATGCATGAAGGGCGATAGTGCGGGTTCGAATCCCAGGTTATGTCTTGAAAAAAAAACTGCATTCTAATCAACTAAATGGCCGGTTGATTTTGTCTGTTGGAATGCCAATCGCGGGTCTATAAAATTACTCTTTGGACGGTTAAACCTCTCCGTCAAGAAATGGACATATACAAACTGAGAGTAACTGTCCACCACTGTAACCAGATACTATAAAACTGTCAGAAAGTGCAACAACTAGGCACGAAACTGACTGTGATAAAAAAAAGTAAATTATCGTATCCGTTCCTGAAGGGAACTCACGACGGCCGCTAACACCCGATAAGCCCTAGCGGCAGATGCAGCGCCTAACGGTTGGGGTGAGTGGGTAAGTCGTACAACTGTGTGATAGGTAAGAATATTTGTCCGAAGACGATCGACCCATGACCATAGAAGACTCCGAGTACTGAGACATTCGACCACCTTACGCCTTAGGTCTCAGTATTCTGTCAGTTATGTACTCCCCGACTTGTAGTGCGTGCCCTGCCGCAATTAGATCGGCAAAGCTGAGCTAAGTCAACGAGATCTAGCTCTATGAGTCGCGTATCAAATCACATAATCAGTGTGTTCGTTAGCTGTAAAAATCGATGTTTGCCTGATTGGGGGTTATGCGGGCTTGGGTATTGGGCTGTGGGTATCGGGCTAGGGTATCGAGCTGTGGGTATCGCATCCTTGTAGTCAAGTGTAGAGGTTCGAAGACGCTCTCAAAAAATGCTCCCTGATCAAAAACAATCTACATCCTAATATTAGAATCCGGCATTATAGGGCACCCGGCTTCGTATGGAATTCCTAGAGAAATCTACTAGTACATTTTTCGGCTGGGAATATCGTTAGTGATCCTTCAATCCCAGCCTGATTATCCTACGGGAGCATTGTCAATTATGAAGTAATTGAGATACTGCTTTTCTCATTTTTCAGACGCTGACGAATGTAGCACCGGAGAATCAAAGTGCGATGACAGTGCAACATGCACAAACTCTGCTGGCTCATTCACTTGTGAATGTAACGATGGATTTCAGGGAAACGGCACACTCTGCACCAGTGAGTTACAATCAGCAATATTGCAATTGAGAAAAAGAGAGCCAGTTGGATGTACATGTGACTACTATAATATTAGACGATGTCTGTAGATGGGTAGAATGTGAAGTAACAACAAGATCAAAAGATGCAATAGTGCAGATAACAACGGAGAACGATTCGAACAAGTTTTCTTTCAACACTCGTCAGGAATCATAGTTGAACTACAGTGCATTCATCGCAAACAGTCCTGCTGGCTTTTGAAAGTCCGATTTGGGCCGAATTGAGAAACAAAAACCATCAATCTGGGTTTGGGATCGGCTTCTCCATACCTTTTGCCATGGCGCACCTGTCCTAATTTTGTAAAACCTGGCTTAATTTCTTTTTCCCTGTTCTTGGTTTTTACTGCCTCAAATGTTGCAAGGAGTGATTGCATGAGTCACACAATGCAGGATGTACTGTAGTTTTCACGATATCTACAACTATGTGTGGGAGACACCAAAAGTTAGGTTGCCAGTTTCCAATAAATGGACTGTAGTGAACATTGAAACGGAAATAAACTTTTATAAAACAAGCAAACAGAAGTACCACGTAGTGACAGTGCTCAAGGTTACAAGTGTGATTTGAAAGAGTGAAAGTGAGATGTGCAAATCAAGTGTGTACTATCAAGTGTGCTATGGCTGGTTGTTTGTACGCGTGTTTGCGTGACCACCCCTCACATACATTGAGTAAGACCACAAAGGGTTAAAGACAGTCAGTGCAGTGCGTACATGTTTGTCTGAGTGCTACGCACATGCCACAGTTCAGAAATGCAAATTGCACTCAGCAGCCACCAGTTCGGTCGATGTGTGTACTATCAAGTGTGTTCAAGCAGGGCCATTGGGAGGTATTTTAGTGTGGTACGGTCAGCCATCTGAAGTACAATTTACTTGTGGGGAGGAGTTGCTGCGGCGAACATTTTGGAAATTTAGAGCCCAAATCAGTGCATTTTATTGATTCACAGGGTACCTGGGGCAAATAGTAGTACGGTCAATACCGTAGTGACCGTACCGTGTCCGATGCCCCTGTCAAGTGGTTACTATCAAGTGTGTACTATCAACGTAGTAATCTGCGTGGAATGTCTCACCTTATGCTGTTATCACAATGAGCGAGAGATCGCGGATTCCACACCTCGAATGGGTAGCGACGCCTGGCATGAGAACACGAGAAAACATACTCCACACTTGACTCGTAACCCCGCCCCACTCATTTCCCTGGAGCCCACATATTTCTCCAGTGCTTGCAGTGAGCAATCTACTGATAGAGTAATGGGAGGAGATTGCACTCCAGCTACACGTGCTTTTGCGCGAATCTTCTTAAGAACTGCTCGGTCTGTTTTCTTCTCTTTTGTTCAGGAAAAGGCGCAGGCTCCAACACTTTCACCATGGTGATAGCTGTTTCTGCCAGCCTCCTGTGTATTGGCTGTGCAATCGTAGGCATTCTTGTTGTCATTCGCCGACACCAGAGTTTAGGGAGTTTCGTCATCAAAACCGGTAAGTCGGAGTTAATGAGAGTATGTGGCATCCCGGTGCACTACTGTTGACTTGTGTCTGTGCATGTGCAAGCAAGTGTGTGTGTGTGTGTGTGTGTGTGCATGGAGAGAACTGTGCAGATGTGTGCGTGTGTGTGTTGTGACAATATGACAATGTGTGTGTAGACAAACATTACGATTATGTATTTGTTGTGGTGACATCTGTCATCAGTGTGTCATGCCTCTTACCTCATTGTAGCTTCATCCGTAGTCCGCTTCCATTGTCCTTGTTCTATATTCTATTCTATTTCTTCTAGTGCTAGTCGTTTCACTTCTCATCTTTCCTTGAAATAGTATATTTGAATTGTAATTGTTTTCCTGCAACGATCGCTCGTGTTATTTATTTGTGTCTTGACTTCATTATTTATTTCCCCAGCGCCTGCAAGGCTGCATGCGCATGCTAGCTTCTGTGTTCACGCGTGACTAATGATGTCATCGCTATGCCTTTGCTTGCTGCGCGTAGTCGCGTAGCTGGTCTTGTTGTTTTCTTTGCTTCGTTCGAGTTGCTGTTGCTCGACTTCGTTTTCAGATCTATTTTCTGCATTAGATGATGGCCGTGATGGCTGTCGCTGCAATAGCAGCTTCAGCCACGACGGGCCTCTATCGGTTGCTCTGCCGCCATGTTCGACGCCATGTTTTAGACGTGTCTTTTCCTGGCCAAAGTGCTGGTGATTTTGTGTTCTTGTTGTTCTTTTCTTGTTCTCTCTCCTTTTCCAACTTGCATTTTTCGTGATTCATACATTTCCACCAAGAGGCTGCCGTTTGCGCTGGTGTGTTGTGTTGGGTGAAGAGGGGTGATAGAGAGACTAGATAGCTCCAGTTCTCCCACAACTTTGTGGTGCCGAAACCCGGGAAAGAGCCGGGAAAGAGTCGGGAAAGTGTTTTCGGAGTACGAGTGTCGTAGTGATTTATTTATTTTGTCTGACCCTCCAGGAAATCGCGATTCCCCGGATGCAACAAATTTCGAGATTTTGGCCCAAACCCGCGATTTTCAGCAAAATCCGCTATTTCCCGCGTTTTTTGTTGTTTTCTGCACTATATCTCACATTTGTATGCACTTTTCACGGAGTTCTTTCCATGATCCTGTAGGTTATTTGCACAGTACGACTCCCGAGTAGATAAACGATGCCACAAATCCGCAATATTCTGCAAATAAATCCGCGAATTCCTGGCAAGTTCTGCATCATTCCGCACTTTTCGTCGCATTTTTTGTTACTTTCTGCCGCAATTTCTTGCGCAAGTTTTCGAGAGTTTTTTCCGCAAATTCCCGCAGGGACAGTTTTGTGAGACGAGAGTTCTTACTGTGAGTTCCTACTGTGTGTTCCTACTGTGTGTTCGTGGAATACTCGAGTGAATCATGTCTACCAAGTATCTTGTCCAGCCGTTTTCTGGCAAGGATGGTGAAGACCTAGAGGAATTCTGGGCAAAGTTTTTAGTTTTGGCCACTGCCAAGGAATGGTCCGACGAAGATGCACGCATGCATCATCTACCTTTATATTTGCAGGGCGATGCATTTCAAGTGTTTGCTCGAATGGCAGAGAGTGACAAAGGCAAACAAGCAGAGGTCAAGAAAGTTTTAGTGAGTGCGTTCAGTGTGACGCGGTCCAGAGCGTATGATTTGTTCAAGCGCCGTTGTTTGCGTGTGGATGAAAGTGTCGACGCGTATGTGGCCGATTTGCAGCGTTATGCAGCGCTGTCGGGGCACAAACCGGGTGGTACCGCCAGCAAGGATCCGATCGTGATCGAGCAACTGATCGCTGGCCTACAGCCCGAATTTGGCCGCCAGCTGAGAATGTCGCTGGCTGGCCAAGAGCTGACGATACCTGCGTGTCTAGAGCGTGTGCGTGCGCTCAGAGCCAGTGAGACCGATGCTCGGTACACAAGCAGGTTCAGCCAGAGCGTTTCTGCTAGTGCCAGAACCAGTAGTTACAGTGGAGGTGTACACCGACCTCGCAGTACTGTTGTCTGCTATAACTGTAATCAGCCTGGGCATGTCCAGCGTAACTGCCCAGAGTTCAAGAAGAAGCAGAAGCCCCGTTTCAGTGGACCAGTAGTGTGCCACTTTTGTGATCAGCCTGGTCATGCAAAGCCAGCGTGCCCTGAGAGAAGGAAGTGGCGAGAAGCCAAGGCAGCAGAACGTGTGGCGGCTGCTGGTACGTCGCATAGTAGCAGTGACAAGTGCCTGTGTGCGATGTCCACTGAAGCTGCCCCCTTGCCAAGGATCTATGTGGACGTGGAGTCGGCCAAGCCGGGTGACTGGTGCCGTGGAGAGGCCATGCTGGACACCGGTTCGCCTCGCACGCTAGTGTCGTCTGGCTTTATACGTGCGGCTAAGATGTGTAGCCAAGTGTTGGCGGTAAAGCAGGAGAAGCTCCTCGCCCTGGATGGTGAAGCCCTGCCGATTTCGGGGTCAAGTTCACTAACGATTCGTCGCCTGGATGGACCCGTAAATTTGCCGCCTACCCGTGTTGTTGCGTTTGTAGTTCCTGAGCTGTCGGTTATTAATGCTGACCTGTTGCTGGGATCTGACCTTGTCCGTGCCATCGGTGGCGTCAGGTTGCAGTACTCTGAGTCAGGTGATCTGCGGTCCGTGTTGTTTGGTTTGTCAACCGCCAGTGACCCTGACCCTGTGTCGTCTGTCGTTAGTGATGCTCTGCAGTCGCCGGATCAGCACCCGTCTCGGCATGTTAGCCTGGTGCAAGACGGTGAGGACGTGACGCTATCTGTCGAGGATGGTCAGGTAAAGTGGCTAGCAGCTGAGCAGTGTTGGCAGGCAGCATGGAGGTGGAAGGACGACAAGCCAAGAACCGGACGCATCGGCAGCGGCATTGGGGAGTACCCCCGGAAACTTAGTGATGATCAAGAGAAGCTGTTCCAGCAAGAAGTGGACTCCTGGATCGGTAACGGATGGCTCATCGAGCATGATGAAGAGGTACACGGAGCTCCTGCTGCCATTCTGCCATGGCTTGCGGTCAGCCAGGAGCACAAGCCTACTACACCTGTTAGGCCTTGCCTCGACTACCGTGCGCTGAACCGTGCCCTCGTTTCTCAGCCCGGTATGGATGCCTCCGTGTGTGGCGAGAAGTTGCGCGTGTGGTGTACGCACGATGCCAACGAGTATGAGATGTTGGATATTCGAAAGGCCTATCTGCAAGTCCGTATGTCACCTGAGTTCCTATGGTATCAGTGCGTGAAATGGAGGTGAAAGCTGTACGTGATGACCCGCATGGCGTACGGGCTAAGCGCTGCACCGAAGTTCATGGACGTAATAGTCAAGTGGTGCACGCGAGATCATGATGGTGTTGACAATTACGTTGACGATCTGTACGTCCCGAAACCGCAGACAAAGGCTGTTGCGGATACACTCGAGCGCTATGGCCTGCGCACGAAGCCAGCTGATCCAGCCAATTCCGCCCGAGTACTTGGACTTCAGCTGTCCACTGGCCAAGATGGTCAAACCCGTTGGAAACGTCGAGACGGAGTGAGTCTCGAGTGTGGCAAGCTGACCAAGCGTGGTGTATTCTCGTGGTGCGGCCGACTGGTATCGCACTATCCCGTGTGCTCGTGGCTGCGACCTGCCTGCAGCTTTCTGAAGCGCCTAGCATATCGTGATGGTGGTGGTTGGGATGATGACGTCCCCAATGATGTGGTAACCTGTTGTGCCGAACTAGCAAGTCGCGTCCAAGATGAGGATCCGGCCACAGGCGTGTGGAATGCGTCAGTGAACGAGCAGCAGCTCACCGTGTGGTGCAATGCGTCTGATGTCGCATATGGCATTGTTGCCGAAGTTGGTGGTGAAGTCATGGAGGACAAGTCTTGGCTTCGCGATGCCGACGAGAAGAAGCATATCAACATCGCAGAATTGGAAGCAGTAATCCGTGGGTTGTCGACGGCAGTCGAATGGAACGCCAGCAACATCCGTCTTGTCACTGATTCCAAGACCGTGTATGGCTGGGTGAAGTCGTGCCTGAATAATGAGCGGCGTGTCAAGTTGTCCGGTCTGAACGAAGTGTTGGTTCGCCGACGCCTAAACATCATTGACGACATTGTCGCGACCGCGAAGCTGTCCGTCACCATTGAGTGGGTACCGTCCCAGCAGAACAAGGCTGACAAGCTCACGCGTGTCCCAGATTTGTTCATCCCCTGCTGGAAGAAATCAGCCAAGCCAGATGTAGTTGCTGCCGTCTCTGCACCCCCGGAGATTGTGAGTGCTATTGTGTTACAGGACATTCTTGATGCGCAGAAGTCTGATCCTGTTGTTGTTAGTGTGATTGAGTCTGTGCGTCATGGTCGTGAGATTTCCGACCCGGTATTTAAGAAATTGAAGTCTCAGTTGTCTGTATCTGATGATGGTTACTTGTATCGTAGTGTGAAGGTACCGCCGAATGATGTGCGTGTTGTACCAGTTGTGTCTCAGTCATTGCAGCAGCGAGTGGTGTGTCGTGCCCATGCTGTGAGCGGTCATTCCAGTTGGGAGACCACATGGAAGCTGTTGCGTGCGAGTTGTTATTTTGCAAATATGGCTGTTGTTTGTCAGTCGTTGATTCAGTCGCGTGATGTGTGTGCTGCTGCTAATTCGAAGCGTGGGCCTGTTGCTGAGCCAACACGTCCGGTTATTCCATCTGGTCCGTGGAATTTAGTACAGCTCGATACCCTTGAGTTGGGTCCGAATAGAAGCCACCGGTATCATTGTGTTCTTGTCTGTACTGATATGTTTACTAAGTGGGTCGAGGTTGTCCCATTGGTTCGCCATGATGGTCCGTCTGTAGCAGCTGCGTTTGTGGATGTATGTTCCCGCTGGAGTGCCCCAGCAGTTGTACGTTGTGACAATGGAACAGAATTTGTCAATCAGGTAGTTACGTCTTTGTATGATGCATTTGGTGTAGAGGTGCGACATGGTGCAGTGCGTCATCCGCAGAGTCAAGGTGGTGTAGAGCATTTTAACCGGACTTTGCTGACTTTAATTCGCAAGACTGTGCAGGAATCCGACGATTGGGTGTCTGCTTTGAATGTATTATTCTTCTAGTGCTAGTCGTTTCACTTCTCATCTTTCCTTGAAGTAGTATATTTGAATTGTAATTGTTTTCCTGCAACGATCGCTCGTTGTGTTATTTATTTGTGTCTTGACTTCATTATTTATTTCCCCAGCGCCTGCAAGGCTGCATGCGCATGCTAGATTCTGTGTTCACGCGTGACTAATGATGTCATCGCCATGCCTTTGCTTGCTGCGCGTAGTCGCGTAGCTGGTCTTGTTGTTTTCTTTGCTTCGTTCGAGTTGCTGTTGCTCGACTTCATTTTCAGATCTATTTTCTGCATTCGATGGTGGCCGTGATGGCTGTCGCTGCAATAGCAGTGTTGTGTATCGGTAGAAAGACTTTTCATGGCTCATTTTTGTTGTGGTCCTTTCGTTTATTTTGGTTTGTTTTGCGTTCTGCTTTGACTCGTATTTGACTGGTTTTGGTTGCATGTATAGTTTGTACATGATTCAAGTGACGGTTACGTCATTGTCATACGTTGTGTTTTGTTGCGCGCATGCTCGTATGCTGCCATAAATGTTAGTCTTTTTCTTCAGTTATCAGTTTACCTCGTCGTGTCCGGTCTTCTTGTCTGTCCGTCTCCGTCTTGTCAAGAGATTATGTAGAACTCTTAGTTCAGTTTCGTTGTTGCGTGTGGCGGGTCGGATGGGCAGGGAGGCTGGGCCCCTGACGCCTGGACAACATGTGCGTGTGCACAAAATTTGGCGATCACGCCAGGATAGTCAGGGAGACGAGGAACTGGAAGGAACTCCGGTGCGAAGGAAATGCATCGGGAACAAATCACCAAAACGACGTCGTCTGAGCTGAAGGCGCTGAGCGAGGAAACGTCTGCGAGGAGTGGCTGGCTCGTCGGAGCTGAATGCGCTGAGGGCAGATGAAATGGATGAACCTCTGCGAGGAGTGGCTGGTCCGCCGGAGTTGAATGCGCTGAGGGCAGGGACGTCCCGCGAGGTGGCTGGTGAGGACGACGAGGTTGGTACGGCGGAAGTCGTTGGAGCTGAATGCGCTGAGGGCAGACGAAGACGGATAAACTTCTGCGAGGAGTGGCTGGTTCCTACGACCAGGACGGTGCGAAGGAAAACGCATTGTGATCAAATAACCCCATGTGAGTGTGAAGCGGAGTTCGGAAGGTGCTCCTGCTGTGATTTGTTGATTAGTTTGATTCGATTTGTTTGAGTGGTTTGGTTTGCTCGATTTGTTTGTTAGTTCGAGTTTGGTAGTTCGGTTTGCTCGAGTTGTTTGATTAGTTTGTTTTGCTCGATTTGTTTGAGTTTGATTTGTTTGTCCCTGGTCGGACGTTGACTTTCGTTGGAGTTTGTTGGCGTGTCGATAGTTTATTTGGTTATTTGTTGCCTCTTGTAGTTAGTTTGATTAGTACGCTTGCGGCGTATCCGCATATGGCACAGTGTTCGCGGTCCTCGTAGAGCCCTGAAAAGGTCTTTGGTGGGGAATATGTTGTGTATCGGTAGAAAGACTTTTCATGGCTCATTTTTGTTGTGGTCCTTTCGTTTATTTTGGTTTGTTTTCCGTTCTGCTTTGACTCGTATTTGACTGGTTTTGGTTGCATGTATAGTTTGTACGTGATCCAAGTAACGGTTACGTCATTGTCATACGTTGTGTTTTGTTGCGCGCACGCTCATATGCTGCCGTAAATGTTAGTCTTTTTCTTCAGTTTTCAGTTTACCTCGTCGTGTCCGGTCTTCTTGTCTGTCCGTCTCCGTCTTGTCAAGAGATTATGTAGAACTCCCTCCGTCTTGTCAAGAGATTATGTAGAACTCTTAGTTCAGTTTAGTTGTTGCGTGTGGCGGGTCGGATGGGCAGGGAGGCTGGGCCCCTGACGCCTGGACAACATGTGCGTGTACACAAAAAGCAGCTTCAGCCACGACGGGCCTCTATCTGTTGCTCTGCCGCCATGTTCGACGCCATGTTTTAGACGTGTCTTTTCCTGGCCAAAGTGCTGGTGATTTTGTGTTCTTGTTGTTCTTTTCTTGTTCTCTCTCCTTTTCCAACTTTTCGTGATTCATACATTTCCACCAAGATGCTGCCGTTTGCGCTGGTGTGTTGTGTTGGGTGAAGAGGGGTGATAGAGAGACTAGATAGCTCCAGTTCTCCCACAGTGTGTGTGTGTGTGTGTGTGTGTGTGTGTATGTGTGCATGTGTATGTTAGCGTGTGTGTGTGTGTGCGTGTGTGTGTACTGCTGAGAGAGCAGCTCTGCCCCTCAGCTGCCCATATTATAATGCAATTTCCGCCGGCAGCAGGACCTGGCCAGAGATTCGCGGTCCTGTTTGTGATGCGACTCCCCTTTTCATAGGGGTGACACTTGCCCATCTGGGCAGTCATGCTGCTAGTAGTAGTAGTAGTAGTAGTGTGTATTTGTGTGTGTGCATGCATACGTGTGCGTGTGTGCGTGTGTGTGTGTATTCTGGTGTCCTGAGTTGTTGAGTTGAGTGACGGTTGGGGATTTTTTCCTCCGTCTTCTGCAAGTAGATTTCAGCCACGGGCTGGCTTCTGGCCAAGGCCAGAGCCAGCCCTGGTGACAGGAGCATTAGATAGGTTGCGCTGAACAAGACGACGTACATCTTGCCGTCGCGGGCGAGGAAATAAATCAGTGTCGACACCATGGTCACTTCCGATGTGACCACTCGTACTGAACCTCGTCCGCCTGAGCGCGGAGGCTCTGCAAACCCCCGCTTAGAGTTCGGCTCGCAACGTGCACCAGCAGCAAGGAGATTTGTGTTGGCCATGGGGACGTGGAACGTCAGAACTTTGGTGAACGTGGACGGCGATTTGAACACTGCCTCAAAAAATATCAAAAATTCAAAAAGACAACTCCGCGAGGAGAGAAAAATCGATCTTGTTTGCCGGCAGCTGCAGCGCTACAGTATGGACGTCGTTGGACTTCAGGAGACCCTCTGGTTTGGAACTAATTCCTACCAAGTCGACGACTGTCTCGTCTTGGCGAGTGGCCGTCCGACTCCGTCTGATGGGGAGTCGGCGCGGCGGGGTGAAGGAGTTGCAATTGTATTGCGCAGTCGTTGCAGGGACGCATTTGTTCGCGGTGGCTCGCAGTGGAAGGGGCACAGCTCGAGATTGGTTTCCGCCAGGGTCAAGTTCGAGTGTGGACGGAACCGTTCGCCGTTGTGTATTCACATCGCCGTCGGATATGCACCGACGTTCGCCAGACCGCGCGCTGAAAAAACTGCGTTTTATGACAGCTTGCAGACCTTCATTGACAGCGTTCCAAAGTCAGACCAGTATTGCATTCTTGGTGACTTCAATGCTAGAGTTGGAGTTGGCGAGTTGGATGACGAGTGGAGTGACGTGCGGGGGAAGCATGGTTTTGGTCGTATGAACTCAGCAGGAGAGGAGCTGCTCAATTTCTTGGCACGAAATGGAGCTGTTGTATGCAACACATTATTCAAGAAGAAGGAAATCCATAAACATACCTGGTTTCATCCACGCTACAGGCACCCGCACTGTATTGATTATTGCATCATACCACAAGCACATCGGTCGCAGTGTTTGGACTGCCAAGTAATACGTCATGCGGAATGCGACACTGACCATAAGTTTCTAGGCATGAAATATCGTCTAGGTGCCTTGCCCAGTTCACATGTCTCCCGCAATGGTGTTGGGCGATCGAAACCCATTGCTGTGTCGCGCCTGCGTAGTGGTGCTCCGAAGGATATGGAGGTTGCGCGTGAGAGATTCTCCAAGGGCATGGATGCTGAGCTAGAGAAGGTTTGGACCCCGAATCCGTCCATCGAGGAGTGGTGGAGTACCCTCAGGACGACCACCATCAACGTTGCCAGCGACTGCCTGGGTCGGGAGAGGCGCCCACAGCCAGAATGGTTTACAGACAAGCGCACTGAGATCGAGTCGGTACTCCGTGATCGGGACAGTTGTTACTCAAGCTGGATGTCAACGCGGAAGGCCAGTGATCTGGATTTGTACAAGAAATCTCGTAGTGCGGCGCGGTGCACCATGCGGAGGCTGAAGCGAGACTGGCTGCTGAGACAGGCAAAGGATTGTGAATGGTTTGGCTTGACGGTGAAGAGCGGTTGGGAGTGTATCGGTAACATTAAGACCACCTTGGGTGGTATGCGTCCCCGTGCAGCAACTGCTATCCGAAACAAGCAAGGAGAGATCTTTGACACGGCAGAGGCCACCGGTGGAAGGTGGCGTGAACATTTCGATGGCCTCCTGAACATTGCCAGTGCTTACGACTTGGAGGTAGTGGATTCGATCGAGCAGCGGCCGGTTATGACGGTGGTGTCGTGCCTGAGTGTGATGAGATTTGGCGTGCATTGCGAGGGATGAAGTGTGGCAAGGCATGCGGCGGATCCGAGATATCTGTGGAGATGCTGAAGTACGGTGGCCCTACCCTGATTGCGAGGTTGCATGAACTGATACGGGTGGTGTGGGAGACTGGCAGCGTTCCACAGGATTGGTCTGATGCTATCCTCGTCCCCATCCCCAAGAAGGGTGACCTGGGGTCTTGCGACAACTGGCGTGGGATATCGTTACTGGATGTGGCTGGAAAGCTAGTTGCTCGCATGATTGCCAATCGTCTGCAGGTTCTCGGAGAAAGGTGCTTGCCTGACTCGCAGTGTGGTTTCCGCAGGGGCCGTGGTTGTTCGGATATGGTGTTTGCTGTGCGGCAGATCCTGGAAAAGTTGCACGAACATGCCACGAAAGGTTTCGCTGTATTTATCGATCTGAAGAAAGCGTACGACTCGGTTCCGCGGAGTGCTATGTGGAGAGTGTTGGCTAGACTTGGCGTCCCAGGGAATCTGATCACCATCATCAGTTCCTTCCATAGCGACATGACTGCCAGTATTCGTGTGGGTGGAGACCTGCTTGCACCGATTCGGGTTGAGAATGGCTTGCGGCAGGGTTGTACTATGGCCCCAGTTTTGTTTAACCTATACATGTGTGCAGTCTTCGAGAGATGGCGTGGCGTGATTGCTGATGATGGTGAGCTGGGGATCCCACTCGTCCAGTTTCGGAGGGAGCGGCTTTTCAACACCAGATTGGCAGAGTATCGCAGAGTTCGGCTGACGGAGTGTCAGTTTGCGGATGATTCAGCCTTGCTCGCAGTTACGCATGCTGGTGCTGAGAGGGCTCTATCCTCGTTCAGGGATGTAGCTGGTGCGTTTGGCCTTAGTGTCAATATGTCCAAGACCAAATTCATGGCGGCTGGGGCTGGTATTGTGGATGCCGACCAGACCCCTTTGGATGGTGTTGTTGACCACGTTGAGGCCTTTCGCTATCTCGGTTGTCATGTTACGCCAGACGCCCGGAGCTCATTTGATGTGTCTCGGCGGGTTGCTGCTGCATCAGGTGCGTTCTGTACACTGCGGGAGTCGGTTTTCGCCAGTGATGACTTCAGCATCGCCATCAAGCGCATCGTGTATGGAGTGACTGTCCTGGCGGTCCTTCTTTATGGATCTGAGAGTTGGACCGTCAGGCAGCGTGATGTCCGTCGCCTGGAGTCCTTTCACCTGCAGTGCATGCGTTCCATCCTGAAGATAAATAGTGGCCGGCAGATCGAGGAGCACATCTCCTCTCTCCAGGTTCGCAGGATGTGGGGCGATATGGAGGAGATCGCGGATAAAGTCAGAGTCCGCCGACTTCGATGGCTTGGCCACGTGTCCCGCATGCCAGATCGGATCCCTCGTCAGCTGCTGTACGGCGCATTACCCTCCAAACGTCCACCGCATGGACCCCGTAAGCGCTGGAAGGACTCCGCGAAGTGCGACTTGATGGCTGTTGGCGTTCCTCTGGAGCAGCTTGGTGACATCGTCCAAGATCGACAGGGATGGCGGGTCACCTGCCGTGATGCTGTCGACGCTGTTGTCCAGTCCCGCATGGAGCCTGTGGCGAAGCCCCGTCATCTGTGGCACTTGTGCGCGCAGTTTTCGTCGGCCGCAGGATATTGCGAGGCACAAGTGTAACGCTGTTCGCGCGGCCCGCGCGCGCTGAGTATGGCGTTCCCCGCCCGGTGGACAACACGTCTCCTGGTCTGCCCCGTATGGGGCCACATAGCCAGTCATGGCAGTGGAAGAAGGAAGGAAGGAAGGTATTCTGGTGGGTCACTGCGGATGTGTGCAGATAAGCAGACAAGCAGTGCAACTGTGTGTTTGCTTATTGAGGAGTATAACACATGCATACAAGTGAAGTAGTGTCAAGTTTTTTATTTTTTTATTTTTTACTGAATACCACAGTACCATCAGATGCTGCACAGCGGGGGCGGTGGCATATTGGATGGAAGTGGGGCGAGGCAAAAGTAACTCCTCCGACCAAAGGTCTTGGAATCATCGTAGGAGAAAAGAAACATGTGCATCCAAGAGGGAAGCACCGGCTTTGCAAACGATATTGGGGAGAATTTGAGATTGAGATAGGACAACACAATGGTAAAAGCAGTGCACCGTAGGAAGATGGAGAGAACTGATAATCGGATTTTAAGGCTCAGCGAAGGGGATCAAAGAGGGGTAGAAGGGAGCTGGAGTGCGGTCAGTATAATTAGGCTGGTGTGTTGGCAGAGATCATAGCCTGTCTGTGGCCCACTCCCACTTGCTGCGCCGCAAGTGGTCGTTGACGTTTTTCTTGAACGTGTGCATACCTCTGTCAGAAAGGGGAGACTGCAGAAGGGTAGGTGGGAGCTGATTCCACGTTGCGATGAGGGAGTGGGGAAATGAGCGGAGCGTGTTGTTTTGTGACTGAGGAGGAAGAATACTGGTGAGTTGCGATGGATGATGTGTTGCAGATCTGGTTGTCTCACAAGTAGACATGCGGCATTGCAGTGCGGCTGCTGATGGTGGCAGAATGCCTTTCACCATTTCCGGACCCTCCACAAAGTGCAGCTTGTACAAAAAGCAGAGGCCTGCTACGGTACGGCAAATGTCGAGGCTCGGGAGGTATGATCCATCTCCAATTATGTGCAGGGCACGGCGCTGGATGGCAGTGAGGCGGCCCAGGTGGTGGGGGCTGCGCTCATCCACACCAGCATGCCATACTCTAACACAGGGCGAACAAAGCCACGGTACACGATTGCCTGGTGCTGTGGGTCTAGCACAGTCGATGCCTTACGGAGGAAGCCGAGCCGCTGGGGTCCGCGTACTGCAAGCTGTCGGATATGGCTGCGGAATGTCAGCTGCCTGTCGAAGGTGACGCCAAGAAGCTTGAGGTCCCCTACTTTTGGCACGACTGCTCCTTGGAAGCGTATTGCGTTCGGGGGAGTTGGCGAGCGGGGTGGCTGATGGTCAATGCCTGCGACTTTGTGGGCTCGAACTTGATCCTCCACCTGCTTCCCCATGCTGCCAGTGAATCTACTGCCTGCTGGAGGATTGCCGTCTCTTCTGACAGTCTGAGTCGGGTGGTGATGCACTTTTAGAGAGTTGTGTCGTCGGCGTATACAGCCAGCTTCGCCCCATCAGGCAGTTGGTCTTCTGCGTCGTTGACGTACAGAAAGAAGAGGGTGGGGCCGAGGATGCTGCCCTGCGGCACGCCAGATTGGATTCGGTGGGTCGGTGAAGACTGGCCACCTATGACGACACGGATGTGGCGGTCTGTCAGGTAACTCCGGAGCCAGGCAAGGAGGGGACCACTTATGCCGCACCGCTCAGCCTTGTGGAGGACGCCGTTGTGCGAGACCTTGTCGAAGGCCCTGGCAATATCTACTGCAAGTACCCTGGCGAGGCCTTCACTGGCAGCTGCAAGGCTCCAATCATGCTGAAGAGCAATCAGCAGATCAGAGGTTCCCAGTCCAGTGCGAAAGCCAAACTGCCTGTGAGAAAGGATGTCATTCTTCTTCAGGAAGTTGGACAAGCTGCGGTTCACGATGGACTCCATACACTTAGACATTATGGGCAGTAGTGATATCGGTCGGTAGTTTCTGGGGTTCGACTTGGGGCCTTTCTTGTGTACCGGTACGACGTTGGCAACTTTCCACATGGCAGGTTGATGACCACTGCAGAAGCACAGGGAAAACAGCTTGGATAGGGGCAGGGCCAGAGAGTCGGCACATTTTCTCAGCACTCTAGCGGGTACTGCATCAGGCCCTGTGGCTTTACTTGGATTCAGGGCTCGGAGTGTCCGGCGTACGGTGGCTTGACGGAAGTGGACTGTTGCAAGCGTATTTGCGGTGCGCTGGCGGACATGCGGGAACGGCCCCGACTGTTCTGCAAAGTCATCGTCTAGGCTGCACTTCTGGGCAAAGTACTTCCCGATGACATTAGCCTTGTTGTGGCTTTTGGTGCATTCCATGCCATCGGGGTCAACCAGGACTGGGATGGAGCTGTCCCGGCCATGCCCTCCAACTCGTTTAATCATGCTTCACCACTCTCTGTCCTTCAGGCTGCCCGTCCGGAGCCGTTGCTTGACATGGTCGAGATGTCTGGCTTTGGCTCTTGCTAGACATCTTGTTGAGTCAAGGCATGCTAGCTTGTATGTACACTGGAGCGCTCCATATCTGGGGTCATCGCGGAATTTCCGCCAGGCATTGCGCTTTCCTTCAGGCTGCCCGTCCGGAGCCGTTGCTTGACATGGTCGAGATGTCTGGCTTTGGCTCTTGCTAGACATCTTGTTGAGTCAAGGCATGCTAGCTTGTATGTACACTGGAGCGCTCCATATCTGGGGTCATCGCGGAATTTCCGCCAGGCATTGCGCTTTCTGTCAACTGCTGCAGAGCATTCTGGCGTCCACCAGATTGGGTCCTGCGGTCTGGTCTTGAAGACCTTGGATGGTATAAAGCGTTGCATTCCCTCAGTGATTCGCATGGTCAGAAGCTCACATGATATGTTAGGGTCGTCGCCGATTATTGTGTCCCAGTCAGCCGGAGGAAGGCAGAGAGGCGGGGCCAGTCAGCCCGCTGGTATCGCCATACTGTACGAGTGGTGGGTTGGTCTACAGATGCAGTAAGCTGGAAGTCGGCTATGACAACAGCATGGTCTGATCTGCCAAGAGGTGGTTGGGTGATGGTAGACACAGTTCCAGGCACATCTGACATGACGAGGTCAAGGATGTTTTCTCCACGAGTGGCTGAGGTGACAATAATGTGTGTGCAGGACTGCGGGGCTTTGTCGATGTCAGATTCCAGCTGGGTGAAGATGCTGCAGTCGCTGTCTGCACTCGTCCCAGGTCTGTAGGCAGCACAGATGCCAAATTTCATGCCTGACGGTGCAGCAACACTAATCCAAAGAGTTTCACACTCAGAGTTGATGTCCAGTTGTTTGTGCGCCATCCCTTCTTTCATCCATATGGCGACTCCGCCGCCTTGCGCTGTCCGGTGTCGATGTACTGGGGGGGGGGGGGGTAATAGCCAGGGATTGAGACTTCCGCAACTGTAGCCTTGACGGGCGATCGTTTGGTCTCGGTGACGACAGCGATGTCTACATGCAGGCTTTTCAGAGTATGCTGAAGCTCATCCATTTTGTTGTCGATGCTAAATGCATTCGTAAGCAGAAGACGGAGTGAGGGGGCCTTAGTTTTCATTGTGACCGTTGGAGTTGTTTGGGTTGGTGCATGGCCTACATTGGGTGGTGGGCTCGTGGGTCTGTGTATCCTGCTGGGGTGGCTGCGTACCATGCTGGTCAGCTCGCTTTGCATCCTGCGGCAGCGAATCTGGTGACCGTTCTGCAGAGTAACGTTTGTGGCTGTGAAGGGGGGTTACAGGTGTGCCGGCAGCGGCAGCGGACAGGCCACGACTCGCGCTCAGGAAGTCGTTAATTGTGGCGCCAATCCCAAGTTGCTGTTGCTCTTGATCATGCTGCTGTGCTTCCAGCTGGTTGGTGCTACTGTCGCTACTGCTGCTGCGGTGACTGCTGGTGCTGCTGCGGTGACCACTGGTGCTGCTGCGGCGACTGCTGCTGCTGGTGCTGCTGCTGGTGTTGTTGTTGGCGTTGTTGCTGCTGCTGCTGTTGTTGTGCTTGTTGGGGCTGCTGCTCTTGCTGCTGCTGATGCTTTTGGCCGCATTTGCATTTGTGGAGGTGTGGAATCTCCACGGCCTGCAGTAGAGCGGCCTTGGCCAGAAATTGGCTAACATCACTGTCAGCTTGCAGGTGGCATCAACTGATATCCTAACGGACACTTGCCCGTTTCTGGCTGTGTGTAGGCTGCATTGGTGGGCTTTGACAGGCGTCCCCACTCTTTCCGACCTACGGTGTACAAACTCAGTGAGGCTGTCCACCGTACAGTCGGGGCTCAAGTTGCCCACAAAGAACACCGATCGCTTCTTTCTTGGCGGGCCCGCGGCAACTAATTTCCAACTGTCATTCTTGATGACGGCCAGGATAGGTTGGCTCTTCTCGCAGTTTGATTGCACAGGCTCAGGATTGACCAAGCCGGGGTCGTCCAGACGGGTACGGGTTTCGTGCTGTGCAGAGCCAGAGGTCACGTCGGCCTGCCCTAACTGTTGTCCATCATCTGCATCAGCTGGGTCAAGCTGGTTTGCTGCTGGGTCAAGCTGGGGAGGTTTCGTACGGGTACGAGATTTGTTGCCTTGGGCTTGGTGCTGAGATCGTGCAGGGGCCTTGTCGGGAACAATGGCGGATTTCTGTAGGGAACAAAATTCCTCAAGGAGGCCTAGGAGCTGCGCGGAGAGGTCGTCCACACCCTGATGGAGACGCGCCTCACGATCCCTCGACTCGCTGACATGAAATGTCAGGGTCTGCAGCACGCTGAGCAGAGTCTGCTCTATACCCGGGAGGGAGCAGAGAAGTTTCATCGCAGGCTCTCCTGCGAGCTCGCCCATGGCGAAGAAGTTCTCCCTGACTGCTTTACCTACCTACACCCCTACACTACGCTACCCTACTACACTATGCTACTCTACACTGCCACTAATACTACTGTCCTACTTCCAGACTGGCCTGTTGCCGGCTGGGCTGTCAAACACTACGGAGCTGAAAAAGTCACAACTGTCCACAGTCAGTGCATTCGAAAAAGAAAAAAAAGTTCATACATCTGTCCTACAACCGCCTACTCAATTGGGTTGTGAAACACATTTCCGAACTTTGGAATCCTGAGGCTAACCTTCACTTATGGAGGGAGGGGTGGTGGTGGTGGTGGGGTGGGAGGGGGTGGGGGTGGTGGTGGTGGTAATAGGGGGGGGGGGGGAGGGGTGTTAGCATTAGGTTGGCATGGCTTCAAGTAGTAGTTTTCGCTCCCAATTTAGAATGCATTGAAGACTAAGCAGTGTGGTTGAGAATACCAGTCTCCTCTTAGAGCCAAAGAACTGCCTGAATCAACCTCTACTATGATGCCATCATGACTACTGCTGAAGGAATGTGATAATCACCATGACTACTGCTGAAATAATGTGATAATCACCATGACAACTGCTGAAAGAATGTGATAATCACCATGACAATTGCTGAAAAATATGATAATCACCATGACAATTGCTGAAAAATGCGATAATGACCATTACTACTGCTGAAAGAATGTGGCCGTCACCGTGACTACTTTTTTATTATTTTTTTACTATTCACAAACCCAACTCGTAAAATAAATAATTATGTGGACAAAAACAAACAGCTACTGAGCAGGGGCTGCACTGGGCAGCAGTGATGGTGAGGTACCAGGGGCTCCACCGACCAAAGGTCTCGGCTTCAATGCCACAAGCACGCACCAGGAAAAAGAAACAGAAATGTAAAGGAAAGCTAGATCTTGCTATGGGGAAGTAGAATGGGTAAAAGTACCAGTAGGTGTTTAGAAAACTAAAAACAAAATGAAAAGAGATTGTAAATTATCAGTGTTTGGACTGATGTGCAATGTACATGTAAACTTCATCAACCAAAACTTATGAACTTTTTTAATAGATCTGATACGAAACTCGCACAATGAAGTGTAAAGAAAACAAGCTAAAAAACAGAAAAATAATAAGGCACCCATTTTGATTATCCAGGGGATCGCTCACGCCTGGTAAAAGAATAAACAGAGAAAAGAAAAGAATCATATCAAGTTTTTTGCATGTATGCAAAACACAGCTGGGCACTCTGAGCAAGGCCAGGTACGCGGATTAGCGGGTCCGGCAAGTGATGAGCTCGAAACATTACAGGGAATCTGTTGCCCAGTACCAGTTGCTGTCTCTCAGGTGTCGGTAGACCTTTGTCTTGAATGACTGAAAACGTGTTTTGTGTGGGCGCTGCGACAGCAACCTGTCAGGAAGGGAGTTCCATGCGCCAATACAGCAGTACGGGAACGACCGCTTCACGACGGATGGAGCTGAGACAGGGTGCGTGTCTGACAGTTGATAGGCGTGGCTAGTGGCATTATTGTGCTGGTTCCTGGTTCTGGGGTTGGCTGGAGAAACGCGATGCGGTGGCAATACAGCAAGTAACTGAGGAGGACCAGTAATGAAATGCAATTTGTACATGCACGAGAGAGCAGCAACAGTCTGGCGGACAGCCAGACTGGGGAGAATTGCACCAGGGCCAATGATGCGCAGTGCGCGGCGTTGAACATTATCCAGATGTTGGATGTGGCTGGCTGGCGCGCCCATCCACACAAGCGGGGCATACTCCATCAGGGGCCTCATGAATGCCTTGTAGATAGTCGTTCGGCCAGCTGGCGTTAAAATGTGGGTCGCTCGTCGGAGGAAGCCGAGGCGCTGCTGGGCGCGGATGGTCACGGTCCTGAGGTGACTAGCGAAGGACAATTTGGAGTCAAATCGAACACCAAGCAGTGATATGCTGGTTTCCTCCAGTACAGGGGTACCACCAAACAGGATTTGGGGCAGGTCTAGGTCAGTGCGTCGGAGGGTAGCAGTCATAGCCTGTGACTTGGTGGGCTCGAAAGACACTTTCCACCTGCAACCCCACTCATGCAGGCGGTTTGTAGATACCTGCAAGGTGTGTGCAGCGTCCCGAGGGCACTGAGCTGAGGGTACTTGACTGTATAGTGTCGTATCGTCTGCGTAGGCCTCAAGCTGAGCATTGCCATCAAGAACATCCGCAGCGTCATTCACGTATATTAGAAACAGCGTAGGGCCCAATATACTGCCTTGGGGCACCCCTGCAGAGATTGGGTAGAGAGAAGAAATCTGACCGCCGACTAAGCACTGGAGTGAACGGCCGTCAAGATAAGGCGATAGCCAGCTATGGAGAGTGCCAGTAATGCCGAGCTGCCGGACCTTTTAGAGGAGGCCCACGTGGGAGACCCGGTCAAAGGCCCCGGCTATATCGACTGCGAGAATTCGTGCCGCGCCACCTTGGCCAACGATGCCCACCCAGGCGTGATGAAGCGACTGTAGTGCATCTGCCGTGCCAAGACCTCTACGGAACCCAAACTGGTGGGGAGCGAGGAGCTGCTGGCGCTCAAGATGGTTCATCAGTTGGCGATTGACAATAGTTTCCATTACTTTGGACATTATGCATAATAACGAGACTGGGCGGTAGTTCTTCAGAACAGAGCGCGAGGACCGTTTGTGGATCGGTACCACGTTAGCTGTCTTCCAAGATTCTGGTTGAACTCCGCACCTGAAACAGAGAGCAAATAGCTGGGACAAAGGCTTCGCAAGTTCTTTGGCACACTCTTTCAGGACCCGGGCTGAAATGCCGTCAGGACCAGTCGCCTTTGATATGTCGAGTCGCGCTAGCAGACGGTAGACAGTGGCGGGGCGAAAATGAACGGCTGCGAGTGCCGGTGCTCCGGTTGCAACAAGGTCAGGTAAGTCGTCAGAAGTAAGATCCTGGCCAGTGACACTGCACTTCCTGGAGAAGAAGGTGGCAAAGGCCTCCGATTTCTCATGGCTTGTTGCCAACTCTCGTCCGCCCGCATCAACAATGAGAGGAATGTACGTGTTACGTCCCTCCCCACTAGCATACTTTAACTTGGTCCACCATTCTTTGTCCTTGAGTGAGCCCGTGGACAGGCTGTGACGGATACTGGCCTCTTTAGCTTCCTGGGATCGCCTTAGTATGTTGACGGCTGTGGTAACGGAGCGGAGGAAAGCTTGTTTGAGTGAAAGATCGTTCGGGTGTTTTCTCCAGGAACGCCAACGTTTGTCCTTTCCCCTAATAGCAGCTGTACATTCCGGTGTCCACCATTTTGGATCACTCGGCCTCATGGTAAGTTCCTTAGATGGGACAAACCTGGCTATTGCTCCTCTGATAGTGGTGGTTACCCGCTCACAGGAGATGTCCGGGTCATCAGTTATGATGTCGTGCCATGGAGAGTTGCGAAGGAAAGATCGGAGGCGATGCCAGTCTGCGCTCTTGTACCGCCAGACAGTTCGCTTTGCTGAAGGTTCGTGGCAAGGTAATATGCCTACGAAGTCGGATAGAACGATAACGTGGTCAGACCGCCCAAGAGAGGGTGTGGCGGTTGTCAATAGTGGGGAGTTGAAGGTAGACATCACGAGGTCAAGGGTATTGTCGCCACGAGTAGGAGTCTGAACATGCTGCGTAAGAAGGTGCGCGGCACAAGTGTCCTGAAGTGCTTCGCCCGCCGGTGTGGTCTTAGAGTTGTTTAGCCAGGCACGGTTGTGAACGTTAAAGTCCCCAGCAAGAATGAGACTAGCGCCGTGTTGACGGGCCAAAGGAAGGGTGTCGTCGAGATGATGGATAAGTGAGAGGTCACCGGGCCCGCAAGAACCCGGCCAGTAGACACCTCCCAGGACAATCTTGTGCCCGGTGCTGAGCTGGATGGATACCCACAAGACTTCATGCTGGGGGGCGGCCAGTTCATCGATGATCAAGGCTGGGAGAGTAGATCGCACCCAGATTGCAACTCCACCACCGTGTGCTGTGCGGTCAAGCCTGAATGGAGTACTACTATTGAAAGAATGTGGCCATCACCATGACTACTGTTGAAAGAAGGTGGCCGTCACCATGACTACTGTTGAAAGAAGGTGGCGTCACCATGACTACTGTTGAAGGCAGGTGGTCATCACCATGACTACTGTTGAAAGAAGGTGGTCACCACAATCGTTACTGATTCGTTGATGCCATCTTCTTTTGGTTGGTTTGATTCATAGTAGTAATAGATACTTCTTTCAACAATACGCGACAACAGTACACTTGTGGTCACCAGCATGAACAGCTCACCAGGAACATCCCACGACAGCAAATAAGGGAACTCCTCAGAAGAGCTATATTGGTGCTAGTGTCTACAAGCTCCGTGAGGTCCCATCTGGTCGATAGAAGAACATATCCCTACCATGCTCACAGACTTGCATGATCCTGAGGAACCTTCAGATAGAAATTTAGCCTTTGGAGAATCCTTTGTTTTTACCCAAGTCATCATGTGTGTTATTCGAACTGATAGAAACATCTTGGCCATATAAAAACATGTACGCGATAATGGTATTGCATAGACATCTTGATCCGTTTTGAATAACCCACATGATGACCGAGGTAAAAGCAAAGCACAGCGTGGGCTCCAGAGCTTTCAGGCCCTCTTGTACCTTTCCGTGCTGAGTACGAGTTAACTCGCGCTTTTGAAGTGTGCTGATCCACACAAATTAACTCGCAAAAACATTCGCGCGATGCATCACAGTGCATATATCACTGTACAAGCTATCGTAACTCTGTCAAACATCAACGCACCGACAATCAATACACTGTCTTGACCTCATCTTTCCGGGGATATAACGTGCTTCGCGATTGGATAGAGATTCACCGAGCGGCGACAAGATGAACACAGAAATCACGGCCCAGAGTTTTTTGTTCATGACTTCGCATTTTTTGGAGCGTGCCAGGGGATTTCCCTTTGGCACAACGCATGCGTGATGGACATCAAATGAGGCGCTTGGATCTCAGCTTTGCAGCGCAGTTTGAATCGTTCATATCTGCTTTGTAAGACCCGGCACCCTCCTGAGTGGGAAACCCCGAAGCAGATTCTTAATCGTACTTGTGACTGGTCATCCCTGAAGTGGCGTTGTCAGATTCTGTCCTTGCTGTATTTTCATCATGTCTTTTACCAGTTTCCGTCTTTGCTAATTCGTTTCAAATTCAATGCATCCCTTAGTTGTCGTCACCCGTCCTCTATAGTTTTACCTCGTCCTGGCGCCCATTTCCTTAAATCCCCTCTCTTCAGTTTATCTGTGGAATGGAACAAACTTCCAGAACACATCCGCTGCGTTCAGTCCTCTGTCAATTTTCGCATTGCTCTAAAGGCTCATTACTCACAGCATAGATATTCTCTGACTGGAATTCCGAACTTTTCCGTTTGAGAAATTTTTTTTCCTTGAAATTAATCCTTGCTGGGTTTTTTTTCATCTAAATGTCCCGCTATTATCTGCAGAGGTGATTTCTTCCCTCGTCGATTTCTTTCCTGCTTTTATACCTCGATATTTAGGTACTTGTTTTCCTTCTTCCCATACTTCATCTTCCACTCTCCTCTCCCCCATTTCCCCATTTTTCTTGCGATATTTATGTGGGAGACTTCCGTGATAAGCATCCATTTGCTTTTGGAGAATCCTTTTAAATAAATACAATACAATACAAATCGTGAAAATCGGTTGAATTTGGGCAAGAAGCCAAACAAGAATGTGAAATTGAGTTGTTGTGCCGTTCCAAGGCACAGTGGAGTAGTTTGGAGAGTAGGTGGAAGTGGCCCTGGTGTATGTATGGAGCTGAGAGCTGCCAAGATGGATTTGTTTGGTCCTGATCTGTCCAGCGAGCCCAGGATGATGAAAATCCATCGATATGGAGTGAAATGAGAATATATTTCGTTCAGAGCTGTGAGCGCAAATCCACCCACAGAGTCAGGGCGCTGAAAAGCCAGTGGATTGGTGAAAAGTTGTCCAGCATGCGAAGGGTTAAGGTAAAATAAAACAACCTTTAGCTCATAAACACACAAAGATACATAGCTTATAAACACACAAGGACAGTAGATCCATAGCTCAAAGCTCTACCTCCCAGACAGGCATACAGTCAACTTCGCTAATAACGACTGCGGATATAACGACAATTCGCGAATAACGACAGAATGTCCATGCCCAGAGCAAAGTTCCATCCAACTGTAATACATATAATGAGACTTCGGGTATAACGACACTTCGCGAATAAGGACACTTTTTTGATGCCCAGCCGAATGTCGTTATAAACGAAGTTGACTGTATTCCACCAAATAGATTTCTATATTACTAGGGCTGAAACGAGTATACCGAATAATCGAGTACTCGTTTGATAACTCTAACGATCGAGCAATCGTTTAGATTACCGATTACGATTATTTTGCGTTTTTTTTAATTTGTGTCCAGAAAGTACTGTAAACCCTCGTTTTGTGAAGTTTGAATCAGTTTCCGCTGGGAGTATGCAGTTGCCAGGGGTATGGTTCATGTTCTGAGGTTAAATTGACTTCAAAAGTGCCATGTTTCGGAGCTACCCTTTCACTAATGCAGATTTGTTGGTATCATGAAGGCATAGTTTGTGGAAACAGAGTAATGTTTGCACAGAATTATGACTCTATTTGCTAACGATTATAATCGATTACTCGATCGTTAAGCTAAAGAGTAATCGATACATGAAAATCCACGATCGTTTCAGCCCTATTTATTACGCTATGGTGCTTATTAGCTTAGCTTATTAGGTATTTAATAGAAAGGACCAATAAGTTTCTAGTTACGACCAACAGTCCCCCAAGGCATTCAGATAATACAGTCTGATGTCCCCTTCATTGGACCTTTCCGCACCTGACGTTTCCCAGTTGGAAGGTTACTTGTTTGTGCTACTTAGATGTGTCAGAGCTACTGTAGGTGTCAGGTCATTGAATGACTCAAAATCCTTGTCAGTTTTTTTTCAAATTGTTGTCGCACTATCCAACAGCATGCTGGGGTTTGAATTGTTTTACAGAGACTTCCATGTTGTGCGGTGATCATAATTGCATTTCGTAAATCGTTGTCTCCACGTCGCCTATTGAAAAATGACTACAGTTTGAAGAAGGAGGATCTCACCATGTAGGTTGAAATGGGTGGCCACTGTCGATGCGGATATTTAAAGTTCAGTGCAGCGGCCATTGATGGGCCTTCATTACCCCCGAATCTTCATCAACACATTGACTACATCAGCGCAGCACTGGATCACAACAGATCACACATTCCTTTGAACCGTTAGTTTCGATTATTCGAGTGCCAGGTTGCGTTTATCAGCGCAGTGAATGCAAGAGGATCCGAAATAGGGGTTCAACATTGGTGGATACATACTACTTCATACTCAACATTATGGGAAACATGACGCCCATCCCATTCCCATCTCATTGGTTACCAACTCTTAGAAAGAGTTTCCTATGATTTTATGCATGATGAAAGGAAAGAAAAGAGAAGGCTGTGACTAAGATGAGATGTGCTGTCATCACAAGACACACATCACAAGCAGAGCCAATGTAATAACACCAGTCAATTTCCCACGGTCATCTCCTGTGGTCTCTGTAACTTAAAATGCAATCTTCCCCATACATATTCAGAAAGAGAAAGTGAGAGACCAGGGAGAGCACAATTTATGTAGTCACCCACTTGTTGTAGGCAGTGGTGAGGTTAGGTTTATAGTTATTATATACTCTTCTTACTGCTGGCTCGTTTTGTTCCACAGATCCCTGACACAATGCAATTCTGCTGTTGTCTTCCAATGCTGCAGGCGATCTAGCTATGACTGAAAGGAAAGATCGGCCATCGCAGAGCGCGACAAAATTGCTAAACAAAGGTCCTGCTGGAACACCCTTTGAGGGAAGTACTGACAAGTACTACAATGCATACAAGGAACGGCACAATCCTGAGGCGAGTACGCTTGTGAAACAAGCATCAATGGCAATTTCAGTTGTTGACGTGGACTATTACGATGATGTTCCAGAGAGCATTGCAATTATGTTGCGCTCACCGGCTGCAAAGTCAGATCGCCGACACATCTTGTCAGATGATCAGGTTTCCCGGGGGACAGCGGCATTGTCCAATGTCAACGACGGGGAGGTCTACGAAGAGAGTTTAGTAATACAGGATTGCTTGCACGACAATATGGCGTCCAGTTTGGTCACCTCCAAACAGTGTGACCAAGAGTCTAATCAGGAAGCTCAACTCCTTGGCTTCACATTGGATAGTGAAACTGTCTCTGTTGACCTCACCTGTGTTGAAGTATATTCAAACATCGCATCTCTAAGGACATCAAATTGTCGCTCACAACCAGGAACAAATGACCACATTGCTGACAAGCATGCTTCTGGCTTAGGGCAAGGTAAAGAAACCTCTCTGAGTTTACTGCAAGGGAGAGGAATTGAGCAATGTGGTAACCAAGCGCCTGCTGGATCTACAGCAACTACTCACGAAGCTAGAGTGAATGACGGATTCAGCATTGCCAGTTGCACCACTGCCAGCAGCATGAGCCATTCCACCGCAGGAAGTGACCGCCATGCTCCTTTGGACACTGCAGAGGATGTTTATGACGTTGTCGAAAGTGGTAGTAACACCTTATTGGCCACTTCCACTGGCACCGGCCAGTCCAACGCATCCAACGCCAGTCGCGATTTAACAGAAATTGACAAGCTCAAATATGACAAGGGATTAGATGGCCGCAATAGCTATGCGAAAACAAACAAGATCAAGAGCGGCTTTATTGCACGACAGATCGGCACTGCTGCTGGACACAAGGTAGCCAACAAAACAGTAACTGCAACACAATCTGATGACGAGCGTTACGAGATATCCAGTGCTATAAAGGAGGAGGTCTATGATGATCTACCTGGTGAAAATATTCAACCAACAAAACCAATTGCAAATAACCCTCACCACACTGCCAACGATAGTGAGGATATCTATTCAGATCTCCCTGAACAACCATTCCAGACAACAAACTCAATGTCAAACATGCCTGGCCCTCAGCACATTATCAATGACAGCGAAGCTATCTATTCTGATCTTCCCGAAGAACTTTTCCAATCAGCAAACCCCATTGAGGATAAAGACATATATTCCGATCTTCCGGATATTAAAACTGGCCCCCATCACAGCACCGATGAGATAGAAGATCTTTATGGCGCCATTGAGTAGCCACAGAGCAGGCTGAGTCGTCGCCTGAGCCTGTGTTGAATAATAGCGCAGCCTCTAGGCAATTACCGGTGCGTTTTTTTTCTAGCAAGCTTCTCTCTGTATCTCAACTTCTCGACTGATATTTATTCCACTTGATGTGTAAGTTGTTCACCTTGAAGTCTCTCTTCTGCACTTGCAATCTCTCTGCATTGTCTAGCTCTCATTAGGGATGAGGCTTTCAGTGTAAATACTATTTGTATTATTAAAATTTAGGAGCGTTGGAACCAGTCCGGTAGGTGCGGAAATTTAAATCTGAAAACCAATCGTACGCCCTTTGCACGCCTAAAAACATTATGGGTCAGCCTATGCCTGCAGAGGACAATGTAATACTTTGCCGAATCTCAGCGCAACCGTCATCTTCAACTCCATCTACACGTCTCGGCTGGTATTTTATTCCACTGGCTGTATCAATTGTTCACCTTGAAGTCTCTCTCGTACACTTACAATCTCTCTGAATTATCTAGCTAGTTCACATTAGGGATGATGCTTTCAGCATCAATATTTTTTGTATTATTTAGGAGCTTTGGATCCAGTCCGGCAGGTGAGGAAATCTGCAGCAGTAATTTCGGAATTGTAATGCTCTGCTCAATCTCAGCGCAACTGTCACTTTCCATTCCTCTCCTTTGCTCTATACTAAGTCTTCTTGTCATTCGTTTAGGTTGAGGTATTTGGAAGTTCTTATTATTTATGTCACTATGAGGGGTTCCATCTCTAGGTAGGATTCCGAGTGGAGCAACACGGAGCACTAGAATACTGTCTTAGACATTCTCAGTATGTTTTTCAAAGCATTCAAAGTGTAGCCACCCTCTCTGAGTTTGCCGCTGGTTTGCTTGATTTCCGCTCCAATTGTTCACTGCTGCGAAAATAGTTCTCGCATCTCATCCATATTAATTTTGCTTGCTTCCTTCTTTCTTTCCGGTAGTTAGTTCACCACTCTCATTCAGTTCTACTTGTACATGACTGTACATTCTTTTCATCTGAATGGACAACTTTGACAAAATTAATGTTAAAATTAATAAAAGAACCTCACTGCAAGCAATCAGCGACCGTGGTTTGTGCGGTTTCAACGCCGCCCCACCCCTACCACCACCACCACCACGTCCTGCATGAATTTCGACGGCCAGGTGATGCCATGCTGAGACACGGCCCACACTATTGGCTTGTGCCCATCAGAGAATCGTAAACAAACCAAAATGGAAGATACATCGGATACACTGCTCGTCGGCGAGAGACCGGGTGTTCCTAGAATTCTTCGGGCATGATCCGTATCTTACTTTCTATTTTGGCTTCGAAGTATTCCTTGAATAGACGATTGTACGAACTTACAAGTAGAAGTTGCGACTTCGGCGGTAATAGTCATGAAGTTGATTGTTCCAACTAGGAACACACGCTTCTTGTAAGTTCGTAGTGTAGTCCCTCACGCGGACGTGCGACTAGTTGTTGGAGGTGACAGCGTTGCGAATAGCTATACTGGCTCTCAACGTCTGTTTATCACAACTCCATGAGCGACTCTGACTCACGCTGCTACCTGGAGCTTCACAAGGTGTTTCTCGCGCTGGAAACAAAGCGTCTCTGTAAGTTTGTATCCCTGGTGATGGTTTGGCCTGGAGAGCAGTATATAAGTGGTGCTTTTCAGGCACAATCTTCCTCAGCCTACTCAAGCTCAACTGATGAAGGGTGAATTCCCCGAAACACCGTGTATTGAGCAGGGAGTGGTGCTTTCTTGCAGGTTTCCCGAGTGGAAGGTGCGACGTGCTCCTGGTGTGCTCCTGATGGCAGTCGTGAGTCAGTCAAGTGTCAAGTTCGGCAAGAAGCGTGTGTTCCTAGTTGGAACAATCAACTAGATGATTGTAGTAAAGTATTTGGATAAGAGCATTTGAAAGTCTCGTCCAGTCTTGCCACATGTGTGTCCTTTATGTCGCAATTTGCAAATGGAGCTGCAGCACTGGCTCCATGGTATCCTCTCCCAAGCTGTATCAATCAGCTGGTGAAGATCCGGCTGCAGAGTTTCAAGATGTCCGCTGCCTTGTCATACAGGCAAGCTTTCCTGTACTCCTGTAACCAGCTTTGGCAGTCAGCACTAGGGTCCAGCGGATTCTGCCGGCAGAAAAATTGGCAGAATTCGGTACTTTTTCCGGTAAGTTTCATGCATGTTTGGTATGTGGATAAAGAAATGGAGCAGAATTCGAGGAATTGCCCGCCATAAGGTTTGTATGGTTCTGCCAATTGTACTGCTTTTCGAGCAGAATCTGCCACCTTTTCGAGCAGAATCCGCCGGTCCCTAGTCAGCGCCCACGAACGTGTTTTTAACCCTAGGACGGCCACCACGTTCAGTACTCCTAGAACGGCCAAACGGTGTCATTTGACACCTGCATACATTTCCATGTCTAAGACCTATGATATAGGTTATTATAGTTTTTGTTTTCAGTGCTGGCTATTACTAGCGGAATTTATGATGTACACAACACTTTAGGATTCACACAGACACTATTGTTGGCTATACGCAACTAAAAAACGATGTACGCGTTACGGCAATTGCGAAGGATGAACTCAATTACTGGCAAAACTTCAATTACTTGCATAGGAATGTCTTATAATCACAGAGCTATCATAACAAGCAATGTGTCAACGTCACTGGGCACATGGGGAACTGCTTTTCAGGAATATGTGCTTTGGCATAATCGGATTACTCGACCGTCACGATGAATGACACACAGTAACAAGTACAAACATGGACTGACTATGAGCATCATTTTTTCACCAAGCTGACACAAATACTGCTAGACATGGTTTCAAGATTAGGCTAGTAACGACTGCATTTTAGACTCTTTCAAAGAGGTATACCCTTCTCTTCTCCTTGGCTGGCACTTAGCAACCAGATGCCATGACTATCTACAAGCTTATTGACCAGTGCAGGAATGAGCGTTTTCTGGATGTGCATGAACTAGCAAAGGTCTGGGATATTGTGAAGGCGTTGATGCCTGTCACATCTATTCATTTATGTAACCGCCTTGCAGGGGGACATCTTCTGGAATAGTCTTTGTTGAGTAGATCCATCACATTCGATTGAAACGGTCAAGGACATATCTCGTCTTTTGCTAGAATTGGACGATGTGGGGCTTCCTACTCTCACCATGTAAAACATATGGCTCTAGGTGGCCTACACTAGGCGAACCATTGATAATTCTTGCTACTTCTACCTTCTACGTCTGCCGTCTTTGCACCCTACAATGTTATCTTGAAAAACAAAATGCAATCCGCTATTATTGGCAATGAAGTGTGATGATAGTTCACTTCAATTTACCAAAGTGGTTCATACTGCAACTCTTTCTTCTCCAACAGCTTCTTGACCAGTAATGCACTGATGATGAAGTCATCAGTTATTACTGAGCAATCACCTTCTGCAGCATCCGGGGCCTCTAAAGAGAGAGAAGGCATCCCAGCGGCTGCCTACCGTTTAGCCTGAAGCGGGGGATAAAGAGGTTTGGTTCAAGAGCCTTATTAGCTCGTCGAGTAGTTAGAAATGATTATCTACACAGCACCATCCTTGCGATAATGCGGTGTACCATCTCCAGGTTGCAGAGTTGCGATTCCTCTTCCTCAACACTATCCATTTCGGGGTCTCCACCACTCCTGCAACTGTTTCTGACAATTCCTTGTCTGGACTATCCCGCAATCTTCGTCCGCTCTCTGGAGGCTCGTAAACCTCAAAACATTCTGAATCCACAGGTACTCAGGTGTTGTGACCGTACGATTTGCCCTCATACGACAGAACAGATCCACCACTGCCAATGGTCACTACACTTGAACAGCCATAAAATGAAGATAAAGTGGGCAATTTCGCTTTCATGGTCATCAGATTCATGCAAGGTAATAGGCTACATCCGTTCTAGTATTTCCTTGGCGTCAGACCGCGGTGGCTCCTCTGGGGCAATTTACAGGAAAATGAAAGGGATTGAGCAGTATCAAGGACATTAGCTGAGGAGTGTTTGTGTAATCTGTGCACTAATGGTTACCCGCCCCAAATTCGCGATTCTCGCCCGACGGTTGTATGTTGATCATATAATTATTTTGTCCTGTATTCAGCAATTTTCCTGCACATGCACCTTTCTTTTGTCTGGTTGGCATACGAGCAACTCGATATGGCCGACACTTTCGAAATGTGTTCATATTGTTTCCATCTAGCTGCAATAATGGCTTTTTATAGTGCAGGTGTCAAATGACACTGGTTGGCCGTTCTAGGTATACGTACTCGCCATTATGGTACCTCATCAATTACAAATCAAAGGTTTATGGCAGACGAAAGAGGAAGCACAATAATAGTCACAAGATTTGAGCTTACTCTGATTAGCCATATTTCGGTAATTCCAAAAGTTTGACTCGCGCGGTGTCAAATGACACCATTGGCTGTTCTAGGATTAAAAAGTGATCTACAAGTGCATAGAGACTATACATGTACAATAGCGTTACAGTTAGCCTCTGCAGAGGGTTCTTTCTCTCATCCATCCTCTTTGACACTCGAACGAAACAATATTGCGACGAACAGGATTAAGGATTTTCAGGTTTTAAAAAAACTCGGGCTATTCCAATATTTCTTCCGCCCCCGAGCAAATCCCACAGGTTTAGGAGCTGAAATATATTCCCTTGGCCCGACTCTCAAAGGTTTAGGAGGTAGACTCTATTCTGTTGGCTGACGCAACTAGGCCTAGACGCAACCAAATTTCATTTTAAGAGCTATGATGTACAATTTTCGCTTTCATGCATTTTTTAATAATTTTTAGATTTTACCATGATTCTGGCCTGGTTTAATTAAATCTGGCTTTGAATTTTTTTATTTTTCATTTCAATGAGGTTCAGCGTCATTATCTCTGTGCTGCTCTGATGAGTCCACAAAGGACGAAACAGTTCTGTCCGCAGATTGAGTAGATTTTACGATGCACCGAACAACAAGTGCAAGCAAGGCTTGTTCGTCGCTGCTCTGAGTTTCATGCTTACGCAATCATCAGGTAACATGAGGATAGCACAATCCTGATGTTGCCAAGCGGGTATTTGTGCCAGGAGAGATACATGTATATGTAGAGCAGAACACGGGTTAGGGATCCACCTAGCTCTGCGCGGACATACATGTAGCTGGACTCAGTTGTACCGGGATGGGCAAAAAGGTGTGCAGAACGTGAGTAGATGGACCCCGGAAAAATAGTTTTGAGCGAAAAAAATTACGGCTTCCTCGGAAACCGACGAGGACCCCCTTGGGCCGGAAATTAAATCCCGGTATAAGGATCACCCGCACAATGTACATGCCAAGTGACCCCCCCCCCCCCCGGGCTCCAAAGGACCACCCGCACAATGTACGTCCCAAGTGCCCCCCCCCCCTCCCCCCGGGCTCCGATCCCTAATCCGGTGTGACCCTTAACCCGGGTTCTACTCTAGGTGGTTTTGTTGTGGTGCTATGCACAGATGTGGTGATTTGGTAGTAAGAACTACATATACAGTAAAACCTGTAACTAAAGACCACCGTGACTAGCGATCAGCCGGGCACTACAGACCACTTCGCCAGGCACGGGCGGTTAGCCCTTGGGGGATTATGCCGGCATGATATTTGGCATAATCTTGGGATTTCGTCAAAAATTATGCTCCGGCATAATATACGGATTCCAACGTGTAATGTCGGCATAATCTTTCGTTTTAGACAAAAAAATATGGTTAGGGCATGGCCGTGTGTGTATGCGTGGTGTCTCAATCCTCTATGTACAGCGTGAATACATAGTGGAACCGAGCATAATTCAGCATATTTGTTGGCATAATTGTGGCATAATGAAAAGCATAATTTGACGATTGGCCGAGCATAGTCCGCCAATGGCTACAAGCGGTTTCACATTCATACAATAAAACCTGTAGCTAATTTTAACGACCACCCCTTGGGACCAGAGAAAGCCGTCTTTTGTGGCAGGTGGTACTTAGTTAGAGGTTTGCACCGCAAGACCATAATGAATGTGAGACGTGAGACCGTCCGTCCGTGCCTGGCAAAGTGGTCTGCAGTACCAGGCTGGTCGCTAGTCACGATGGTCTTTAGTTACAGGTTTTACTGTAGTACCAGGCTGGTCGCTAGTCACGGTGGTCTTTAGTTACAGGTTTTACTGTAGTACCAGGCTGGTCGCTAGTCACGGTGGTCTTTAGTTACAGGTTTTACTGTAGTACCAGGCTGGTCGCTAGTCACGGTG
Source organism: Sycon ciliatum (assembly GCF_964019385.1). Taxonomy (NCBI): domain Eukaryota; kingdom Metazoa; phylum Porifera; class Calcarea; order Leucosolenida; family Sycettidae; genus Sycon; species Sycon ciliatum. The sequence continues at coordinate 25,402,947 of NC_088648.1, forward strand.
GTCTTTAGTTACAGGGTTACAGGTTTTACTGTATAATTATGGTCGTGCCACTAAAGACCGCTTTCTCTGGCCCCAAGAGGTGGTCTTTAGATACAGGTTTTACTGTATGTCGAAAGCTGTGTATGGATGTGAGGGCAGTGTTGGTTCACCAGCACCCTGGGGGCATGTTCCGGTAGTTTTTGAGATAAATACCTAGAATGCAACGCTACACTCCACACAGTTAATGACCGTAACTTTGGTGTCTCTCAATGGATTTGAGTGACATTTTCACCACACACTCCTGCCACTATGTTGGCTCTCTGAACATGATTTAAAAGTTCTTGCGCCTCACTGACAGGCTTTGCAGGCCGGAAAAACTGAAAATTCCGGCATAGTGCCACGGTGTGCGAGCCACCCAGGAGCCAAAAAATGCATTGACACTTTTTCACATTTTCTTGTCCATTCTGTCCGTGCGCGGGATCCAAACCTAAAAAAAGTCCAGAAGCAACCATGGGTGGCGGGATAGGGCCCCTCAACGTGGCCCTGGAATCTGTCACAAGGGCACGAGTGGGCGTTCTTTCACAGACTCCCACAGACCCACGTCAATTTTTGAATTTTTTTAGGTTCAGCACGTGCTACGAGGTGGTACCTTTGATACAACACCCAGTGCTGGGACCTCCACAGCGCTGCACACCACATCCAGGATACCCTCAAAAATCGGCAAAGACTACCACCCACGTTCCACTACTGCCTAGTACTGATTCCTACCTGACTTCTTGACACGACTCAAACTTGCCAAAGTCACTAAATCAACGTCAACTACAATAATCAAGCCACATATCTGCAACGTCACGAGGGTGCTGGCAAAAGTCCTGCTGCACGGCTAAAAAAAGGTGATTTTTGGACTTGAGCAAAATTCTGCACACTTTCGCGTTTTCCATGATACGAAGTTGCACACGGTCTGCCCAGATTCAAATACAAGGTGATTTGGCTTTTTTAACATGGTTGTAAAATGACGTTTTTTCAGCCACTTCTAGGGAAGTTAGGCCCCGGTCACACATGCACTTTTTTGGCGGTTCCGCCAAAGCGTAACTTACGCTTCCGCCGTTGCCTCGGCAACGGCGGAGGCGTAAGTTACGCTTTGGCGGAAAGTTTGGATTTCGCTACGCCAAAAAATGCGAGCGGAGCCTCCGCTTTCGCGGATCCGCTTTGGCGGAACCTGCATGGTGGTCAGCTTTGGAGTTTGGTGTGCTACTTCTGCACTGAGTTCTGGTGTTGTTTGGTTGTCGTTTGGTATTCAGTTTTCATATTGTTCTTCTTTGCCAATGAACTGTACGTTCTGGAGATCTCGCAAACAATACTGCATCGTTATGAATCCGGGAATCCGTCTCCCAACTCATTGGCCCCGATCGCGGACGATCTCCAACTCTCTCCTTCTCTCTCCAAGCAATACGTCCACCAGAGTATGCAACATTAGGACTGCAACCAGGGAGTAGTAGAGTACTCTGCCACACCCTCACTGCAACTGCAGGCATCCACGCAGTTGCTGGGTCGATGATGGATCATGGAGGAGGCAACGACACCCTGCTATAAAACTATTTGAATTTGATATTGATGTAAACTAAACTAATATTCAAATACACCCGTGCTGGGCCGCAGTGAATGTGCCCCAAATCCACGAGTGTACTTGACAGGAGACATTCAGCAGCCTGTCAGCGATCACGATAGCTCTACTTGTACAAGCGAAGGTCGCTTCAACTCGGACAAGAAGGAGGCAACGACACCCTGCTATACAACCATTTGAATTTGATATTGATGTAAACCAAACTAGTAATATTCTAATACACCTGTACTGGGCCGCAGTGAATGCGCCCCAAATCCACGAGTGTACTTGACAGGAGACATTCAGCAGCCTGTCAGCGATCCACGATAGCTCTACTTGTACAAGCGAAGGCCGCTCCAACTCGGACAAGAACATCTAAAATTTCATAGGACGTGCTGCATTTGCATTCTCTCCGCCAAAGCGGAGCGTTGAGGAGCACAGTAGTCTACATGTACATGTATGTGTGACCGCTACATCGTGTGGTCCGCCAAAGCGGCTGCGGTAGTTCCGCTTTCCACCTCCGCAAAAGCGGTGCAAGCTTTTCATGCGTGACCGCGGCCTTACGTCCAAATGAATTGTTGCAAGTGGAAGTGCTATCCTTCATGCCCGTTATCTAAAAAAATGGGAATGATCCCACTTTGAAAAGTGTCTTGAATCATGTCCTACTTTCATTGTATTCTCGGGATTCAAATAATCGGTGTGTCATTTTTTAACAAATTTGTAAAATGGCATCACAAAATGGGATATTCGGTCATCAATGTTCTGAAGTTGATAGATATCACTTCAAGTTCAAGGATTGCTTGTAGTGGATGGAAATTAATCTGTCAACTGCATTGTATGCAGCGAAAGCCGTGTTTTTGTATTTGTATCTAGTGGCTGTGTCATACGGTAGAATTGGATAGGCAGCATAGCATCGCAGCCATGTTTTCGTTCTCACAGAGTGTATTCCGTGACCTACTGTTCTTCATCATTGTCTTTACAACTTGTAGTGATGGCAAGACGGCCTGACGTCGTCCAAAGGCCCTGCGGAAGCAATTTGGTGCGTGTTTTTGGCCGTGACGCCGAGACCTCAGGTCGGCAGAGTCATCAATGCCCCACCATCACTGCTGCGTCTCGGTGTAGCGCCTGCTCATTAGTTGTCACGTTTGTCCTAGTCTCCGTACCATTGTCTTTCCTTATTCTTTTCGAGCTGGTTATGTGAACGTAGTAAATTCACTGCCCTCCTCGTCCATTCAGGGCTTATTTGACACATTTTACACAAAATGGCAAGCACCCACCACTAATTATACCGACGTGGCAGGGAGAATTAAATTATACGCACCAAATTTTCTGAAACTCAGATGTTGAGCCATAAATAAATGTAGAAGAGAAAAGGACATATGGATACGAGTTAAGAACTTTCTGACTGTATATAGTATCATGTTACATGTATACAGTGATGGATAGTTACTCTTAACTCGTATCCATATGTCCTTTTCTCTTCTACCAAATTTTCTGGTCAATATTGATCTACGATAAACTGGCTCATATTTGCCACCACCCATGTTTCGATACAGCCATCCGAAGCAGAGAAACGGCCAGAAGAAGAGCAAATTTTACAAAATGCCAAATGTTAAAAAAAGCCAAATCACCTCGTACAGTGCTGCCAAAAAATGACAGCTTGCAACAAAAAAATCTTTCCTTGCTAGGGCACATACTCGGCCATAACTCTTGAACGGCTGGTCAGATTGATACAAAAATGCTCAGCGATTTTGCAGTTATTCATGCTTTTTCAACTCATGTAGCACTCGATATGAATTTACAAATTCGATTTTTTAGGGAATTAATTTTTGGGTAGTCTGCCTAGTTCACATTCGACGGGGCGCGACAGGACGCGACGTAAGGATCGACGGGTAGCGAAGAGACTGTTTGACGGCGTCCAACGTGAACACCAGGAACGGGAACGAAATCGCACTACCTTACAGATCGGGAACCGACGGGAAGAGTTGGATCGGTTCAACTTTTCATACCGTAGACGGGCGTAGACGGGGACGCAAGCGTACAAAACGGCTTTGATTCGAGTGTGAACAGGAGACGGCGTCGTGCGCCGACTACTCCCGATTCGTACTTTTAATTTTTTAGCATTTGGAACACTGCGCTTCCCATGATAACTCAAAGAATTGCTAGCGGGACTTGAGTTGAATTTTAGCAACATAAGATCTCATGTCACTTATTGTATTGAGGGATAGTTCAGGAGCATGACAGAGGTACTATTCTATCATTTCCTGGGGCTAATACATGTATTTGAATGCCACAACTTTCAGGGCTAAATATTTTGATCCTCATGAAAACTGGTATTGTGAACTTGAATCCGCTTCTTTCAAGATTGCTGCAGTACAGGCACACAGGCACCAACTACCCACCAAGGTACCGTCATGCATGCAGCACTCTGCACCAACTACCCACCAAGGTACCGTCATGCATGCAGCACTATGCACCAACTACCCACCAAGGCATCGCCATGCATGCAGCACTATGATTCTCGCTGGCTGCTGTAGTACAGGCATCCACTCCAGCAATCCCCAGAACCCGACACACTGGCCCTGCGTTTGTGCACAATGCAGCGCCTAGTGTAGGTGTCAACCTACACATTGGCTCTGCTGCAGGACAGGCACCCAGTATCAGAACCTCAAACTATACATCCATCCGAATCCCACGCTCTGGCTCTCCAGCTCTGCTGTAGCGCTACCATCACCCCCCTCAACTTTCCTGAAACTTACACTATTTGCTCCTCACCTGGTCCATTACTGTAACATTAACCGGCTAGGACCCGCACCTTCTGCAGAGGCACCTCCATCTTATTAGCTCATTGTGCTGTGCTGCAGCTCCATTGTAGATTTTGCCTGATGATTGCATGATGCATGAAACTCCGAGTTGCAAAAAGAGATCTTGGTAGTTTTGTTGTCGAACGGTTTTAGTATTAATAGCTCTATCGAAATGTATTGAGCACTCGTACGCAGTGGATCGCTACCTGCTTTTGTCTAAGTACAAAATATGTATATTAGCCAAAATACCCATTTCCACGATCATCTCCCAGTGACCGAGGTCCTTCATTCGCTTCGTTTCATGCAGCTACCGTTACGGTCAACATAAGCTGTCTTGGAATGCTTGCAGGCTAATCTGCTGCTAGGTTGATGCTCTTTTGCCCGATCAGTTCTGTGTGGATAGCATTGGTGCGCTTCTGCCTGATCCGTTTTGTATGAATTGCATTGCTAAGTATACCCTCAGTTGACAGGTTCACACTGTTCGGCGTGACCACATCCCACTCAATCTCACTCAAGCAGTGATTGCAACAAGTGACTGTTGAGGATCGGTGTCAAAATACTTTCTTTGGACAGCGAACTCTCCTAAAGGACCACTGATTGCAATGCAGGTCTTCTAAGCTCGGACTCTTTTAGCGTTCCCTGCATGCACGGCACATTCACTGAAGCGCAGCGTTTTTAATAACCCGTATCGCCTCCTTACGACTGAGTTTAGCGAAGCGCAACGCCACCTCTCTAACACGTGATCATCTAAATTTGGCATTGGTGCATGGCCCTCCCTAAATGTACGACCACCTAAGCGCACGGCTGAAACTCCTCATGGTATCAGCCTTGGTGACGACCCGAGCGCCGGCTGGCTGGGGCGAAACAGGCTAAGGAGTAGATCGACTGTGTACAGACCACTCTCAAAAGGTGCGACATCCTCCTCCAGCCGGTCAGCCTGAGGAAAAATCAGTGGTGCAAGGACATGAAAACACGTCGCTGGCCTTTTTGCTCCACAAAGGGTACTGTGTTTGGGCCCTGTTTGGGTTTGGTTTCGATGTGGCCTGAACTGACCGTGCATGGCGGATGATGAGCGAGGAGAGACAGTAAAGGAAGAGACCTATGTAACCTGTTCTGTAACGCATGGCGTGACTGCGCTCCTGGAATGCCACCAGATCTCTCTTGTGCAGACTGGGTACTGGTGATCGTACACGGCGAATAGAGTTTCCCCATCCTGATTATAGTCAACGGGCGTCTGGTGGTTGTTGCGTGCAGAAGCCGGACAATGCCATTTCAGCGAATGCGCGAAACAGCGTCGCTGCTGTTCCTGATTGTTGTTGCGGACCTGAGACAAAGTTCTGGCCGACCGAACCCTCCAATTACCGATGACGTGCGCGGGCAAGGCACTGCGATTGGCGCAGTACATGTGCAGATCAGTGGTGGCTTTGAAGGGGCACGGCAGCCTCATGCAGGCATTAATCCACCCAGCTGGAGTGGAGCAGAACAAGAGAAGAAGGATTCCACGCCGCTCAACAGTTCTGGTAAGAGTTTAATGAAAGAAGGGCGGTGAAAGACTGAATTCACGGAACACTAGATTTTTGCTAGCAATGCATTTTTCAATTGAAGATTACTGGTCCGTCGTGTATGTTATGGTTCAGAAACCCGGTACGTGTCATCTGTGCTTTCCTTTCCACATCTGCTTGGCCTCTCAGAGCAATATCGGTAAAGTTCAGTTCCCACTCGAGTTTAGCTGGATTAGCTACCCGGGATAGCTAAACTAACTGCATACCTGTAGTAGTGCAATGCGTGCTGTGTTATGCCCAAGAGGTCAGTTCTGGCCCGCTGTATCTCTGGGCGTTTTGAGATTGGCTGGATCTCAGCCTTTTGCGCGCTAGCTAGGCCAGTCAGCTTTGGCAGGATTGCGTTTAGGGACACTACAATTATTATCTGATGTCGCCCTAAGAGGGAGTTATGTGCAGAAAATGACTTGGATTCACTGGGGTTAACACGAAACTGTCCGGAGAAGAGTCTCGAAGAACCCATCTACACGGTATTCTCAAAGCTCCTTATAATCGGGTATGATCATGTCGCAGAGTCTAGCACTATGCCTGCTACTATGAACCGCATCCGGGGTGACATACCTACTGGGCGCGTGCTGAGATCACTCATGCACAAATGCTACGTGAAAACGAGAACATTTCGGAACAAAAATGCCATGTGATGTTGCTTGTGGAGACTATTGTTCATTGGGCATCGGTACACGAAAAGCTTCGTCGGACGGGGCACAATCTAAGGCGTACTGATTCAGTGCAGGGCCGGCGCCACTGGTACGGCTGGTGTGGCCATGCCTGTACAAGTTTTCACAAGTTCCAGCGTTCATGGGCTGCTCAGTGTGCACTTGGTTACCTAGAAGCACGAGCAGTAACGATCTACATGTACCTTGATGGTGGTTGTGTTTATTTTAATTCGCAAGCCGAACGGACTGAACGTGTCCAATGACAGGGAAGCGGATGAGGTCCAAGTAACCCAGGCATGGGAAAACTTGGAAAGGACGCTCAGATGAAAAGGAAATATGGGAAAAGAAAGCTCTCAGCAACCTTCATACATTCCTCAACAGAGTCTCTCCATCCTAAACTGTTTATCTTGTTCAGTGAGGTCTACCACACTAGCTGTCATATCTGTTGCTAGAGGAATGTGTAACTGAAACAAACAGACATGATGCATAGTGCTAGAGATGCTTCATACCAGGATCTCCAAATTAGGCATGGGAAAGTAACCGGTCCCGCGCGTAGCCGACATGGCCCATGGGGGCGTACCACCCCTTAGAAGCTAGCTCCGGACCTGCACTGACAGTGCACCGGTCGCTGAATGTCTCATTGGCAGTCATTGCTGGTGCGTTCTCTCACTTCCACGCTTTGCAGTTAGGTTTCGCACAACTACATAGCTAACTACAGCTTGCAGTTCAGAGAGTGAATGGTCCAATTGCGCTTATCCCGTATCGATCAGAAAAGGAGGCGAGGAGAGGAGAGGGGGGGGGGGGTGGTTACTAGTACATTTCCAGGAGCAACAACTGTGCCTGTGGGATTGAACAATAGTCTGTCACCTCGCTAAACGAAGAGCAATAATATCATGATAACTTTCAAAGCCACCACAGTGAGAACTAATGGGCAGGTGCTCAGCAACCACTCCATCGTCACAACACATGTTCATGCACAAAACAATAATAATGAGATGATCAAGATGACTAGTGGTAGGTATTGTTCAATCATATGAGGACGCACCCAGTGCAGCGCGCGCATTGTTCCATCATAATATTAACAGTAGGTTTTGATGGGGGCAATGATTGCCCGGCTAATTACATTGGTACATACATGTACACATGTACAATGTACAGTGTTGGCAACTGAAATCCGACCCCCTGGCCGGTGCGCCGCGCCGCCAAGGGGGGTCGGATTTCAGTTGCCAGCACTGTACAATGTCATACATGTACATTGTGCTTGAGCTTTTTTTATTTTATTTATTTTTTTACAAAGACCACTTAAATGCCAAACATGAGATGCAGCTAGGCTTCAGTACATAATGCTATACATGTACATGTACATGTGCAATTATTTACCTGCAGAAGAAGTTCGCTGAAGAATACTCGATCCGTTGTCGGAACACGCAACAGAATTCGGAGCTTATACAATAAGTATTTACAAAGCGGAACATGTGGCTGCAAGCGCTAAATTAATCTGCCTGGACGTGCGAAAAATGTCAGGGCACAGTGAAGCGAATCTAGTTTTCCTACATGTCCATGTACATGTACAAATGTACATGTATGCGTGAATTCGGTGCGAATGTGCGTCTATGGCACGTAGAGGCACGTAGAAATCAGTCCTGATGGGTGAGAAATACGCGCTCCTTTATTATTATTATTATTATTGTATTTTCGAGTCCTGGTGGTGACGCTCAATTTTCACTTCAGATTTTCCCGTTTGCATCTTTCCAGTGAGTATTGTCATGTTCTTCATAGTATGACCAATACCGTAGAGCAGAAAACATCGCGTGAGGGGAGAGTACAATATTGATGTTGGTAGTACGTGGATAAAGGTTCGTGCTGATCATTATTGTAATTGCGGACAAGAGTACATGTACATAATCAAGCTGTTTTGATGTCGCTCGAGCACCTCTTGCCAGACCACCTGAGGACAAGGTCATTGTTCCTATTCAACTCGATGCCGTCGACCCTGCGGCCCCCAGAGCGCAGGCTCGCATGCAAATCCAAAGAGCGATCGCCTACTCAATTCTTTTGTCTTCGTTATAATGTCGCGCCTGATCTGATCAGCGCCTATACAAGTGCTGGGTAATTAAGCATGTGGAAGGCATACCCAGGCTTGCTTGTGGAATAGATTATAGCTTCTTGAGGACAAGCACACAGGTACAATTCGGAGCCCTTAACATAAACCTACGCCATACCCTTGCACAAAGCTCTGGAACGAGTGCAGCTACTAGTATACATCTCTCTTGTGTACATGTACAATGTACATGTACACAAGAGAGATTGGAAGTTGCGTTTCACGTACTACATGTAGTACGATCATCAGGCAACACATGTACATGTACACGACTATGTTCGGCAGCATAGCTAGTATAGGTCTACCCTCGTTAGTACGACATCACCTACAAGACAAACCTCATTAGTAGACAACGATCCAGATCCCCTGACGCCTGGAACGCGTACATGCAGGTCCGGATCCGGAAGCAGATATACCGGTACTTAGTACTCGATATAACACAACACTATTGAGCGCTCCCGGCTTGTCTACTAAACGCGGTTAGAGCTGTAATAAAATATCGAAAGGGCAACATAAATGATGTACATGTATCCGAAAGTACGGCGTGCGAAAGAGGGCAGATACTAGTACTACAACAAGTCCACAAGGGTATAATATGTAGTGTAGAGTTTTTTGCACAATATGCTGAGTACAATGTACATGTACATATACATGCAGTGGGTCTAGACAACTACATGTAACTGTACAGTGAAACCTGTAACCAACGACCACTCCTCGGAGCCAGAGAAAGCGGTTTTAGTGGCAGGTGGTCATTAGTTAGAGGTTCGCACCGTACGACCTTTATAATAAGTATTATAATTCTGAATGTGAGACCGTCCGTGCCTGGCAAAGTGGTCTGTGGTACCAGGCCGGTCGCTCGTCACGGTGGTCTTTAGTTACCGGTTTTACTGTAGTTGAATCTTTGAGCTTCAGGCATAAGCATCAGACGCTCAGCTTGCTCCACCGTTGTACTGTACTGTGCACTACCAGTATATGAATTTGCGCAACTTTGCGAAAATGATCCAATCATAAAGACTATTATGTCGTCAATCCTACATGTGCAGTCATGTACATGTACATGTACATGTGCCTGTCAGTGCGGGTACATCTGCACTAAAATTCAGTTGCAGGAAACGCTAGCAAGAACCCGTCTGTTTTCTGCCTTTGTGCACAATGACAATGTCACTACTAGTACTTCGCACGGCCAGTGCATTATGCCACAAAACAAAAGATAGTACATTTTGGTGTGTTTTATATCCCCCCCCCCCTCCCCCATGACGCCGAGATCTCAGGTCGGCTGTGGGCAAAAAAAAGCCTCACCGTCACTGACACTATGCTTCCATATGCCTTTTTTGTCTTTGGCTGTGAACTGTGATCATTTTTAAAACAGGCAAAGACAAAAAATGCGAAAAAAGCAACCAAAAAGTAGAATATGTAAAGGAAAGCATGCCACCAGGTTCGCCAGTGTCACGACATTAATTTTCAGGGAGGGAGTTTCCAGCATCGCACCGCAGATGTATGTCCTCTAGTAGTTTGTGCGGTGCCGCCACTACAGTAGTGCGAACCAGGTCCCTGGGATATTTGTACAGTTCACAAGATATAAAGTGCATGTAGCACATATTAGCCTGATGTTATCTAGCCTGGTAGATTGGAACAGGAAAACCGAGAAGTGCTGAAATCGAGGTGACGCATTCACTGATTACCCCAGGCTGTGAGCACTCGTACAAAACTGGATTAGGAGAACCGTAGAAAGGCGCTGGGAAATAGGGGTGACAGGGTTCTGCCTTTCCCGTTACTTAGTTCTGCTTGCAGTTGCTGGTCCTGGCACCTGACGGTTCAAAGACATGACACATATGGGACACCCCTGGCAGCAAGTTCTTCAATCCAATAAAAACTAAGCTTCAATAATTATGCTGTTAGTTTGTTTATAATTGCAGATGTCAATCATCCAAGGACTGCGTACTGATGTTATGCATATTAGTCAAATGAGGTCACTCACCCATTTAGGGCAAGGAATTTTCATATGTGACCTGACTGCTATCGGATCCCATGATCGTGTTCTGCTAAGGGAAGCATGTGAGACTTCCCTGATTTTCCCAGTAAAGACTAACCACTATACGGGTGGTTCAAATCCACTCTTTTCATGTCCGTATTTATTTCTCCGTCGTCTGCTTCCTGCGGCAGAGATTGCGGAATGCCAAGCGCTAGTTCCGGCATTTCAATGGCCTGATGACGTCATCTGTCGACAGCATACTGCGACCGTTTTCTATTGCCAATGCCGCCTTGTTTTCGAAGCCAGAGTAAAAGCTTCTGATCCGTATCCAACCCTGAGAGCTGGCCCGAGCTACGACCAGCTGCAACCCTACGAAAGAAACATCGTGGCAATATATTGCATGCGACGCGGCCAAGGCATGCCAGATTCACCGGACAGCAGCTCCGTATTCTGGAACGGCGCTGTAGCGTGCCCCAAACCCGTCAAGAAAAGAGCTGGTAAGGCAGCTAAAATGTTCATATACATGTGCAGTATGCTGAATTTCGTTTCCTTGGCAACTGAAAATGACCCACAAGAATTTAGCAAAACAGTGGCTTTATAAATTTTGACGCACAAGTATTAGTTGAACTCGAACGGTAAGCCAATAATTATAATTATGGATAAAAAACAGAAGGACAAAATTGTGCCACTCGCTGACTGTATGATCTAGTTACGTTGGTGACAGGCCCGTCGCACCGACTTTGGAGGTGGGGCGGTCCGGGGGTCCGGGGGTCGTCCGGGGGTCCGGGGGTCCGGGGGTCGTCCGGGGGTCCGGGGGTCGTCCCCGTGAAAAATTTCAAAAATTGAAGCCAATTGCAAGCATTTCCGGGTATTTGGTGCCATTTCAGCGTACGGTAACTAAAATTAAAGTCTTTTTGATTCTGCAACAAACGAAGAAGACGCTACTGATCGGGGACAAACATTACCCTCCCTCCGGAAAAAAATTCAAAAATTGAAGCCAATTGCAAGCATTTCCAGGTATTTGGTGCCATTTACAGTGTAATTGCAAAGAAAGACTTCAGAGTTCTTTCTGCAACAAACCACGATCGGGGACAAGGATTTGTCACGTTTGCGCTAAGCTGCGATCATTGTGCTTTGTTGTAATGTGCTCCAAAAAAAAAAAAAAAAAAAACGCCCGAAAAAGTGGGGCGGCCTCAGCCGCCCCAGCAAGGCTGTGACGGCCGTGGGTGAACAGTTAGCCATAACTCGTACCATTTTTGTCAATCTCCTTTTTAATCCATAAGTACTACATGTACAGGCAGCACGCGGGGAATCGTTTTAAACCGAACGATTCCCGGCGTGCTAGGGGCAGATGGAAGAAGAAAACTGGCCTAGAGTCTGCTCTGATTTTTTTTTCCGACTGCATCGATGCATTGACAGTCAATGCAGTTTTTTTTTTAACTCCAAAGCACGAAAAAAGCCAAAAACTAAACCAAGAACATATGCAATAACATGTTATTTATAAAGACAGGACAAGTGAATAATTAGTCAGTCCATTGTTCATGATGATCTCCGACGGTTACGTCGGCAAGCGAGCCTCCACCACTGCCAAAGTCTGCTCTGATAGTACATTTACGTGTACACAATTATTACAAGGCACTGGTCGGTTGAGTAATCAGTTGCTCCAAGCCAATCCGTACGTCGACCCTACATCCCCTATGTTTTGTACTTTTA
>NC_088648.1:25420333-25487833 GCF_964019385.1 Sycon ciliatum
CAAAGCAGCTGGCGCAGCAACCGCGAGACACTGACCGTGGAACGGAGCGGCTGGGTTCGAGTACATTGCTACGGTAATGAGAGGTGGAGCATCGCTCCACGAGCCGCCATTGATATGCTGAGTTGCCAAGGTGGGCATGACACGCCTGAAGATGATGAAGAAGGAGGAGAAGAAAATGACGAAGAAGAAGCTGAAGAGCGAGGCTAAACACAACACCACTCTATTGACAAACTAATTGAGATTGAGATTTGAGATGAATTTAGTCAACTGGTAATGGGCCTACTACAGGACAATGTGCCCGGAGTGACATGCTCCCCAAGGAAAAGCTACCATGGGCGCAAGTTCCGCGCCAGCCCTGAAACAGGCAACCCCAATGCAGCTGTAAGGTCGATTAGCTATACCTTGTGACTAGAATGTACTTGACTGGATGCCTTTCTCCACGTGACATTTGGTTCGTCAGTGGCCAGGACCATACTTCGTGATATCGTAGTGACATATTTCACACTTGTAGGCTACTATTCTTTACGAACAGTGAACATGGAGTACAGAGTGACGCACACGCACATAATAAATTTTAATTATAGGGGGAGAATAACAGTGCACTATTACTATGCGGTGTGGCATTCTGGTGGATCGCAGACCTTGCTCATACATACACACATACATACACACATACATGTACATACATACATACATACATACATACATACATACATACGTACATACGTACAAAGAATAAGAGGACGAAAAAGTGTTTTAAAACCTTTTAAAACCTCTCTGTTTTACAAACATACATACACACTCATCTGTTGCAAGTCACCCTGACACATAGCATGTGTTGAGCATACGTATTATGACTTTGCTGCGATTTTGTTAGCCAAGCGTGTTACAATACATTTGCCTCAAACTCTGTACAGCGCGAATGCGCTTCAATCCTATCACCCCCCAGCAGACCCATCACGGAATACTGTTGATCAGAATCTTATCTCGCATATATTCCAAGCATGTACAAGCACCTTTCTGATCAATCCCGAACTCCTTGATTAAGTTTATAATGAGCTTGTAGCATCATTAATTAATAACGTTAGATAAAAGCAACAGGAAAGTCGAATCGGCAACACTTCATGCGTTGCTTTCCATTTTTATTTACCTCAACTAATTTTGATTTGGGACTTCTCACAATTCGGTGCTATTTTCGGTTTCCAATTTTTTCTCCGTTCACCTACATTCTCAACTGATTTTTAAATTCAATTCTAGAACAATTTCCGGAAAGCAGAGCGATGGCTCTCTTTCGGCGTGAGTTCTCTGCTGATTTTAGAATGACGATACCGATAGGGAAGCATCAAGAGATTGAAATTGGGTGCTAACTACGTTGGCAACTAGCGTAAATGATAAGTCTTACGGGACCAAATAGCGGCAGGACATACGGAGCTGGCGTACACAATAAGCAAAGAACGACAAGCTAAAAGGCAGATACTACAAGTAATAATCTCACGGCAATACCGTCTCTTCATCGTCCGTCCATAAAGCAACCTGCAGCTCCGCCACTCTCCCTCCTCCGTCTTCGAGGGGGCCATCGATGCGTAGCGAGATGTGAGGTGTCTCCAAGAGCTCCAACAATCCTTTCGGTCGAATTGAACACGATCGCTGAGTTTCGTGTACAGAGTATGTGTTGTAGTTTGTACCGGCCTCAAACGTCCCGGGAGGAGCTGAAATTTGTAAGGGTGCTGAGAAATGCCAGTGCTTCGGACACACTCTGCAGGAAAATGCTACGGGGAGACTTGAACCGAAGTATTATTGCTAACTGTTCTGCAGCTTGTTGTCATACATGTAATTGAACCACATATACACACAGTGACAGACTCCACACGTTACTGCGTGATATGTACAGTGCTGGCAACTAAAATCCAGCCCCTGAGCGGTGCGCTCACATCGCAAAGACCCAAAACGGGATGGTAAAACTACGAAACAGAGACCGCTAGAAAGTGAACCCACCGCTAAGGGGTCGGATTTCAGTTGCCAGCACTGTAGTGTAGATAAACTCAAGAAGGCCACCATTTAGTCCATTCTCGCCTACATGTACATGTACAAAGGGAACAACACTTGCTAATGAGTGCTGGCATAATTTATTCAATGCTGTGATGGCTATTGAAGTGGGCTTCCACTTCAGTACTTCAGGAACGGTCACAACTTGTTTCCCACAACGTAGCCAGTCGCATGCCATGAGGTGTTCAGCTGGTGTAAACATTCACATGCGGGGCACACCACCCGTTACAGAGAAGGAAAAACAATAACTGGGAGAGAAACTTATGATTCCCTACTGTTTGCCGTATTCAACCTTGAACTGGTGAGGGGATTGAACCTGATATTCGTGTTGGGGTGAAGTACATGAATGTGTACATGCGTGGTGTCGTTTGTGCCTTTACCCGTCCTCAGTACTTGCGCTGGAATTCCCGAATGATAATATGATTATGGTTCCTCCAGTTCGTGTCCTCTTCCCCTTTTGGAACCTTCCTTGAGTGCGTTTCAGTTTCTTGTTCTGTTTCGGTCACTTGTTGTCGTTGTTCTCGCATCAAAACAAGCCATACTGTGTAGTCATGTACAACACACAACTCCACTGGTCTATTGCGAATGTTCGCCGTTACATAGGTTTGGCGGCGCACCTCATGTGACGTCTGGTACCAAGCTACAGAGATATCGCTATCAACGGTTGGGAGGCTCCCTGCGCACCTGATGACACGAATTGTCCGTTCCATCCCGAGAGTATATAAAGTGTTGAGGAATGAACGAGCAATCAGATCTTACTTCTCCGCTAGAGTCACGATGGCTCAGTCAACAAAGTTCCTCCGTCTGCTGGTGACGTTTGTGGTAGTGGTGGAGTTGTTAGAGACCATTCACCTAGCCGAAGCGGGCATTCTCGACAGGGTCAAGAAGTGCGGCAAAAACAAGAAGAGCGACTACGAGTATGATGGTACTCTGGCGAGAAAGATGATGGCATACAGCGCCACGGCGTACGTCAAAGACCATGCCCTGATCCGGACCTGGTCCTGCTCGTTGTGCCAGGAGAACCTGGCTGGATTCGAGCCGTTGACGGTGATGGAAGACAAGGGTACGAGAGTTTCCTGCTACTCGGGGTATGACGCTGCCCTGAATGCCAATGTTCTTGTCTTTCGGGGAACAACAAAATCAGATTTCATAACCCACGTGCGTAATTGGATTACGAACATAGATTTCGTCCAAGTACGGCCCAACGCGCTGGGAGGAACGACGAAAATACCAGGATATGTCCACAAAGGATTCTACGTAGCATACAAAAGCCTGCAAACCGAAGTTTTGTGTAACATTATGACACTGAAAGCTGCTCATCCTGACGCCGAGCTGTACGTGACGGGGCATTCCCTTGGAGGCGCTCTTGCCGTAATGGCCACGATCGACATACGAGTCAGGGGAATCTACACAAATCCTATCATGATCAACTTCGGTACGCCGCGTGTGGGAAACAGTTGTTTCGGGCAGTACTTCTCCAAAAAGGTCCCTCGCCGTATCCGTGTGGCCCACCCAAAGGATCCGGTCACCAAACTTCCGCCTCCATGGCTATTTTATCGGCATGTGGGCCGTAAAGTCTTGGACAAGTCCACGAACGACCATCGCTCCTATCTCGGGTTCGACAGCATATCATCAAGACGTCGCCGCTCTCCTGAGCCAATCTCCGACGGCAGCTCTGGTTTTAACAGTACCCTCAAGCAGCTTTGATGTCACACATTCTCGCCAGGGCCTGCTTTCACAGAGAAGACGTTTCTCAGGTAATACTTTAATTTGCAGCTAGATTTAGAATCGCCACCCAACATGCATCCCCTGCCGCTGGTGGCCCTCTTTAAAAGGACACTGAACCAATCAAGCAAGATTCATGGGCTCTCAGCATTGACCAGGGATCGCCTGTGCGGACCTGCAACTCACCTCTTCTCTCGCACCTCCCCCCCCCCCCCCCACCACACTCCGTTCAACACCCTGGTGACAATTCGCCGACGGACACCTTTAGCGCAATCAATGATGTACATGTACATGTACGTTCTGCTGCTCTACTGCTTTTTCGGCTGCTCTACTTCTCACGGCCAATCACATAGCTAATGTAGTCATCACTTTCATCTGCCTTCGCGCACACCACGTTCAGATCATCAGATGTATGATTTCCCTCTTCATCATTCGGAGTACATTGAGCATGTTCTGCGCACTAGACCATCATTGCCCATGCGCTAGTGAGTGCTGGTGGCATAACATCTGCAAAGTGTATCGATTTCTGCATCGTACATAATAATTAGACGCAACATACACTGGTCTGCTTTTCGCTTGCATTGCATTGCTTATCTTATTATTCTGTGTAGACTTCTAGTGCCCCCGCCTTTTTGTAGCACAATCACCTAAACCAACAACAAAAACTTCTTTTAGGGACGTATCCGTGTGTTTTTGGAACTACATGTCGTACTAAAGTGTGCGGAATGGTGATGCATATCGGAAGAATAAGGTTTGAAAACGATGCGTAATTACATGGCAATGATTGGTTCGTCTTGGGACCAGCCGAAACAGGACGCTTGCAGGCGCCGACACGAACAATTCACCAGCCACACTCCACGACGACTACAACTACATGTACATGTACCAGGGAGTAGTAAAATACAGGGAGGTGACACGCCACTAATCGTGATTTTTGATGGGTGCCTCGCGCTTGTTTTTTTTTCTTTCGCAAAAAAAGATGATCTGCTGAATCAATCTTGAGTATTTGTCGAAGAACTAATTCCATGAAAAGGTCTATCCATCTCATGGAACAGCATTTGTTTTGCTCTTGTGATACATCTGTGTCATCGCCATATGGAAAGGTACCACCCTTCCGAAATTCGTCCCGATCGACGGCATGGAGCAATAGAACGAAGTTGATTTCCTTGAGAACAATACGTGTACGATTGGAGATGAAAAGCGAGTGCACCGATTTCGAAGTCGAAAAAATCTCTAGGACACCACACGATCGGCACTAATTTCTCCTCAGTTGTGATCAACCAGTACTTCTCTACCTTCTTTGTGATGATGAGCATTTCATATTATGGTATGCTAGAGATTCGGGAGTTCACTTTTCGGAATGAAATGTTCCTAAGTTTGTCAAGGATTGAAATGCGGGCTACGTCCTCGTAAACAGCTTGTATCGACACAGGAAAAATCTACGGCACGCAGGGATATCTTCCAAAGTGATACCAGTCTTGCTGGACTTCTATCCTGACATAGTGGTAGTTTGGTCGACTACCAAACTTTGTGAAGGCAGACAATTGTTGGAAATTCTCAGCGCTGAGTTTCTACGGGCTGCAGAAGGAGTCTCTTTGGCGGTAGGTATTTTACTACTCCCTGATCGAGAGAATCCTGATCCGCGCGCGTGTCTACACACTTCGGTACCCATAGTACCCCAATCTCACCCGGCGGGTGAAAACGGTGCTGAGGCAATCGTCAAACTGGCCGTACATGCTCGTGTCACCTCCCTGTATTTTACTACTCCCTGACATGTACTGTGTTTTCTAGGGTGATTATTATTATTGTTATTATTATTATTATTATTAATTCAACATCTCCTGGCTCGTCAGAAGACTGCCAATATACATGAGAAGTCGGGTGGTAGCCAACCGCGGCGAACTGAATAATAAGGAGAGAAACAAAGAGAGTACTGCAAAGGGAGGCATGACGAAAATGGTGAGATTATTTAGGACGAAGAAGCTGAAGCTTGAACTCCTTAATGTCTGTGCATGCTTTAAGGCTAGTTGGCAGGGAAGACCAGAGAAGTGTACGCAGAGAAGATAGGAGATTTCAGAAACAGGAAGGTATTGGCACGGGGTAATGAGAAGGAATAACGTGTTGATCTGGTGGACTCAAACCAGTTATACTTAGCAAAGTGTTTGGGAGCCAGGTCTAATAAGATCATGTGTACAAGGATGCAAAGATGTTGCTGGTGTCGCTCTAAGAGGGGAGATACTGAAGCTTAACTGTAGAGACGTTGGGAGGAGAATATTTGATCTTTTTGCGAAACAGGAATTTTAGAAGCAGACGCTGGTGTGTTTCCAGAGTTTGAAGAAGGGCCTGACACAGACCGCACCACGTTGTGTCACAGTAATCAAATATAGGTAGAATTTACGACGTAAAGAACAATTTTCGGCAATGGTCATTTAAATGGTGGCAGTGAGGTTGCAACATGCCAAGGGAGGAGCTAGCTCGCTTGCATACTGACTGGACCCGTGGGGACCAGGACATATGGCTGTCGAATATAACACCAAGGTGTTTGTGTTCATGAACAATTTTAACGTTAGCTTTGGCTCCTGGAAAGTGCAACGGCTGAGTGGGCGGCGATGGGCTGATGAACATTGCTTCGGTCTTCGCGATGTTGGGCCTCAGCTTCCAAGGTTCCATCCATGCTATGGTGGAGTTAATGCCGGTCTGCATGGAGGTAACGAGGATGGACGGCGAGCTGTCAGAGCACAACAGTGCAGTGTCATCAGCAAAAACGCTGACGTCTGGAACTAGAGAGGGCAGATCGTTCACATAAGTTAGGAAAAGGAGTGGACCCAGTATGGACCCCTGTGGAACACCAGACACTACAGGTAAAGGATCAATGAAATGCACTGACTGTGGACAGTTGTGACTTTTTTAGCTCCGTAGTGTTTTGACAGCCCAGCCGGCAGCAGGCCGGTCTGGAAGTAGGCCAGTAGTGGCAGTGTAGGGTAGCGTAGTGTAGGGGTGTAGGTAGGTAAAGCAGTCAGGGAGAACTTCTTCGCCATGGGCGAGCTCGCAGGAGAGCCTGCAATGAAACTTCTCTGCTCCCTCCCGGGGATAGAGCAGACTCTGCTCAGCGTGCTGCAGACCCTGACTTTTTATGTCAGTGAGTCGAGGGATCGTGAGGCGCGTCTCCATCAGCGTGTGGACGACCTCTCCGCGCAGCTCCTAGGCCTCCGTGAGGAATTTTGTTCCCTGCAGAAATCCGCCATTGTTCCCGACAAGGCACGATCTCAGCACCAAGCCCAAGGCGACAAATCTCGTACCCGTACGAAACCTCCCCAGCTTGACTCAGCAGCAAACCAGCTTGACCCAGCAGATGCACATGATGGACAACAGTCAGGGCAGGCCGAAGTGACCTCTGGCTCTGCACAGCACGAAACCCGTACCCGTACGGACGACCCCAGCTTGGTCGATCCTGAGCCTGTGCAATCAAACTGCGAGAAGAGCCAACCTATCCTGGCCGTCATCAAGGATGACAGTTGGAAATTAGTTGCCGCGGGCCCACCAAGAAAGAAGCGATCGGTGTTCTTTGTGGGCAACTTGAGCCCCAACTGTACGGTGGACAGCCTCACTGAGTTTGTACACCGCAGGTCGGAAAGCTTGGGGACGCCTGTCAAAGCCCACCAATGCAGCCTACACACAGCCGGAAACGGGCAAGTGTCCGCCAGGATATCAGTTGATGCCACCTGCAAGCTGACAGTGATATCAGCCAATTTCTGGCCAAGGCCGCTCTACTGCAGGCCGTGGAGATTCCACACCTCCACAAATGCAAATGCGGCCAAAAGCATCAGCAGCAGCAAGAGCAGCAGCCACAACAAGCACAACAACAGCAGCAGCAGCAGCAACAACGCCAACAACAACACCAGCAGCAGCAGCACCAGCAGTCGCCGCAGCAGCACCAGTGGTCACCGCAGCAGCACCAGCAGTCGCCGCAGCAGCAGTAGCGACAGTAGCACCAACCAGCTGGAAGCACAGCAGCATGATCAAGAGCAACAGCAACTTGGGATTGGCGCCACAATTAACGACTTCCTGAGCGCGAGTCGTGGCCTGTCCGCTGCCGCTGCCGGCACACCTGTAACCCCCTTTCACAGCCACAAACGTTCCTCTGCAGAATGGTCACCAGATTCGCTGCCGCAGGATGCAAAGCGAGCTGACCAGCATGGTGCGCAGCCATCCCAGCAGGATACACAGACCCACGAGCCCACCACCCAATGTAGGCCATGCACCAGCCCAAACAACGCCAATGGTCACAATGAAAACTAAGGCCCCCTCACTCCGTCTTCTGCTCACGAATGCATTCAGCATCTACAACAAAATGGATGAGCTTCAGCATACTCTGAAAAGCCTGCATGTAGACATCGCTGTCGTCACCGAGACCAAACTATCGCCCGACAAGGCTACAGTTGCGGAAGTCTCAATCCCTGACTATTACCCCCCAATACGTCGAGACCGGACAGCGCAAGGCGGCGGAGTCGCCATATGGCTGAAAGAAGGGATGGCGTACAAACAACTGGACATCAACTCTGAGTGTGAAACTCTTTGGATTAGTGTTGCTGCACCGTCAGGCATGAAATTTGGCATCTGTGCTGCCTACAGACCTGGGACGAGTGCAGACAGCGACTGCAGTATCTTCACCCAGCTGGAATCTGACATCGACAAAGCCCCGCAGTCCTGCTCACACATTATTGTGGCAGGGGACTTCAATGCCCACAACCGGGAATGGCTTGGAAGTCCACGCACCTCGGCTGCTGGAGAAGCTGCAGAAGACATGTGCTGTGTACATGGTCTCCGACAACACGTCACCTCAGCCACTCGTGGAGAAAACATCCTTGACCTCGTCATGTCAGATGTGCCTGGAACTGTGTCTACGACCACCCAACCACCTCTTGGCAGATCAGACCATGCTGTTGTCATTGCCGACTTCCAGCTTACTGCATCTGTAGACCAACCCACCACTCGTACAGTATGGCGATACCAGCGGGCTGAAAGCCCCGCCTCTCTGCCTTCCTCCGGACTACTGACTGGGGCACAATAATCGGCGGCGACCCTAACATATCATGTGAGCTTCTGACCATGCGAATCACTGAGGGAATGCAACGCTTTATACCATCCAAGGTCTTCAAGACCAGACCGCAGGATCCAATCTGGTGGCCGCCAGAATGCTCTGCAGCAGTTGACAGAAAGCGCAATGCCTGGCGGAAATTCCGCGATGACCCCAGAAATTGAGCGCTCCAGTGTACGTACAGGCTAGCATTCCTTGACTCAACAAGATGTCTAGCAAGAGCCAAAGCCAGACATCTTGACCATGTCAAGCAACGGCTCCGGACGGGCAGCCTGCAGGACAGAGAGTGGTAGAGCGTGATTAAAGGGGAAGTATACCCTAAAATCAAATTTTCACCAGTTGTAGTCTTCGGAGCGCTGAGTCGAATGGTCTTGGTCCGAGGAAATTGAGACGCTCCCTTCCTCCTTTATTCCCAATCGAACTCGCGCACTTCAACCGAAACTGGGTGACTGCGCCCTACTAGATGGGGATTTGTATGCAAAATGTCACTAAAAGCGCCATTTCGTTCTTATAAAAGCACGGATGACCGCGAATGGCCCATATGTTGTAGTCTTTTGGACGCTGAGTCGACTGGTTTTGGTCCGAAAAGGCTGCGATGCAGCGTTCCTCCTTTATTCCCAATCGAACATGGTTGAACAAGCGGTCACGTGCTCCTGCGTACACCAGTCACCTGGTCACCGTGCCTGCAGGGTACAACTTACTAGCCTGTTTGACCTTTTTTGGGTGCAGTCCTGTCACTCGAGTTGAACTCGAGTTGAACTCGAGTTGAACCTTGGTGTGAAAGTTGTCGCCTGCTGGCGCGGTGACCAGGTGTTGGAGGGCATGGCCGGGACAGCTCCATCCCAGTCCTGGTTGACCCCAATGGCATGGAATGCACCAAAAGCCACGACAAGGCTAACGTCATCGGGAAGTACTTTGCCCAGAAGTGCAGCCTAGACGATGACTTTGCAGAACAGTTGGGGCCGTTCCCGCATGTCCGCCAGCGCACCGCAAATACGCTTGCAACAGTCCACTTCCGCCAAGCCACCGTACGCAGGACACTCCGAGCCCTGAACCCAAGTAAAGCCACAGGGCCTGATGCAGTACCTGCTAGAGTGCTGAGAAAATGTGCCGACTCTCTGGCCCTGCCCCTATCCAAGCTGTTTACCCTGTGCTTCTGCAGTGGTCATCAACCTGCCATGTGGAAAGTTGCCAACGTCGTACCGGTACACAAGAAAGGCCCCAAGTCGAACCCCAGAAACTACCAACCGATTTCACTACTGCCCATAATGTCTAAGTGTATGGAGTCCATCGTGAACCGCTGCCTGTCCAACTTCCTGAAGAAGAATGACATCCTTTCTCACAGGCAGTTTGGCCTTTTTTTTTCTTTTTTTTTTCGCACTGGACTGGGAACCTCTGATCTGCTGATTGCTCTTCAGCATGAGTGGAGCCTTGCAGCTGCAAGTGGAGGCCTCGTCAGGGTACTCGCAGTAGATATTGCCGGGGCCTTCGACAAGGTCTCGCACAACGGCGTCCTCCACAAGGCTGAGCGGTGCGGCATAAGTGGTCCCCTCCTTGCCTGGCTCCGGAGTTACCTGACAGACCGCCACATCCGTGTCGTCATAGGTGGCCAGTCTTCACTGACCCACCGAATCCAATCTGGCGTGCCGCAGGGCAGCATCCTCGGCCCCACCCTCTTCTTTCTGTACGTCAACGACGCAGAAGACCACCTGCCTGATGGGGCGAAGCTGGCTGTATACGCCGACGACACAACTCTCTAAAAGTGCATCACCACCCGACTCAGACTGTCAGAAGAGACGGCAATCCTCCAGCAGGCAGTAGATTCACTGGCAGCATGGGGAAGCAGGTGGAGGATCAAGTTCGAGCCCACAAAGTCGCAGGCATTGACCATCAGCCACCACCGCTCGCCCCCCCCCCCCCCCCGAACGCAATAGGCTTCCAAGGTTCAGTCGTGCCAGAAGTAGAGGAGCTCAAGCTTCTTGGCGTCACCTTCGACAGGCAGCTGGCATTCCGCAGCCATATCCAACAGCTTGCAGTACGCGGAGCCCAGCGGCTCGGCTTCCTCCGTAAGGCAACGGCTGTGCTAGACCCAAAGCACCGGGCAATCGTGTACCGTGGCTTTGTCCGCCCTGTATTAGAGTATGGCATGCTGGTGTGGATGAGCGCAGCCCCCACCACCTTGGCCCGCCTCACTGCCATCCAGCGCCGTGCCCTGCACATAATTGGAGATGGATCATACCTCGACATTCGCCGTACCGTAGCAGGGCTCTGCTTTCTGTACAAGCTGCACTTTGTGGAGGGTCCGGAAATGGTGAAAGCCATTCTGCCACCATCAGCAGCCGCACCGCAATGCCGCATGTCGACTCGTGAGACAACCAGATCTGCAACACATCATTCATCGCAACTCACCAGTATTCTTCCTCCCCAGGCACGAAACAACACGCTCCGCTCATTTCCCCACTCCCTCATCGCAACGTGGAATCAGCTCCCACCTACCCTTCTGCAGTCTCCCCCTTCTCGCAGAGGTATGCACACGTTCAAGAAAAACGTCAACGACCACTTGCGGCGCAGCAAGTGGGAGTGGGCCACAGACAGGCTATGATCTCTGCCAACACACCAGCCTAATTATACTGACCGCACTCCAGCTCCCTTCTACCCCTCTTTGATCCCCTTCGCTCAGCCTTAAAATCCGATTATCAGTTCACTCCATCTTCCTACGGTGCACTGCTTTTACTATTGTTTTGTCCTATCCCAATCTCAAATTCTCCCCATTATCGTTTGCAAAGCCGGTGCTCCCCTCTTGGATGCACATGTTTCTTTTCTCCTATGTATCAGCGCACAGGAGTAACGATGATTCCGAGACCTTTGGTCGGAGGAGTTACTTTTGCCCCGCCCCCACTTCCATCCAATATGCCACCGCCCCCGCTGTGCAGCATCTGATGGTACTGTGGTATTCAGTAAAAAAAAAAATCGGACAAGGAAGCAGAGACACGGACAGTTTGATGATGGGACGACAAATATGACGACAGCCACTGCAGAGCTGTACCACGTACTAGAAAAATGGACTCGAGCTTAGCAAGTAGGCCTCGATGCCAGACTGTATCGAACGCTTTTGATAGATCAAAAAAGACAAGACCTACATGCTTCTTCAGGTTACGATGTCCGTAAATATCCTGGATTAAGCGTGTCAATTGCAAAGTAGTTGAGTCGTACATGTATATGTACATATACAATGTAGCCGCACTTTGGAACATATAAAAAGAAGTTAAAAAAAGTATGTGAAAAAACGCCCCCGCGTCTTAGACTCAGAATACTGGATGTGAAACAACCAGCGCTAGAGAACACATTTTAAAAGTGGTATTTGTAAGAAATAAATAAAAATAATACGGTCCCTGTATATTATGCACGTACATGTACCAACGCATATGGCCGATTGGTTCTGCGAATCATGAGGTCCCGAGTTCAAGACCCGCGCTGGTAGCAGGGAGCGTGTGAAAAGACTTTTTACGCGTGTTGAACTGCGCCGACACCCACGGTCAACTGGGTACTCACAACTCGGAGTGAGAATAACAAGGATGCAGCACAGGGTTAGGGGCCGTTACACGCCCGATTGGTTGAGAGACTAACCTCCTCTCCCCTGAGTCCCTGACTGACTTGTGAGATCTGCATTCGCCACTTTAGGTTAACAGGCATAGTGGTGGCCTGCGGATGCGAAGGCTAGTTTGTGTGTTTCTGAACATTCAAGCGATGCCGACGCGGATCCCGCGAATATTATTACATGTACATGATTGTACATGTATTGTGTTATTCGACTACCTTTCATGCAAGATCAACTGTGAAGCACGAGATCCAATGCTGAAACTCACATAAGAACATTGTTCTATAGTATGTGCAAACAAGCCTGTATGCCTAACATCATTAGCAATCACGGCGTTGCGGTGCAATGCAGTGAGATCGTCCTAGACAAGAAAATGACAATACACACAATGCTTCAGCGTTTTTGAATCATTTTCTACACATTTAATTTCTTGGGAAATGTGGTTCCACCCCCGCCTGAGCGCTCGCCTTTCCGCGGACTTGACTTCACACCTGACAAGTGAGTCGATCAGATCCACCATCAAAGCTGTCACAGATCGAAAATCACATTCTGCATCCATGTTTCCCTCGTGCCAGGCCACGAGTTCCCAATCAGCTGTGGGTCGCAGCACGGCTGGGAAAACCCTTCCGCTTCCAAGAAGGACTTGAACCTGGTACCCTCTATTTTCTCAATCATGGTCTTAGACTATTCCACCATGCCTGCCTGCATTGCGGGATGCTGAGATAAGAATGGTGTATAGTATTCCGTGCGTTCTTCTAAGGAAAGGAATGGCTCACGACCGAAGTTCTCTGTGGCCTTCGATGCGTGTTGCTAGCTGCACTGCCTCCCACTGGCGCCACACAGCCAGGCGCACAATCCAAACACTTGACAGTGGCGGAGGCTCGCTTGCCGACGTAACCGTCGGAGACCATTACGAACAATTGTTTTTGGAATTGGTTTTGCAAAAAAATAACAAAAAAGCAATCCAAACACTACATACTACAAACATGTACGATGAAATACCCGTTGAGCCTTGAAGGTAACCCGGAAGCCAGAGCGCCACCTTAATGTTTGTTTACTAGGATGAGAGGCTGGACATGATGACTATACATTGTATAGTCATGTCCATTCTACCTCCACCATACGTGCTCTCTGGTCGACCCCATCTCACCAGCAACGTGACTTTTAAAGGGGAAGTTCACCCTAAAATCAAAATCAGATATGTTATTGGGAAAAATCAGCTGAGTCGATTGGTGTATGTCTCGTTTTCATCCGGTGACTATAACCGGAGATATACGCAACTGAAATATCACTTTGATCCGCGGTTTTTGGCGCCGCCATGGCGTCACGAATCTGTGACGTCAAAGAGATAGAGGAGCTGGAGCTCGGAACTTTTACTTGGAGTTGGACGGAGAACTTGGAAAGTGAAGTCGTGAATGTCCAAGGCGGAAAGTCAAGCAGTATGAGGCTCAGAGCGGAGACGATTCAGGGTAGGTCTACCTCCTTGTCAGGAGATGACAGTGACTCCGAGGAGAGCGAGTTGGACGCCAGCGAAGGAACCGGAGTATACCGAGGATGAGATCATGCAGATGGCGAGTGCGGAGCAAGTTGGTGTAAATGCTGACGAAACCGCAGCGGCTGCTGCCGACACTGACCCTGCTGCTTGCTTAGAGGACTGCTGGCCACCTGCCGATCGCGTTGGCAATACGTCCTGGTGTGAATGTGGCAAATGCGTCGTTCAATTATTGCGGAACGACTGCATTTGCTGCAAAGATGTTCCGGAATCGGCAGCCGCGGATTGGTTACTGAGTCTGGCTGCATTACTTGCACCTCACAGTTCGAGGAAGGCTGCCGCAACCAGCACGCACTGTACATTGTACTGCGTGCCTATTTGGGCAAGATCCATCAGCAGGCCGGATCGAAGCCATCTGAGTTTGGAAACCGGTACGTGCTAATAGTGTAATACTGTCGTCGATTTTGCATCGGAGAACTGTATTTTCTCATCAAAATTAAATACTGTTCCATGGTGCAAAAATATAACCAGGATATTGGCTTGTATACTTCTTCAAAAATTTGTTGTTGTAGTGTGCTGCTGTTGCACTGAAATGTACGTTGACATGTGAGACTAACAGCAGGAAGATCTACTCCCCTGTTCCCCAAAGCAGCTCGCACCGTTACGCAGCATACCGACAATACATATGGCTGATGTTCGGAAAACTTGGCCAAGGAGTCCTGTGGAACACCTGCATAATGGACAAACGGCAAAGCAATCATAAGCTGTCACTATTTGTAGTCAGCCAGGTGCTTGCACGTGTGTGTGTGTGTGTGTAGCTGTATGGTGTAGACCAGGCTGAATTGTGACGGTCAATTCTTCAGCCTTGCAAGCTGTTGAATGGTGCAATTCCAGCACAAGTTGCTATGGCTTCTGCCGTAGCATGGCCATCATTGCCTCCGGCGATTGGCGTCAAAGGTCAAAGGTGTGTGTGTGTGTGTGTGTGTGTGTGTGTGTGTGTGTGTGTGTGTGTGTGTGTGTGTGTGTGTGTGTGTGTGTGTGTGTGTGTGTGTGTGTGTGTGTGTGTGTGTGTGTGTGTGTGTGTGTGTGTGTGTGTGTGTGTGTGTGTGTGTGTGTGTGTGTGTTTATAGCAAAAGAATAGTCATGAAAATGTACTGCCAGTGTTGCAAGCATATGTACGTGTGGATTTGATCTACACAGTGGGTACCATAACATCACCTCTAAATTTCCCGTGTGCTGACGGGGGTCTGTGTGCACGCATCAGCAGATATCATGCCATCGTCTGGACTCAATGCGCATGCAACTGGAGACCGAAAAGCTGCGGCATACGGCTCAGAATAGGCTTGAGCTAGGATCATACTCGCAAAATACACGCAGATAACAGTGACAATGCAACACAATAAAGACTTTCTTGGAATTGAAACTTACCAAGCAGAGGACAGAGCTAGTGACCACTGTATGCCTTTTCACGACATGTAAAACTTGAATTGAAATAAAACAAAAATATATTGCACGATCTTCTGTCTTCATTCAATACTAGTACCTTGCAATCAACACACTGCAAACAGCTTTGTACCGGTATCTGTAAATAATTTTCTCTACAAGTATACGATGTACTCAACACAGTGGGTGAAACTGCCCTCTCCAACTCGCGATGTACAGACAAAATTTCAACACGCTCTCAAAGCACGAAATCACCAGAACCATTCACTCACCTCTTCTCTCTCCTGCATCTCCTGATACTGCGACATCCTTCGCTTCGCTGGGGGACGCCTGTCCGGGAAAATCGATGGCACAGCGTCTGCTTTCAGCTTTCGGCGGCACGTTTTGCCCATCTCTCCGTGCAAGTTCCTCTGGAAGGCATCTCCTCAAAATGTGCCGAACAAATTGCACAGCTCTCCTCAAACTTAGGTAGCAATTTGCCAAATTCTCGAGGTGAATCGCTGCAACCCATTCCGCTCGGAGAGCTTTATCCCGCGGAATACGATGCACCGTGGTCCCAGGGGGCTTGCCAGACTGGTTAGAGCAGCCGACAGCACAGCAAACCGTCATCGTGGTTGAAACTGTTCAGGTCGCAAGAAAGAAACTCCACAAACGCCACTCTTTCTCGCTCACTGAAAAGCAAGCAGATCAGACCGGGAACCTGTATCTCTTTGACGTCACAGGGTGTGGAGGGGGTGTGCGCCGGCCGCATGACGTCATTTTGCATGACGTCATGGTAAATTTCAAATTCAAATATCTCCAGAACTGCGTATCGCACGGCGATGGGAACTTCACCACCGAACTCAGCGCCTCGAAATCTACAAACTGTGAAATTTTGATTTTAGGGTGAACTTCCCCTTTAAAGTTATAGAAGTTGATCTTCTTAATTTCTTAATAAGTTCTTAATACGCTGGACATGTTTTGGATAGTATCCACATTGACTTTTAAGTTAGCCAACAGTTCGCCCATGGGACATGGTCCATGGGACATGGTACATGTACATGGTACATTGTATGTGGCCAGTCCGAAACGCTCCCATCAGCAGCGAAAATAATAATTATTTCTGCAACTGGGGGATTGTTATGAGCTACTCCACTTGAGAACTGAAGGACCTGCCTGTATCACACAGCCATGTGTGGGCCAGGAGGTGCTGGCCTGGTGTCAACGTTTCACTGGTTTGCGCATACATGTAGATCTGAGCGCTCCGGCACGGGGTGCCTTACTGAACCTTGTACCCAGCTCTTGTGCTGACATTATAATCGCGGCAGCACATCTACAGGAAGGTTGAATTTTCAAAATTTCAAGTAACAGTTTAGCACTTATTTTTGTGGCTAATTACGTGTACATGTACATGTACATGTGCATGCCTGTGTGACCTGGAGTCAAGTAAGTTCCAAAATGTGGATGTGATAATAAAACAAGGTGCATATCCCATGTCACTGGTGAGGATCTAGGATAATAATTATTATTATACATGTACAATGTCATGTACATGTACAATGTCATGTACATGTACAATGTCATGTACATGTACAATGTCATGTACATGTACATGACATTGTACATGTACAGTGTACATGACATTGTACAATGAGCAATAAGGTTCAGTACTGCAATTCATACAAGGCTCTGGAGTCAGTGGAGAGTGCACATGGGAAACGGGTTTTCCTACTAGTGAGACATTGTCCGTACTGACACTTGCAGTGGCTTAGCTTTGTGCACAAGCACCAAATCAGTGCCGATAACCGTGCGTCCGTGCTTTTAACATACCTCTCCGTGCACAACATTACCAGAAACTGTATCGGCCAAGACGTTGTCAGGTCCTTGCCATTTAATGATGAGATCTGTACGGTCACAGTCGACTAAACATACACTAAATCCACACTACAAAAACCAAACGTCTTCTGAGGATGATGGTGATGAATTCGCCGTAGAATGATGTGAAGACTCAAGTGGAACATTCTTAGGAGATCCCCCTCCCCGATAGGCTTTGCCTTTGGGAAATCCTTTAAGTAATAAATATATAACTAGAAATCGAACATTCTAAGGGGAATAATGGCGGTAAATACAAGCCATGATTCTTCCGTTCCGCGCGAGAGAGATGATACTGTATAATGTAACTGCGTAATCACCATGGCGATAATCATGGCGCCCCTTGCGACGCTTTCATCGTTACTAAAGCTGTGTATTCCCAGTTGAACATTATTTTGTTTGTACTCTTCTATTCTAAGATTGGAAGACTCCGATACGGAAGGTTCAAAGTATGATTAGAAAAATCACGGTTCGTGTCCGACTCAGCTAGAGGGCGAGTTTTCCGCATTCGTAGGAACGCCACCACCCTTCAAGGATCAAGGCACAAATGCAGCTCCTAAAGCGGAGGGAGGTGAGGAGATCAGACACACCAAAGTGGTCAAAAACCGAAAATCCCCTTCACTGCATCCATGCTTCCCTCATGCCAGCATTACTAATAATCAGAAACAGCTCGCTAGGGGAGACAATGTAAACAATCATGTACATGTATGTGTGTCCAAACTTCAGACCCACATGCAATCTGGGAGCCTCGTTTCCAAGACTTTCCCTGATCCTTTCGACAATCCACGTATCTCAGAATCAGGATCAGGCTGGAGGCTTCCTGCATGGACACTTCTAAGCGAAATAATGTTTGGGGCTGTCAGTCACAATCCCGTGATCAATCTCATAGGCAGGGTTGTCTATTTTGCTCTTCAAATTATACCGTTAGTTAACTTTCAGCAGTACAAAATCCCACATAACATGGGCTTTCCAGCTGACCTAGCTTGCATTGAAAACACCAGTTGAGTAGTTTGAGGTGTGTTATTGATGCACTGGCCGAAAGATGCTGATTAAAATCGTGGCCTTCAACGGCGTGGGTACTGGTTCATCACAAGAAACCTTCAAACGCGATCGGTAGTATCGAGAAACTCACCGAGAGATGTTATCATTTTTGCAGGCATTAAACGAGACATGGCCCTACTATCCCTCTCCATAAATGCTAGCGCTGGAAGAAAGGAAATCCATTAATTTTGCCCGTCAGTTTTAAAGAGTGTTCTAGCTGACTTCTGGCGTCGGTTCGCATGACGCCTGCCACGCGTATCACTTCCCCAGTTCGCATTTCCTCGGGTAGGTTTCAATTTCTTTGTACCGCTTCTTTGTAAAGGTAATCCTGTTTTTATTTCATCACAACACAACATGATTTCGTCCATTGTTTTCACAATATAAAAAATGACGTATGCAGCAAATAGACCGTGTTTGAGTGATTGAGTTTAGGTACCCTTATGTGTAAATTGCTGCAATGGAGTCTGCGAGTACTTCGGAAAATTTTTTATACAAAAACAACTTTGGACAAATTCTAGGAGATTGTGGCGATCGTTTTCAAAGCTTGGAAGGAATGGACAGGTGTGAGCACTTTGATGTCCGGTTCGTTCACACAATTGAAGTGAGTAGAACGAATACGTGCAGTAGGAATCACTTACGCGTACAATGTATGTGTTGTGCTGGGATCAAGCACATGTACATGACTGTAAGTTCATGCACTGCCCGTATAGTGCGCAATGCCCGTATAGCGCAGATCATTCCACAACATAGAGAAAAAGGATGCCCTGTGTCGCGACTCCGACTTTCACAATAAATCGCGCTCGTCATCTATGATATCAGGCAAACTGAATGCTGATCATAAGGCCTGTTGGGCGTGAGACTCGGAGTCGCAACACAGCATTTTCTTTGTCGCTATTGTGTTTTATCTCTTGATGCAGCATATGGGCATAAGTCCTATGAACACTACACAGACCACGCGGTTGTTGTTTACGTTTTGCACAGTAAGCTTGTGGAGAAGACTTCTTGGGCCCATGCAAGTGTGTTCACACTGCAAGTGTACACAATCCGCTATCCACACTCGTACCCGTCTTCACTATCGGCCGTAGCTAAGCATTTTGTAGCCAATTCTGCTGTTGCCACTCGGCCAAAGAAACTCGCTGCTAGCGCCTGAGTGGTCATCTGGAAAACGGAGCTGAGACCTTGCAGCAGTATTGGCTACCGCTGGCGCTAGTCCGTTCATTAGCGATGCTATATAAACCGTGTTGAGGAATGGACGGGCAATCAGATCTCACTTCTCCACTAGAAGCAAGATGGCTGAGTCAACACAGTTCCTCCGTCTGCTGCTGACGTTTGTGGTAGTGGTGGAGTTGTTAGAGCCCATTCACCTAGCCGAAGCGGGTTTGTTCGACAGGTTCAAGAAGTGCGGCAAAAACAAGAAGAGCGACTACGAGTATGATGGTACTCTGGCGAGAAAGATGATGGCGTACAGTGCCACAGCGTACGTCAAAGAACACGACCTGGTCCGTACCTGGACCTGCTCATTATGCCGGCAGGATCTGACTGGATTCGAGCCGTTGACGGTGAAGGAAGACGAGCTGTTCAGGCTGTCCTACTACGCGGGGTATGATCCAGCCTTGAACGCCAATGTCCTCGTCTTCCGTGGATCAAGAGACAAAACAGATCGTGTGAGCCAAGTTCTTAATTGGATCGTGAACCTAGCTGCCTTCCGTGTACGGCCCAAAGACCTGGGAGGAAAGAAGAAAATACCAGGATACGTCCACTATGGATTCTACAGAGCGTTCAAAAGACTGCAAACTGATGTCTTGACTAACATTGAGACGCTGAAAGCTGCTCATCCTGACGCCGAGCTGTACGTGACGGGGCATTCCCTTGGAGGCGCTCTTGCCGTAATGGCCACGATCGACATACGAGTCAGGGGAATCTACACAAATCCTATCATGATCAACTTCGGTACGCCGCGTGTGGGAAACGGCTGTTTCGCGCAGTACTTCTCCAAAAAGGTCCCTCGCAGTATCCGTGTGGCCCACCCAGGAGATAAATTTACCAAAGTCCCTCCTCCGTCTAAACTAGGCTACCGTCACGTGGGCCGCACAGTCTGGGACAAGTCAACTGACAGCCATAATATCTATCTTGGTTACAGCAAGATCACCTGTAGACGTCGCCGCTCGTCAGAGTCACTCCCCGACACCAACTCTGAGCCTAACATCAGCCTTGCTCAAGATAGTCCAGACCAGCGTTGATGTTGTCACACATTCTCCTCTACTAGCCTTTTCTCATGGAGAAGAAGTTTAGCATTTTATTTAGCCAGCACATGCAGATGTAGAATTGCCACCCTGCAATGGCTGCATGTATTCCTTGCTGCTAGTGACCCTTGGGAAGTACATAGAACCGATCAAGCAAGATTCATTTTGCTCTAAGCATTGAGAAAGGATCGCCTGTATTGACGTGCGACACACCTCTCCAATCGCACCCCGCCTCCTCCTCCCCCCCCCCCTCCCCCTGCTACGTTGGACACCCTGGTGACACTTCGCCGGCTGACTCTTTTAGCACAAGCATACTGCTCTCATTATGTATCTCTCACGCAGTCACACAGCTAGTGTAGTTCACATCATCATTTTAACCTGCCTACACGCACACGACGTTCAGATGGATCAATAATTTCATTGTCTTCTCAACATCTTACCTATGATCATGTCCTGCGCCGTAGAGCGTCGTGTGTTTGTTTGTTTGTATTCTTTATTTAAAGCGGGAAGTCCAAAACAGGCCCTAGCCTAATAAACAATGGTCCCACTAGTTTACTCACGCTATTGGGTGTTAGAGGCATCATGTCTGCATAGCCTAAGTTTTATACACCGTACATGATTAATAATTACATGCACGATACATATATTGCCCTGCCTACCACGCTATCTGTATTGACTGCTAGCCCCCCCCCCCCCGCCCCCGCCCCCCTTGTAGCACAAACACTATTCAAAACGATGAATAATCTGTTATGGACTTGTTGGCCTGTTTGTGGAACTGCATGTATCACGTGATGCATGAAGCCGTGATGTGTACTAGGCGAACCAGATTGACGACAGTATACTAGTACTGCAGAGCTCGGCCTACTTAATTAAAGATCATAGCTGTGCTGATGAGCCTTATATGGCCGAACCAGCTTGCTGTCTACAGCATTGGGTAATGCAGTACTATTATTATTGCAGCTATCCGTTCTTCTTGTTGGCATACGAGACCACGGGACACTTGCAGACATTAGGCAAATGAGTACAGGCATTGCACATTTTCCCAACAATTCAACGCTGCCTCCCTATATCAGCTGAATCTCTTACCATAGGCATATCGCAATCGATTGGACGGTACGTACAATACCATTGCTTCGTCTTCCAGCCTCCATTATTGTAGCGTGCCACAACAAAATGATTTGAAACACTCCTCCACTATTTCACACTGCAGCCTTGGCCAGCACTTTCAATACCATGGCGAGGAAATCCGTTCTTGTTTAGATAGTGGTGGAGTGATTCAAATTATTTCTGAAATGGCCAAATTTGTCCCAGCTTCTAATTTACAACAACGACAGATGAACACTAAAAGCTCACACGATCCTTTATCCTTTTGGGAGTTACTCTAATGAAACATAAATTATTATATTCCACAGATACATGCACACAATTCTACAGATAGAATCCGTTACGACTTTCTGCTTTATCATGTGTGTTTTTCCCTTGGTCCGCCGTGGAAAATATCATCTTACACTGAGGGTATTGGCCAAAGGATCGATATACAGTGCAACGATTTTATGTACGGACAAATTGTGTTGTAACCTAACCAGTATACAATTGTACATGCCACGTTTCGCAAGAAGATTCTAGTGTTCTTTTCACTAACAAGGTTTACATTTCTCAGCCAGCAATGGTGCACCAACTCCTTCTTTGCCGTTCCTTTGAACCAATCATCAGACAGCATAACCAAGACCACCATTCACTACGCATACACCGGAGAGAAGGGCGCAGATGATCAGGCATACTATTTCAGGACGGCGAGAAAAATGAAGCGGCAAAACATCAGCTCCATTCGGGACTTTGCAAAGTATCGGTACGAACCTTGATCGCGCAACTTTTAGCTTTACAGCACATGACACACATTAGCACAGGATGTACCTGTAGGAGCAGCACCAAAAATGCGTTCTAAGGGGGTGTATGTACTAACCGGACTCGTTATAACGAGGCAGGACCTGCACATGACTAGTATCCAATGAAACGATTCAGTGTAAATATCTAAAACACAGAGAGTCCACCGGAGGATGTACCCAGTGTGCTGACAGTGCTCAACACCGCGGAGGCAGAGCGTAATAAAATACAGAACTGTTGCCTGATGATTGCGAGAGCATGAAACTTGAAGTCGCAGCAAACAAGCCTTGATTGTCTTTGTTGTTCTGTTCCGTAAAACACAGAGAGTCTATAACTCGAGTGCATAGCCGAAAACCTAAAATTAATGTTTTTAAATACCAAACTGTCAGCACTCGAAATAGTACACTAGTACTACTTTAGAAGAAAGGCGGGTACGTTTTGCTAGGCAGTTGAAAGTTCTCGAAGCTTCCTGTGTTCGTCTATGTAAGCCTGTAAACTGTAAACAAAAGAAGCAAAGAAGCGCAAAAGAAGCGCTCAGTGCGTGAAACTCAGAGTTAAAACACTTTTTCCGTCCTCTTGTTGTTAAACAAAAGAAGCATGTGGTTACGCTGAGACTGTATTCTTAATTTCACGGTTTGTTTTTACTTATTCATTTTGTTTCTCTCACTTCACTATTCTCACATTGAGTTTCTCTCGCCCGGCTTGCCTTCTATTTTATCAATTTATTTCCTCCTGGTGACATATTACGGAACGCGTACTTCATTATTGTTTGCTGAGCCTGCCTTCAATTCAGTCACGATATTCCACCGATGATAGTGACATGAAAATCGGTTTATGGAAACCTTTCGACTTCGTTGGTGCTTCGTGACGAATGCAGAGCTAATTCTATTTATGGCTATTCAGAATTTCTTGGTTTAATTTAGCAACCAATCATCAGAAAAAAGGGGAGTAGATTTGAAGCAGCGCATAGTACGCACAATGTCTGCGCAGTACACACACTACATACATGTACAGGTCCGTTGCCAGAAGATTAGACCATGTGACATTGGGTATGTAAGCAGTCTAGAGTGATGATGAAAACTACTGTACTGGCGTGAGAATGGAGCACGGAAGAACGACCAGCCTAGAATTTCACCAAGTACAGCATATCAATGTACACATGACGACTCAACTGTGCATGGAATGTAACACAATCATGTTGCTGTGGTTGGTTTCTTTGAATCCGCAAACCCAAACGGACAGAACTGTCCAGCGACAATTGAGCGAATGATGAGCGTCAGATCACTATGGAGCAAAATATCTCAGGGCCAAACGAGACAAATAGTTACTAGAACATGAAATGTAAGAACGGTCTAGGCTAGAAGGCTGACCTCCTCAGCTGTTCACCGACCGACAAAACTGTGCTCTACTCGGTTGCAGTGGATTCGTCGCTTATCTCCTTGGCCGCAGTTGCGATAGTTGAATCATCCGTGTGTATCTCAGGCTCAACCTCCGCTTGTGATGCCGCGATCTCCTTTACTGCCTCGAGTGGTTCGGAGTCATCACCAGTTGGCTCTGCAGCAGCTGTGATGGTCTCTTCTGCATGGCACACATCTCCAGAGAGCTCCACAGTGTCGCGGCTGAGTTGCGGTACAGTCTGTGATGCACCCAGTGAGAACAAGAGAAAGGAACAATGAGAATAATGAGAATGGTTATGGACTACAGTTAAAGGTGATGGAGGCTATTTTATCAACGTCTTTACAAACCTAATTTGTGCGTACAAAAGGATAGCATTATTGTGGTGTTTGGTGTGGCCAAGCTTGGCTGTTATTGGTCTAGGCGAAATGTTTTGCTGTTTGTATAGCACTTCATTCCTATTTCATTCTTTCCTTTCCCATTATGTTCTTTTCATCTGTGTCTCCTTTCCAAGTTTTCCCATTCCTGGGTTACTTGGACCTCATTCGCTTCCTTGTCCTTGGACATGTTCAGTCCGTTCGGTTTGCGAATTCAAATAAACACAACCATTCGCAAGTTAATCATTTGCAAACGCATTTGAGGATATTCCAGTCGGTGTTATGCTTTGGCATGACCATAGGCACTTCCCAAACAATTGTTATTTCAAGCGTGGAAGCATTTTTCAAGATACACAGACTCCACTGTAGCCTTCCATTATATCCATACATCTTCACGACACTCTCCAAGCGGTCGTTGGGCTACCCCGATCACTGAAAATTGGATAAAGATAAAAACATTAATTTTTGAATTCTCGAGCAGGGCCCATCTTCAAGATACCTAGAAGCAGATTAAAACTCTCCAGAACAGCTATTCTAGGAATGTGACAAAGGCTGAAGCCGAGTCACAACGCGTGGAAGATAAGCAGTCTCGTCACCATTGTCAATTCCCAAATGAAAACTCCAGTCAATTTCCATTTTTCATTTTCCAAAGCAATCTAATGTCACTTCATCTCGCCCTCCTTGTTGCATACTATACAAATGTCCTAATAATAATAATATGAACAAGTCGCATATTGGCCGCATAAAAGAATCATATACAGGGGTCATGCATCTGTCAATGATTGTTAACCAGAGTTGCTTGTTCCTATGCTTCAATATAATGGTAAATGAGAAAATGAAAGGTGGGTGCATACCTGCTCTTTCAATTCCGTGATGCCATCCTGCGCCTCGGCCAGTTTGCCCTGCAGCCGCTCCACGATCTGCAGTGTGCGCTGCATAGTGTCCTGGCGTTGCTCCAATGCCGTAGCAAGGGCGTGTTCATGCACACCGTGCACGGCTGTACCTTGTACGTCACTCGGTAGGTCGGCAGCAGTCCTCAGCTTGTTCAGGGAGCGGAACAGTGCTGTAGTGGCATCCTTCACGGACACTGCACTGAGTTCCGTTCTGGCGGCAGACGATTGACACGCTTGCAGAGCAATGGACGACTTCAGCGATGCTGTTGCTTCGGCATCTATAGGCTCTCGTGCAGACCAAGTAGTGATTGACAGTCCTTCCTGCATCGGTAGACAGCCCGGTTGCCAGCTCTCGCTACGAAAACATGGAAATATGCAGGCCAATACCAAATTAGCCAACACAATGACTGGATTGTATATACCACTATTATTATGTATACGTTTTGAACTTCTGTATTCTGCGCCATGCCTAAAAACGTTGTCCTGTTCTCCCCTTCTTCCCTCCACCAACTCTCTCCCCCTATTCCAGTGCTGAAGAACGGCCAGGCTAGAATTTCACCAAGCACAGTATACCAATGTATACACGGTGACTCAACTGTGCATAGACTGTAGTACATGAAAATAGGAATCACAAATGGTCCCTAGCTAGAAGGCTGCCCCCCCCCCCCCCCCCCAGTTCTTCGGCGACCGACAGTACTGTGATGCATGATAAGACTTGACATTCAAACATTCTTTATGCAGCTTGTTGTGTCTGTACATGCTATATTAAAGAACGCGTGAACAAATACACATCTTCCATCTCATCCTGATTTGTATGGCAGCATGGGTGGATTCTTGATACCCGTTCGATGCAGTCGCCAGTGTCCTGTTCTTTCCCGTCACACCTTAAGCCCCCACTGATCATGTACCATAGAATGTAAAGCAGGTCGTACATGAGATCGATTTAACTCTCAAGAATCTCTGCTATGTAAGTCAGCACCCACACCAAAGACGCCGATGGGTGGGGAGAACATAGGTATGCGTGCATGTGTGGGTTTGTCTCCAAGTCCACCCAGAGGTTGGGGATTTCAGGGGGTGTCGCCCGTTGGACGGTCCAAGAGTCAATAGGCCATTGACTTGCCTCAAAAACCGGCAGGCTACTGACATGTGGGCAGGTGTGGTGAGAGCCAACCATGGCAGAATAGATTACGCAGAGAGGAAGGACAGAGAGAATCTTACCTGGTCCAGTTTGGCAGTTCACTCAGAGTAACCTCGTACCCGGTCATCAGAGATACGAATAGCTTGGAAATGCTGAGTACCAAGTCCTGGACAGAAACAGGAATAAGAATGGATTTAGATGACAGTTTTCTCAGTTTCCCCGCGGAAAAGGAGTAAACAATCCTGCACATAGTACTAGCTTGGAACGCA
The DNA here is from genome assembly GCF_964019385.1 of Sycon ciliatum. NCBI lineage: Eukaryota > Metazoa > Porifera > Calcarea > Leucosolenida > Sycettidae > Sycon > Sycon ciliatum. The sequence goes on from NC_088648.1 coordinate 25,446,827, forward strand.
TGGAAACCTCCCCGTTTAGGAGAGCAATCAAACGCCATCTTCTGACACGCCCTGCCGGAGATTTTAGATGGAGGGGCCTGAGTGGAATTATTGTATTGTATTGTTGTTGTGTTTTACGGATTCTCCAGAAGTTAATGGCTACCTATCTTGGGAGTCTCTCCGGCTAAACCAATTTGTGGACCTACTTGTCGAGAAGCTCTGAAGGTTGTGTCTGAGTAGTCCTGGGACCTGCGTACATAGAACTTCATACCTGAATAATGGTTCTGTGCAGGAGTCTTCTGCACAAACGTTGTTACTCGATAGAAGTAAAGACTGATTTGAATACATGATTGTGGTGTACAGGAAATGCATTGCATTGCCTGTCAGAAAGCAAAGGACTCCGTTCAAGGCATTATCCATAATTATCGTGTAACCATCGCCGTGTGTACTGTAAAACGTTTCCCCTGCACGCAGCGATATTACAAAATTCATCGATCTTTGGCCTGCACTCGTGGAACTTACCTTGGCCGGGCACTGGTGTGTATCCAGCTGTGGTGAATGGCTAGATAGTCCATGACTCCACAGCAGCTGCTCTTTCAGATCCTGCCAACCAATACAAACAGAAATGTTACTCAGTACTACACTTGCTGCATGTGATCTTGCAATGGAGCACATCCAAGCAGAAATCGTATGTAAAAAAAATTAGAATATTGGCATGAGAAATGTTTGGTTGAGGCACTCGACTGCCTTACACCTACCTGTACCTGTGCAGCACTTGTAGGACCCACATTCACAGGTTCTTCATTGCACCGGCCAGGCATGGAGCAGTTCGTAATCGATTTGGTGGAGTCCCATTTGGATATCAGAGCTCACTAAGTTACTGTAAGTCTCCAAAAATATTCGGCGCATATTTCGTTCTTCGCATATCTTTTTTCGGCTATTTCGGCCTGGGCATTTTTGGCCGGAGATTTGTCGTAATAGTGAATACAGGCAGCAACGGCACAGGCCGCAATATTAATGCGGCCGGAATGTGCTTTTACTCTGGGAGGCCAAAATCTATATACAGTCAACTTCGCTAATAACGACTACGGATATAACGACAATTCGCGAATAACGACATAATTTTCATGCCCAGAGCAAAGTCCCATCCAACTGTGACACATACAGTGAGACTTCGGGTATAACGACACTTCGCGAATAAGGACAGTTTTCTGATGCCCCGCCGAGTGTCGTTATAAGCGAAGTTGACTGTATGCCCAAAATATGTGGACTTACAATATGACTAGGATGGAGGGGGAGGGGGGGGGGGGCGTTTGGACCAAAAACATGTTACATTACGATCCCTTCCACTTGAATATCAGCCGTCGTCTATTCTTGGTAGCATAGCGGCATCATTATAGTACTCACAGGGCGCTGCAGAAATCGCTGGTGGTTGAAATCTTCAGCTTTCATGTCCCCGACAGCAAAGACACTCTCTTTTCGCTGGGCTGTGTAGATGTTGCCAACAAGCTCCGTGTCTGCACTTATCTTGTAGCGGTCATTGGGAGCCAGGGAAAGACCTAGCGCACATCTTCAAAACAAAACAAAAAAACACACTTTACAGTTACAAGTAATTGGCGTGGCGCACGTGAAACGGGTGTTTAGCTGCACTCGATTGAAAAGTGGAAAACGTATTCAAAGTTTGAACTTGCTTACATGTTCGGCTTAAGACTGCACACAAAAGCATCTCTCATTAACCTTTGCGGAAGATTCTACTCTAGAGAGGGTAAGGCGATAGGTCTAACAACCAGTAACCGACGATGGGGCAAAACCTCATTGGCTGAGTCCATAGTGACCATGGTGATCCATGGTGACCTCACTTGGAGTAGTGAGTACTCCGTTGACCGAAGGGGGGGGGGGGGCAGCGCAGCTCATTGCATCTTAAATGGGTCATGCTTGCGTCACTGCATTTATCAACACAGTACACACTCCCTGCTGCCGGCTCGGGTCTCCAACTTGAGACCTTGTTGTTGTGATTCGCAGGCAACCTCGCAGCCATTCACTCGGCCATGCAGATAGTTTATGGAGAAAAGGAGGATAGAAACAAAATATTTGAAAGCTAGGCAAAAACTTGAAGGGATCTGACTCTGCATTCACAGCTACCTTGAAACATGATCCAGTCATGTGACTAGGCAGGCTGAGAAGTCCGGAGTTTGTTCTTGCTATCTCAACAAATACCAAAACCAGCCTGCATTGGATAACGCTCCTACGGCCAACTCAAAAGAGATCTAGTTTATCTTAGGGGTCGTCCATAAATATCGAACTTTTTTCACAAAACGAGATAATTTCGTTATGGGGTGGGAGGGGGTTGACCAATTTCGTTTCAGAAAACATTGATTCATGTACATGGCCGTTGTATATGCATGTATGTCAACATTTTTTACGTTCTGAAGGGGAGGGAGGGAGGGGTTGGGTCGAAACTAAAATAATTCGTTTGGTGAAAAAGGTTTGTTATTTACGGACAACCCCTTACTTGGTTCTCCAGTAGAAAAGTTCCCTGGGTGGATGCATACGTAGCACCTCGCATACAAATGCTTCGACAGACGTGAGGCCATCCAGCGAAACCGGACAGAATGCATCCTGGCTGAACGTGTAGGATACCTGAGCCATCGACAAAGAAACAGCCGAGGATAGCCAATAGAGCAATGGAATAGACATTCAGATGATCTTGAAACGCACTTGAACAATTTTACAAGCTCATCAAAAAATTCTCTTACGATTGAGTTGGAATGTCTAACACAAGGGGCACGGGGGGGGGGGGGGAGGTGTGCGCCCCCCCCCCCCCCCCCCACCCCCCAAAAAAAACAATTTCGACCTAGGTTCAGCATGCACATAATGGCCACGAATGACATGCACCAGACATCCTACACGTATGTGCCCATGCACCCCCCCCCCCCCCCACACACACACACAAACACACAAAAGGGGACCAGAGTACTGTCCCAGGAAGATTGCCTTCCCAACAATGGTGATCATCACGCCTTCATTCCTTCTCATGCCGTTACCTTCACTATCAGGTTCCCTGCATTGCATTAACCTGGTTCAATACCTTTTAGGCGTACAACCTGCTCAAATCAGGCAGGCTTGCTATGGATACCATGGTAATCGAATGGTGCTCTGCTAAATACCAGAGATAATAATCGTTGTGACCAAAGCTAAGTGCTACAAGTGCATGCACGTCAAAATATTCGATTTCTGCACATTCTTTACACGTCCGGGACTGCAAGTGTGCTCATAAGCATAATAGAGAGTATGCGATTGCAGGTCATTAACTACTTGAGATGTTTCTATTGACCGGCATCATGCACACAGGTAAACACGAGTACTGCCCTGGTATGCATGCGTCCTGAAACTTTATCCATAATTATGGTGGTAAACACGCACCTGGCAGTATGGCGGTAAATACACGCCGGCCAGTAATTGAACAACAGGAAGAAAGGAGATAAATGGCTGTAAATACAGTCTAATCTACATGAGTACTGGTATACATGAACACAGGTATAGCACTGGTAACCATGAGTACATAATTATATACATGAACACAGGTATGCATGAGTACATACAATCATGTACATGTATATACATGAACGCAGGTAACCATGAGTACATAATTATACATGAGCACATGTATATATTATATGAGTACATATATACATGAGCACATGTACCGGTACATTGTATATGAGCCCTGGTATACTACTGCACACAGTATACAGTTTACAGTACACAATGATCTCATTCACATGCATGACTCTACCCGTACTTCATAAGAGCAACAGCTTGGTCCGTGATTCCGTGAAGCACCCAGCCCGGTCTAAATCTACATCAGTAGACCATATAATTATCGCAGAGCTCACTGACTTGTCAGTTTGAGCACTCTGGCAAGGTACGTTCGGGCCTGATTTAAATCTGGCTTTGGACAATTTTATTTTCATTGCTATCATGTTCGGCCTCATTTCCTCTGTGCTGCGCTGATGAGTTCACAAAGAACGAAACAGCATGCTGTCCGCAGATTGAGTAATTATTTCATGCGCGAATGAATAGTGAACTAGTGGAACATACCTCCTTTGTCATGTCGGCTCGCTCACTGTCGGAGATGGCTGCCCACCTAGCAACAAGGTTTACGAGCAGGGCACGCATTGGCTGCAGCACGTGAACTCTACAGCATAACGAGAATACGACAGCAGAGAGTACACCGAAAGAAGTTTTCATAGACAGGAAAGGGCATTTTCGTTTTGCTTTAGAGTAATATTTCGTCTCCGCTCCCGAGGAAATCAGGACAGCCACCTACCCCGGAATAGCTGACAGTGAGACTGGGTACCTTAACACCCTTCCAGCACACAAACTGTCACATCACCTATCAACTCCAGTACTACAATTCACTGTTTCACAGAATGCGTATCGCAGTCTGTTTTCCGTCTTCAGGCTTTGTCGGTAAGGGCAGAGTTCTGGAGTGGAGAATACTGCTGGAGAAGCTGCAGAACTGGTATTATTGATGGGTTTTCAATCCTGTATTCGCCTCATATAATAATTATATTGATTAGAAAAGGAATTGTATAACTACGGTCATAATGCTCGTGGATACGGCATGCCGACATGTCGTGCATTGTTTTGAAACATGACTCATAAACAAATACATCAGTCAAGTCATTGGCTATACCGTCCTAGACACCGGCTTATGCAAAGGACAGGCACTGATCTAAGGTACAGACTACAATAGCGAGAATTCCCGAATTGCCTAGAGTGCTCAACACCACGAGGGTGGAGCATTACCACAAAAGGCAAAAGAGAACAGAGACAGCCGGCTAGGTCATTGCTGTAATGCTGCGTTTCATGCACATAGCAAAGCTGAGGCAATCCTCAGACAACTGATAACCTGTACATCAAAGAATACATATAGTCACGAATAACGACTACGGGTATAACGACAATTCGCGAATAGCGACAGCATGTCCATGGCCAGAGCAAAGTCCCATCGAACTGAATACAGTCATATAAAGAAATTTCGGGTAAAACGACGCTTCGCGAATAAGGACACTTTCCTGATGCCCCGCCGAGTGTCGTTATACGCAAAGTTGACTGGACTATGAATCTTACAGGACACGGAACTGGTTACCGTGATGTGCACAGGAGTGATATGACTTTACTTACACCAGTGCATGAGCAGCTTGAACCATACTGTCCGCATCCTTGCTGTCCCCCAGCTTCCCACCGATATGTCCGCGCAGCTCTGTGCTGTCCACCAGTTTGCGAATGGTGTCCACCTCACATGAACGCAGTGGACAGCGGTTGTACCTAGGCCGTACAAAAGCAAGATCAATAACAGGCCCGCCGGAACCGGTCCGGTTGGTCAGACTTATTACAGGACCTACTTTTCAGCCACCAACATAATGGTATCTACTGTGAAGGAGTAGTTTTACCTGACATAATATCATATACAAACTGTATGAACAGCCATGATACTACCGGTCCAATCAAAAACTGAATCCGGCGGTCCGAAATAAGTACGACTAGAATGTACCATACTTCCCCGGCTGTCTCTCTCTTTCTCTCTCTATCTTTCTCTCTCTCTCTCTCTCTCTCTCTCTCTCCCTTCCTCCCTCGCTCCCTGCCTCCCATAGACCATGATTGGGAAACGAGAGGTGCCAGGTTTAGGTCCTGCCGTGCTGCAATCCACCGTGAAATCGGAACTTGTGTCCTGGCACAAGGGTAACATGGATTGGGCAAATGGGGTTTGGCCTCTTTTCCGTGTATCTGGTCCATTCTCCACCACTGTTTAGGAGCTGCGTGTGACGCCTGATTCTGGGGTGGTGGCGTCCCACGGAAGTGGAAAGGTCAGCCTTGACCTGAGCTGTACTTGGATCCGTGGTCTTTTTCTCTTTTCTTTCTGCTTTTGTCTAAAGTGTGTGTGTGTCTGTGTCTGTGTGTGCTTGTGTGTCTGTGTCTGTGTGTGTGTGTGTGTGTGTGTGTGTGTGTGTGTTCACGTAACAGTTGCACACATGTGCCCTCACCTCTTTCTCAGCAGTGTGGCGCTAAAGCTAAACTTATCGCACAGTTCCGCTGTGACATCATCAAGGTTACTCGCACCATCCTCTACATAGAGCTTCTTCAAGATGCCAAGAGAGACGGTGAATATGACGTCCTTTAGCGGCTTACCTAAGATATCATAACGACGAACAGGCAGAGGCATCATGAGGAAAATATGCAAAAAAGTAAAGTTAAAAAGTCCACATTACAACCGGCTATACAATTGTATTGAGAAACACAACCAGCTTAGGAAGTTTCGCTTGTGCCAGGCCACCACCATGCCTGTGATACCAGGGTGGCAGATGCAACGCCTAACGGCAAGGGTGAGGTGGTTAAGCTCATAACCAATGGCCGACAAGGGGGAGAAACTCATTAGCTGCATCTATGGTCACCACACCTGCAAATGGCTGGCATGGGAACTACAGTCAACTTTGCCTATAACGACACTCGGCGGGGCATCAGAAAAGTGTCCTTATTCGCAAAGTGTCCTTACATCTGAAGTCTCATTACAGGTCCTCCCTCGTTAGTAGATAATCTCTGGGCCATCGAAAAAGTTATCTTATAACGAGACTTATCTTGTAGCAGGACTTGCAGCTAAAGGTGAAATAGGCACTGCTTCGTACTTACCAAGGCTACCCTCGATACAACATAAATTATCGATGCTTCAACTCGTCATAAGATAATTGAAAATCTCCAACATAACTCTTCCTTGGATGAAAAGGATCGTCCATATTCGCGAATACATAGACATAATACGTTTCCTCTTTCTGCTTTATCCTACGTGTTTTGCCCTTGGTCCTGCATGGTCAATATTATCTTATACTGAGGGTTTGGCACTCCAGGGACCTGGGCAAAGGGTCGTTATAACGGATTTTATGTACTAATGGATTATTTTGTAACCGGACCTGTAAACAGTTGTATAGACCACGTTTCGCCAGGGGATTTCAGATTTCTATTTACTAACGGGGTGTATGTACTAACCGGACTCGTTATAATGAGGGAGGACCTGTATATGCATTACAGTTAGATGGGACTTTGCGGTGGGCATGGAAATTCTGTCGTTATTCGCGAAGTGTCGTTATACCCGCAGTCGTTATTAGCGAAGTTGACTGAACATAGTGAAAGGGTAAAGCTGGCAACCATAAGGTACATGGTCACCACACAATATGATTATACTCTAGTATAGGGTTACCACAGGAAAGATCAGCTAGCTACGCCCATGCAAGTCCACGCCAAATTTGAGGATCACCAACCTGCCAGATCGCTTTGGAAGACCTCGCGTATTGCTGTCATGGCTGCTTCCAGGTTCTTGTCCTGTTCAGCTTCAGTGGACAGCTTCAGTGCACTCTGGAGCTCTTCCTTCATGACCCGATGGTGTAGTCCGTTGAGGAATTGGCATGGCGGTAGTTGACTGCTCTCGGCCAGAACTCGGGCATTCCACTGTTGAGAGGACATGTTGAAGTCGGTGGTCTTGACAACCTGAAGAGCATATGAGTTCACAAGCCAAAGAAATATAAATATATTTTCTGTTCTACCACTGCAAGTTACTTGCATAAACATTGACTTAGAGAGAGAGAGAGAGAGAGAGAGAGAGAGAGAGAGAGAGAGAGATAGAGAGTTAGAGAGAGCGCGAGCGAGAGAGACTGTGTGTACTCGTTTCCACCAGGGAGTCGCAAAATGTAAAAATCTTTTACGACTACTGGTTTCATCTCCACTCTCCAAAACTCCGCGAAACGCTGGAGTAAAGGCACAGCCGAACTGATTCCAAGTTCCCTGATGGATACCCCAGGCCCTGCCAGCACTGAACGGCAGCGGCTAGCAAGTCCAGTCGACCTTCCTTAGCCACGAGACTCGCGTCGGACTGCAGACTTCTGGAAGAAAGCATGGTCATCAGCATTCGAATCTGGGCTTTGCGCAGGTTGAACAAGAACTTGAATTCAGAATTATTTCATTGCGCCCTGCGATCGGAGCAGCTGCTTGTTCACACGCTCATTGTGTAGGCTCGCTGCTCCGTTCCATCGCTCTCTATCACTCTCAAACTCAGGGCTAGAGTAGTAGAGAGGCCAAGCATGCAGCGCATTATCCCCTTGGAGAAGTGTTAATTCAGCTTCGCTCACCATGACTGTCATCACCTATGTTGCCACGGCGCAACCATCAATTCCGCTGTGCTTGTCGAGAAATGTCGCTTTCTTTGCATGGTACTTCTTTTATGGCATGCCAGGGAAGGCCGAGAAAGTGATCGCGGCTCAGTTCATGGCAGTTTGTGCGCAAACCAGTCTCTCAAACATCCATCACGAAGTTTTTGTCAACGGAAGAAGTATTATGAGCTCATGAGTGCATGTATGTGTGAGACCGGACAGCCTATAATGTACCAATGGTGGTTTTCCAAAAGTGAAGTTCAAATACATGAACAAATCATCTCCATTCTTGTTCAGGTGCCCAAGGATTCTGCGAGCATCGCTTAAAAGTAAAGAACACAGTCATGATTGAGTGATCTAGTGGGCTAGTTCTTCGGCTGTATACTTCTTTGGTTGTATTATCGCTTGTGACGAATTTCATTTGTAGAACTTTTTTTAAATTTATTTATACTCCACTGTGGATTCACTTCAACGATTGAATACCAGGAGAAGGCGACACGTGCTACAGGAAGGAACAGAAAGAATCGTCGGAGGAAAGTGATATGGTTCAACCCGCCTTTCAGCAAGAATGTGAGCACGAATGTGGCGGCCACATTCTTGCGATTGGTGCAGAAGCACTTCCCTGCGAATTCAAAGCTGCAAAAAATATTCAACAAAAATAACGTCAAGGTCAGCTACAGTTGTATGCCCAACGTAGCCGCAGTGATAAACGGGCACAACAAGATGCTACTTGAGCCGAAACGCATCGAAAAGCCATGCAACTGCCGAGCTCAACCGGAGTGCCCGCTGAACGGCCGATGCCAAGCGCAAGAGGTCGTTTATGAAGCGCACGTGGGGAAAGAAAACGAACAGAAGGTGTACATTGGATCAACTGAGCCACCATTTAAAGGGGAAGTCCGGTGAAAAATTTAAATTTCACAGTCCGTAGAGTTCGGGTCGCTGAGTCGAATGGTCTTTGTCCGAGGAGGCTGCGGCTTATGGTTCGTCAGATACGCCCAATCGAACATGTGCGAATTTGCGCGCGCATCACCCAGATCCAGGTGATGACGTCACAGCGTGCAGCCAGGTAGCCACACCATCTAGTTGTGTACAAAAATGGCCATATTCGGAGCGCGTTCGATTGGGGAACCGTTTGTCGCAGCTTCTTCGGACCAAGACCATTCGATTCAGTGTTAAAAACACTACGTACTCTGTGATTTTCAGCTCGGTAAACCTGGAGGTTATACCGTATTATAGCCGTTTCCGAGTTGGACTTTTCCGTCAGCCTCTACGCGCGCTGCGTGCATGCAGTGTGTTATCTAGCTGTAGTGCATGCAGTCAACAAACTCATCACAGACGGAACTACTCCCGCACTGCCGTGCTGGGGTACAAGACTCGAGTCACAACTGACACAAGACTCAGAAAACTAGTCAACACACGGACTTGTCATGTACTACACTCGTATCAGTACAGTCATGCAGTCAAAGAACGTGCGTTTCTCCTTGCAGTGCCGGTGGTTGTGCTTTGAGAAAGAAAATTTTAGCTTTCCGCACCCGCCTCATTATTTTTATGTTACAGCGATGAGTGCACAACCGTGACAAGTGACAAAACAGCGAACAGCTCCCGGACCTAGAACTTTCAGATTCCATAGCGTTGCGAGCGAAGAGTCGTGCCCGTGGTTCAAAGAGCCTGCACTGTTCTCCAATTGAGTAGTCCGAAATATTCCAAGTAATTAGTTCGCACCAAAACATCACCATGTGGCAGGCTACTGGAGTCTAAGCGAAAATCGGTATGGAACAACATTTAGAGCACTCGCATCACTCTTCTCCATTTTGGCGACCCTGCTCTCCAGCGATCTGATCAGCCTCGTCTGCAATAGCTGCTGCTTCTTCATCAGTCGGAAACTCAGTAGCGCTCACTCTTGACCAGCCCGCGTGGCCATTTCTTCAGCTGAATACCGAGGTTCTCAGCCCCAGACCGAACTCATGAAGGTCAGCCATGGCTGCATCCTCACTCTCACAAGGAGTTACAGGTCTTCGGGGTCGCTTGCACCAAACTATCAGTCGCCAAATCATTTGAAATAGCACTGACACGCACTCCTTTTGACCTAGCTGCACGCTATGACGTTGCAGAGGGTGTGGCGCGGCCGCATGACGTCATGGCGCAGCCCCCGAAACTCAGTTTTTCAAACGGAAATATCTCGAGAACGCTTTGTCGGAGACACGTGGGACCAACACCATTCGACTCAGCGCCCGAAACTCTACCGACCCTGAAATTTAAATTTTTCACCGGACTTCCCCTTTAAGAAACGACACTATAACCACAAATCGGACATGAACATCGAGTCAAGGAGGAACAACACGGAGCTGTCCAAGCATGTATGGCGGCTAAAAGAGACGAACGCACTGGTCACCATCAAGTGGAGGATTGCTGAGCAAGCTAAAGGGTACAGCAACGTAAGCAAACGGTGCAACCTATGCGTGACGGAGAAATTCCGCATCATCACCGCCGACAGGAGCACCCGCCTGAATAAGAGGAGCGAGTTAATCTCCAAATGTCGTCACGCCAACAAGGGCTGGGTTCCGCGGGGCGCGGGAATGGTGAGCACTCCCCAGGGCTCATGGCTCACGCGCTTTGGCGGATCTTGGCTTCTGTCGCCGGTTTTCCGATGCCTTGGCGGGTGTGGTAGTCACCCCCTTGCCTGGCGTGAGTGATTCCCACAACACAATTCCCATCAACATTTTTACCACCCTAGGTCACAATTTGATGTGTAACAATGCAGCACAAATCTGTACTGATGTGTTGCCAGAAAATCGCGCTGTTTCTCTACCCTGGCTATGCTCTATACTCTCAACATCTTTTTCCTCTTATAATCACGCTGATTTTGTCATCCCTTTTTCTCGCGCTACTGAAATGTACCTCCATCACCTTTGCCCCCTTCTCCCCTTCTCCGTATATATATTCTAGTGATTGTTAGTCTTGGTCATATGCTGTCTGATGAAGCGTTCTGACACGAAACTCGGAGTAACAGCGGAATGAGACTTGTTTGATTCATTGCTGTGTAATATTTGTATACTCCACTGTATGTAGCCTTGTCATCTATTGCCCCACCCGTAGCATACAAACAGTCTTTGCCTACACTATAAGAAAAAAGTAAATTATCGTGTCCGTTCCCGGAGGGAACTCGCGACGGCCGCTAACACCCGGTAAACCCTAGTGGTAGATGGAGCGCCTAACGGTGGGGTCAAGGGGATTATTTATTCCCGTAGCTATGCAGAAGACGTTACTTCAGTAACGTCTGGCGCTAGCCAGGGTCCACACAGCTTTAATTTGGTGTTTGTTTGTGTGTTTGTGTGTTTGTGTCAAGCCTGGCGCTATCCCGTATCTGTCCCGTACCGTACCGTACCATCAAACACAGCTGGCCGCAATATTCAAATAGGGCTTTCAAACGCAAGATCATAACGTGAAGCAACTTGGAAGAATGAGTATGAATGCGAAGTGTATGGGGGAATGCATGTAGGGCGATAGTGCGGGTTCGAATCCCAGGTTATGCCTAAAAAAATAGGAGAATTGAAAAATTTATAACATCCCTATGCTTTTTTTGCCTAGGTCATCAAGGCGGTAGACGGTGTCGTATTACCCTCGACCGTACCTGTCCCGTACCTGTCCCGTACCTGTCCCATACCGTACTGTGTCATCAAAGACGGCTGGCCACAATGCACATTCAAATAGGGCTTTCAAATGCAAGATCATAACGTGAAGCAACTTGGAAGAAGTAGTATGTATGCGAAGTGTATCGGGGGATGCATGCAGGGCGATAGTGCGTGTTCGAATCCCAGGTTATGAAAATTTTATATGAATTTATAACATCCGTAAGCTTTTTTTGTGTCTAGGTCATCAAGGCAAAAAAGCATAGCGTAGGGCCCTGAGCTTCCAAGCTCTCTCGTTTATTTATTTATTTATTTCTGCACCTCGTGGCATGTCAAGACAGCCAATTGAATTGAGGAGAGGATGAGATCAACCACGGAAGAAGAGAAAAAAGAAAATGAAGAGCACGCACACAAAGTGGGAAGGGATTAGCAACTTATAAAGCGATGGGATAAGTCTCACAACCACTGGCACGAGTGCCAAGAAGAAATCCCATTAGCCGCATCCATGTATCCAAGTTCCCAGTTCACTGTGGGTAGCAGCACGGATGGAAAAACCGCTCCCAGGCAGGACTTGAACCAGGTACCTCTCGTTTTTCAATCATGGTCTTTGACCAACCCACTGTGCCTGCCTGCACTATGCAAAACTAATTTCTTCAAATTTTCAAACAGGCGAGCATCATCAGGTACGGGTTATACCTTAGCTGGGAAAACGAACTTTTCATGAAATTTCTAAGTTGTGCTGAGTTTTTAGAAGGGCTCTTGCTAAAAACATATGTGGGGGTAGGGGTGGGAGGGGAGTAAGTAGAGGAAGCAAAGAGTTGACCCATTTTTCAAACTTGCAACAGCTATGCACAGAGCTTTTTGAAGGTGAGACCAATGGTCACGTTTCGGAATCATGCGCGAGAAATTTGTGGATTGCAGTTGAACAGATGAAGTCCAACTAGCGTTCAGTTTGTATGGGAATGGACACGTGGAGGTGAAAAAAGCACTAGGATGGCGCTCAATTTCATGTCTGACATTCGTGTTGAGTTAGAGCAGCTGCCCGGAAGCCCTTCCATGTCTATGTCTAGGGAGAAAAAGAACAAGCCTCAGAATTGCTCCAAGCGCTGATGGAGATGAACCTGGGACATATTTGTACTTTTCACTGCGTTTTCACATGCGAACTGTTCACCACATCTCGGGATGAGCGCCTCTTGCGGGGGACGGCACCGCGTCCTTGAAAAAGCTCTAATGGGAATGTTCTACGCTCTAAGCTCAACAGAACGATAAATTGCATCATTGCAACAGGTGGCTGTTCCACGCAGGAAACTTACAGTAGAGGATGGGTACGGCAGGGTCAGTAGCTCCTTCAGCAGTCCATGATCACTGACAACTACCATCTGAGTACATCTACCAAGCCGATATATGCCGCCAGCGCTTCGTTCTGCCAACTTCTGCTCCTGGGCCAGGAGGTATTGTAAGGTAAATGGTGGCTTCAAACAGAAACAGAACACATGCAGAAAAGCAATTACACTTTAACAGTTAGACACATTCATTCGCTTCAGGTACGACAGTTGTAGTTCAAAAGGAAGAAAGACCCAAGAACAAAATTGACTGATACCATGTGGATGTGAACCAGGGACCTTCGCCATAGGAGGTGATGCTTGGTCGCTAAGACTGTGATTGTCAATCAACAGTTTCATTGTTGTGAAAGTTTTTTTTATGTATTTATTACTTTTATGGGGGGGGGCACGTGTTGGAATTCTGGAATGAGGGAGGACCTGTTGTGAGGGTTCACCTTTCTTTTCTGTGTATGTTTTCCGGTTAGACATACATGTACTCCGTGATTCGTACATTGAACGAGGACTGAGTATAAAATTAATGCTAAGATGTAGATCAACTTACATTGCGCTCAATGGACTGGGTGTTACGGAATATCCCGTCCACAAGACCCGTGTGCGGAATGGGTCGGTCGGGTCCAGAATCGGGAAGCCAGCGAAACATACCCGCGCCTCCAGCGCCATCCATTGCCATGCTGTCAATTCAGGGTGTATAACGACGTGAGCAGATCGCAGGTCGGGACGATCGTTTTTGGACGACCGCTGGTCAAGAAGGCTTGCGGTAGACTCAGATCGTCCCGTTTACAATGTTGGCTGCACCAAGTTGTAAAAATGTGCCTTTGAGTTGAACACGACAAATGTCCTACCAGCAGATCCCCATGTAGTGAAGACGTCTTTTCGTTTCGAGAAATCACACTCACAGGTGGTTCAGTAAGTATGCGCAATGGTTCCTAAAAATGTTCGGAGTTTTCAGATCTCTGGGTCTGCATCACACACAATCCAACACTGCACTGCAGCGTTCAACTCTCCTTTCTTGCACAGTCACGAACTAGGTTCAGGTTTCTTGTTGCAGACCCTACATATCATTCGAGACGACAGTCAGTGAATATGATCTGAGTGAGGTAGGATGCGTGTGGCACTGTGTGTGTCGACTGTGTTGCTTCACATCATTAATTTTCACGTCGTGTGTGCCGAGTGCATGAGGGACGTCTTCAGCCTAGCAGAGGTGCTAGGATGTCCCTTGCGGTGTTGCGTCTGATGCCAGCAGACAAAGTCAGCGACAGTTCGGGGCAGGCGCATATGATTTGATGTTGATGAGTCTGTTGCTGTTTCGTCGCTTCGCTTTCAGGTTGATGGTCTCTGCGAAGGAAATCTTCACCGGGATGTGTTGCCATGCTGCCTCTGCGACCTGATGGCGGGCGCAGGAAATAAAACCAGTGAAGCTGACGATCACCCGTGTCAGCTAGCACATCCTAGAGGTCAGCGGGAAACAGGGTGCACATACTGGAGTGGAATGCGCGGCTGGCAACGTCCCTTCCACGGCTGGGGTCATTAGGTTCAATGATGCCAGACACGATGCCTGCATCGCGCGCTCGTAGATCGTGTCTCAAGAGAAAGAGACGTTCGAGTGCACAGCCTACCAGTACCAGAACATAACTGATTGTACTTGTGAAGTTGCGTACACAACAGTCCAACAGAAAGGCTCTGTGGTTGTAACTCGGAGTTTCATCCACAACCCTGCAATCATCTGATGGTTGCAGAGGGTTGTGCATGAAACTGTGGGTTATAACCATAGAGCCTTTCCGTCGGCTGTTAGTGTAACTACTGGTACTAGTGTTTTTAGACTCTTCTACGCTCTGCCACCACGCGTTTTGGAGCACTCTTTGCACGCTAGGTGCATCCCTCGTGAACATTTCCTATAAGTACACTGTAGTAGATGTACGTACACTGTACGTGTAGGCGTATATTCATGATCAGGGCACCTCAACTCGAACGTTTCAAATACATGTAATTCAGGGTGAAAGCAGTCAAATCATGTCAACAAAACTGAAAAGAGCATGAGTACATGTGTAGTACCCCTGCCTTGCTAGTACTCGTACTGAACTGTAGCTGACTACTAGTACTACATGTATATCTACTGACCTCTAATCATGTCACATGTACACGTACACGCACTGCATGACAGTCTTGTCACTCCTTTGCTGACAAGCCTGCAAAGCTAATTAAATCACTTCTCACTACTTGTGTTTCTCTTGCGCTTGCTGGATGTATCTTTGCTAGTTTAGATCATCACACCTGTATGTACATGTAGAACTAACACCCACATGTTGTACAGTACCTCCCTGACCCTGACTGAGGTCATGAGGACAGTCATGACCCTTTCTAGATCCTGTTTGCATCCATTTGCCAATGCCCTCCCTGGCCTCTGTTCTCCTCCAAAGATCCGTTTGCTTCTTTCATCCTTATACATTTAGATACTGTTGCTATGCCTTCCCAAGTTCTGTTTGGACTAACACAACAGACTTTTGCCCTTTATCATGACTCATGGCTCATGCAGACTCTATGATGATCTCCTTCCTTTTCGCCCTATAAAAGCTGCCATGCTTTACTCATTTCTTCATAACATAACAGAACAGAACAGAACATAGTCCCTCCTGGCAGATTGAGCCGGAGCAGTTGTATTCCTTTCCGAGTCCCTCCAGGCAGATTGAGCCGGAGCAGTTGTATACATAACTTCAGGCAGATTGAGCCGAATAACATACATGTAATATTAGTCAGTCTTCTTGTGTGTGCCTCCTGATACCACTCGGCGACCTATGACACATGTACACTACATATACATGTACATTGTACATTGTACATGTACATGTACATGTACATGTACATGATTATAACCTAATACTGGTTAAAAAGCAGATAAACCTTATAGTTCGCGCAATTGTTAGAAATTGACAGCATGAAACAAGGTGGAGGACACTGTACTGTGTTCGGAAACAGTGACCTTACTGCAACCTTCCGCGGTTGCAGAGCCCCGGTCCCTGCGGACCATTTGAACCATATGGGTATCGCACCCAGTTCTGACCCTCATTATGCTAGGGTGTTAGCCTGTTAGTGTTAGGAGACTACTGAGTACTCCTGATGTCGTCTTGTTTTCTTCGCTCTTTTCTTCTATAAAAACTTCTTTTCTTTTTCTTTTTTCTTCCAACTTCTGCCCATGGATATCGCGTCCTTCTCTCACCGTATCAGCTGTCAACAGTTTTTTGTCATCACCATGACATCACCAACCCCGTCTACAGAGAGCACCTTCTCGCGACAGTGTACATGTGTAACAGGTAGCCGTGTGGTAGGCGAATATACATGTACATGTACATCAGGTAAAGTTCCGTATTACTTCCGTATTACTATTAGCCAGGCAGGGATACTACACATGTACACTAATATGTACATGTAAATGTACATGTATTAGTAATGCTCCCAAACACGCCAAATTCTGCTGTGTGCTAATGTGTTTCTATTTCACGTCACCAGACACAGGCATTTCTGCTTTCGCGTCTAACCATGCGGCTAGAATCTCAATACAAGATGAAGAAAGTGCGAAAAGCAGTTGAATTCCAGAACCTTTCAAAGCCAGAGTTGCTTGTTGGTGGCGAGATTGAGACATTCCTAAATCGGCACATTCAGGGGCTTGAGGTCATCTTTGACATGTTTTCCCCATCTCTCCATTAGTACCTGGCTGTCAAACCGCAATTTAATTCTAAATGCCCGGAAGACACAAGTGCTCTTCCTGTCTACGCCACATATTACTGACCACCAATTTGCAGTCTACTGTCATGGAGTGCAGCTCAATCAAGTGACATGTGCAAAGTACCTTGGAATACATTTGGACCAGGATCTTTCTTGGAGGACTCAAGTTGATTCTATGGTCACCAAACTTGCCAGTAAAATTGGTATTCTGTTCCGAAATCGACACAATATTCCGCTGACTTGCCGAGAAACCTTTGTAAAGTGCCTAGTGTTGCCAGATTTTCTATATGCATCAAATTGTTTTTCTGCTGGCCTTTCCTTAACCCAGTTAGGTAGGCTTGAACGAATGCTAAAGCGAGCTTTGCGTCCAGTGTACGATACTGGCTTTTGTAGCCCATCAAGTCCTTTATTTGCGAGACTTGGTCTAGATCGTTTGGCATCCATGTATTGCAAGAAATTACTGTATCTGACGTGGCGCTGTTTGGAAGGCCGCTGTAGTGTCACATTAAGTCAAATGTTCGAGCGTTTAAATAATGGTCTTGCAACGCGCAGCCTTGTATCACACACTCTTAAGTTGCCCATGCTCAGAACTGCCTTTGCCCGTCATGGCACTTCCTTCCAATGTGCTAAGCTGTGGAATGATTTACACCCTCTAGCTCGCTGTGTGGATAACTCCGCCCGTTTTAAGAAACTATTACCCCAATGCCTTGCTTTTTCACGCTACATGTAGTACTTATGCCTTTCAGCTATGCAAAATGCGAACATGATCACCTATCCAATACCGGTAGTCTATTATATTAATTATTCATATCTTTTTGCATCTTTCCCTCGAGTGGGTCTATTGTTATTAGGCAATTGTCTGTTATAGTCACCACTATAAATAAAAATCAAATCCAATCCAAAAAATCTCTCTCTTTCTCTGCCTTAATTTCCTCTACATTGAATTTCCTCTCTCTTCTCTCTCGTCTGTTACCTTTATGTTCGGTCTATTTCCTCATTTCTATTTTAGCACTTTCATTATGTATTATTTATTGTTCGAAGGTGTACCTGTGGGGAAGATACATGTATGAGTAAGCCATCCCTTGCCTCTGCTGTTTGTGCACTTGTGCCTGTGCAAAGCGTTTCAGCAACTAACACACCGAACTATGACAGTTGTATTACTTCATTGGACCCTTCCCAAAGCTCAATCAACTAAGTAGCTGGCTCAGCCCACTGCCACTGGGCAGAGTGATCCCCGTGCTACTTCTCATCATCATCATCTGCACTGTCAGTCAGTCAGTTCTGTACTGGCTGGTTCTGGTTCTGTACAAGTCATGGCTGTAGCCTGTATCTACATAGTACATAGTGTAGGCAGTGTAGTCTTTGCTGGCTTTGGCTTTGCAGATCATGGATCATGCATTTCATGGTAGACATACAAAACAGCCTCAGTAGACCTACTATGGGTAGATCTACACGACTTGTAGATCTACAAACACACAGTCACTTGTACATGCATGACTGACTATACATGGGATCTTATGTCAGCGACTATCGAGTATCGTTGACTGCACTGCAGAGTGCAGTGCAGATACCCCACGCAACACAGACTCTGTCAGTCACAGATCTTCTTCTGTGCGGGTGTGCAGAGTCGCTGTCACACTCACAGTCACACAGTCACAGTCTAGGCACACTCACAGTACAGGTGCCAAGCAGCCATCAGTGACAGTCAGTGCTAGTGGGACTGGTAGAGGGGACGGTTTCAAATAGGACACCGGTTGCAAACCGGAACGGACTCAATATTCACTTTCTCTCTTGGTATTTTGATTAGAAAACATAGTCACAGTGAGACTATGATGTGTTATACTCCGAGCCAAAATTTCATGGCTCTGTGATGACCAGAAGCGCCATATCAAGCAGGTGTGTTTTTGACGTGTTGCTTCGCACTGCGACTTGAGTTTTACGACTTTCGAACAATCAACTTCTTGTCGCAGGTAAACAGCGGCTCGCCTCTCGCCAATAAAGCACCGCATACCAATCAAAACTAATGGAAGCACACACAAGGCTTATTGTTACTCTGTACTGGCCGTCGTGGAGCGATAGCAATTACCTAATTTCAGACCCAGAGTGAATTTGACGTGCACTCTAAAACGTGTCCGGTTTGGAGCCACCTCTGATTTGAACTTTTTTGAAGCGAAAAATTGGGCAACTTGGAGGCAATGGGTCAACACAAAGGAGTGGCTCAGTTCGATTGACTCTGGCCCCAGAGCAAACTTCAACATGCCAGTTTCCTTCCACAAATATATTGGCTGTCAAAACGTCCCGGTATCGAGCCGTCCCCTCTACTTTGGTACATGTAATGTATGATGTATTGCCAGGGCAGGGGCTGGCACTGGCAGTGCACTAGTGGTAGATCTACTGACTGAGGCAAAGCGCACACTCCCGCGCGCAGCTCTTGCGCCTGTCCTGACCTGAGCTCGATGCCTTGCACGGACAGAGGTGTTAGTCCTTTTGCGCATTACGTCATTGGGCACGCGTAACGGAAAAATTTGAACCTAATGGGTGTCGAGTAATCTTGGCCATTAGGCGATTGTATTACTTTAGATGGTTTTGCAGAATATTTTATGGCTATTTGGTTCTTTGGCTCTTGGCGAAGCCGTGTTTTGTAGCTTTCGACACCTCTGTTGTCCTTTATTAGTGGCGAAGCTGTGTAGGCTATGAGCAGGAGCCGTGGAAGTCGCGATTTTTGACTGATTTGGAGCACCGATGGCTGTCCAAAGTCATAATTGTACTTCTTGAACCAGTCGAGTGTCGTCGGTGGAAGAATGGAGGACCTGTACTCTTTAGTCGAAGCAGACGTTCCCGGTGCTTCTCTGAGTGGTCGTAAGCCAAGGGATCTGCACGTACCAGAGTTGAAAAGGTGGCTGGCGTGCCGTGGTGCGTCTCGCCTTCAGAGTTGACAAAGTTTCGTGATGACCTGGTTGCAGCCCACGATGATGCCATTTCTCATGACTCGTCCGGGTTGGTTGGCCGTTACGGTAGTTCGACTTGGCTGACATTGTTGCAGTCTAGCTCGAGCAGCGGCAGCGATGCTGATGACGAAATAGGTGATGATGATGATGACGATGACGACGACGACAGTGGTTCAGATCCCCAGGTCATGAGCCGTGCAGTATCAGCTCCCCCGCACTATACCAGCCAAGCCGCTTTCTACCAGGTAGATGTTGTTGGTGAAGCGCCGGCTCAGCTTATCCAGACTGCTACAGTTGAACAGAGTGGATGCTCACGTTGGTTTGAAGAGCGGCGAAAAAGGGTGACTGCCACGATGTGTAAGGCCATTGTCCGTCGTCGAACGGATGATTTCCAGTCAGTGGTTCGGCAGAAACTCTGCGGTGAGTTCCGTGGCAACTTGGCAACCCGCTATGGTACAAGGAGTGAACCACTGGCTATCAAGCAGTACTTGGGGAAAAAGAAAGCTGAATCACCCAACTTCTCATTCGCTCGTTCTGGTTTAATAGTCAGCCTCAAAACCCCGTGGCTAGCTACATCTCCTGATGGTATCTTGTCTGATCCCACTGCTGGCCGTGGAGTCCTGGAAGTGAAGTGTCCGTACAGCTGCCGGTCTGTCTCCTTGTCTGATGCAGCACAGAAGAATCCTTCTTCCTGAACCATGATGGTGCAGAGCTGTCCCTGAAGCAGTCGCACCAATACCACTTCCAGGTGCAGTTCCAGCTCCTTGTCACAGAGTGTGAGTGGGCTGATTTGGTTGTTTGGACTCCTCAAGAAATGTTTATTCAGAGGTTGAAACGTGAAGAGCAGTTTGCAGAGCGTTACCTTGGCAAACTGGAAAGTTTCTATTTCAAGCACCTACTTCCAGCTCTCTTCATTGAAACTGGCTCTGTCCAACCAGAGAATGGCATACTCGATGACCTGGATACCATGGCGGATCACTG
This sequence comes from Sycon ciliatum, assembly GCF_964019385.1. Taxonomy (NCBI): domain Eukaryota; kingdom Metazoa; phylum Porifera; class Calcarea; order Leucosolenida; family Sycettidae; genus Sycon; species Sycon ciliatum. The sequence continues at coordinate 25,467,631 of NC_088648.1, forward strand.
CCACCTAAAACACAGGAGTCATCACTAGCAGCTGCCAGTTCATCGACTCAAGCCCTGAGTACTGTGTTGCTTGGGTCTGCCGCTACGTCACAAGTCACGACCTCCAGTCCTATGCTCCCACCGCCCTCTCTCCAGCAGCGTATCCGTGCTTCGTCAGTAGAAGTTTGCGCCATCTGCCTTGAAGGCGACCAGCGCGCCCTGCACATGTGCCCTTCATGCAAGAAACGATTTCACCACATATGTGTCAGAATCTGGATGAAGACAGTAGACGGTGCAATTCATGCTTTTTGGCTTCTCAGTCAGCTGCCAGTTCATTGACTCAAGCCCTGAGTACTGTGTTGCATGGGTCTGCCGCTACGTCACAAATCACGACCTCCAGTCCTATGCTCCCACCGCCCTCTCTCCAGCAGCGTATCTGTACACCGTCAGTAGAAGTTTGCGCCATCTGCCTTGAAGGTGATCAGCGCGCCCTGCACATGTGCCCTTCATGCAAGAAACGATTTCACCACATGTGCCAGAATATGGATGAAGACGGTAGACGGTGCAATTCATGCTTTTTGGATTCTCAGTAGGTCTTTTCTTTCACTTCTGAGCTCAGCCCCCTCCCTCACACACACACCACCACCACAAAATACATCTGCACACATGTATCCGCACTAACACACCACCACAAAATGCATCCGCACACAAATATCCGGACAAACAATGGCTATGCTGCTGCGTCTGCGCTGTTCGCCTAACATACGGCTACCTATCGCCTATCGGCAACACTGGATTAGATGACTGTTCAAAAACTGAAGTACTGTCAACAGCCAGTCCAAGCGGCGTAGATACATGTACATGTACATGGATCCTATTGTAGGGCTGTGGTCCATGTGCCGATAGGGTAGCAAGCTAAAAGCGTCACTTCCACTCTGGCATTCTGCGGTACAGACGTGTACTCTATCTCATCTTGGCAAGGAGAGGTACTATTATCTACTTCTGCTTTATCACGGCGAGCCCTGGTTTCATGATCAGAGTGTTCTAAATTTTTTTTTAATAAAGTAGACGTACGTGTACATGCACGTGTCCATTGTACAACCGTCCCAAAAACCAGATTGTTCAAACACAGGGCCGCGAAAAATCAAACACAACGCAGAGGCACAACTCCACAAGGGATACTGGATACATGTACATGTACAGTCATGCACTCGAAGTAGGTGAAAAAATAGCTGCCCTGCACCTTTTCTTGCTTCGTCACGCTGGTTTGCAGAGGTGATGCATGAAGGGGCAAACGGGGTCTTCAAAGGATAGTTCTTCAAAGGGGAGGAAACTGATATCATGATGACAGCTGAGTGAAAGCAAAAACCTGCCCGCCGTATTCATCACCAAACAGGCATCGAAAACAAAAGGAAAGGACCACGAAAATCGCTGCTCAAGCTTGTAAGGTAAATGTACATTACTTCAGTACTCAATCTGCGGACAGCATGCTGTTTCGTTCTTTGTGAACTCATCAGCGCAGCACAGAGGAAATGAGGCCGAACCTGATAGCAATGAAAATAAAAATTTCTAATCAGGCCCGAACGTACCTTGCCAGAGTGCTCAAACTGACAAGTCAGTGAGCTCTGCGTAATGCAAACAGCAAAGGCACTACCCCATGAGAGTGCTCAACTACTACAAGACTGAGCAGGAGCGAAAATACTCAATCTGCGGACAGCATGCTGAATTACTACTACCGGTACTAGTACATGTATGTGAATGGCGTGTGAGGTGGGTTTGGTCAAATGTTCAAACATAATCACTGCATCAACCCATTGTACATGTACATGTACATGTACATGTACATGTATAATCAAGGTCATTGTACATGTAGTAGTGCCGACAGCCATGGATGACAATGTTTTGAAACGTTATGATGTAGTATAAACAGTATGCGTGAAGCAGACCCAGCAATAGGCCTTGGCGGATAATGCAGCAATTAGAGGAACAACACTAAACAACAGACTTAGTCACTATGTTGCATGCATCCACTAACCAATCTCAACATTCATTATTATTCACACATGATGTATTCGCTGCGGAAAGACATTAATTTTCTCCTGGACCAGTATTTTTAAGTAAAGCCCATCCAAGGGCTGACCAACCACAGTAAAGGCTGAGCACAAGCAAGCGGGGGGGGGGGGGGGGGACTCAGCCGTAGGGAACAGCGGATTCTGCTCGAAAAGGAGGCATATTCTGCTCGAAAAGCAGTAAAATTGGCAGAACCATACAAACCTTATGGCGGGCAATTCCTCGAATTCTGCTCCATTTCTTTATCCACATACCAAACATGTATGAAACCTACCAGGAAAAGTACCGAATTCTGCCAATGTTTCTGCCGGCAGAATCCGCTGGACCCTAGGGGGGAGCTGGTAAAAAGCGCTTGGAGTTAGAGGAAGATGGACAGAATTGTAGATTTGTGTTTGTAATCAGCGAAGTTTGTTGAGAAATGTGGTCTGCAAGGGTGTGAGGTTGGGCGTGAATTTAGGCGTGGAAAGCTAGAGGACAAATGAAAAGCGCTGGGGAGAGATGTGGAGAGAAGTGGAGATTTGTGATTGTGTATGGATAAGTGAGTATGAAATACTGTATTGACTTGAAGCTGGAGCCGTGAGTGTGAAAACACTTATAATATTTACACCTGTGATCACACCCTCGCTGAGGTCATGTACATGTACATGTACATGTGTACATGTACAAGTACATGTACATGTACATGTGTACTTGTACACGTATTGGGTATGGTAGCATTGGGTATGTACATGTACATTGTACATGACCGTACATGTACATGTATATCTTTACGAAAATGACAAATATGAACACCAAGGACAGCTCCACAATTCATTCCTTCCCTTTTCCGTCACTTTTCACGAGCCCTCCTGCACTGCGGAGTGTGTACCTACATGTACATGTACATGTACATGACGTATACATGTACATCCAACCCCTTTTTTTTGCCACGCTACCCAGAAAGAGGTGAGGGCACATGTGTCCAACTGTCACATGAACACACACACACACACACAAACATACACAAACACACACACACACACACACACACACACACACGTACCCTTCAGAGAAAAGCAGAAAGAAAAGAGCAAAAGACCACGGATCCAAGTACAGCTCAGGTCAAAGCTGACCTTTCCACCTCCGTGGGACGCCACCACCCCAGGATCAGGCATCAGACGCAGCTCCTAAACAGTGGTGGAGAATGGACCAGATACGCCGGAAAGAGGCCAAACCCCATCTGCCCAATCCATGTCACCTTTGTGCCAGGACACAAGCTCCAATTTAACTGTGGATTGCAGCGCGGCAGGACCTAAGCCTGGTACCTCTCGTTTCCCAACCACGGTCTTTGGGAGACAAGAAGCAAGGGAGGGAAGGAGGGAGAGAGAGAGAGAGAGAGAGAGAGAGAGAGAGAGAGAGAGAGAGAGAGAGAAAGAGAGAGAGAGAAAGAAAGATGGAGATAGAGAGAGAGAGAGAGAGAAAGAGAGAAATAGCCGGTGAAACATGGTACATTCTAAACATAATTGTTCAGGACCATCTGAAGCAGTTTTTGATTGGTCCGGTAGTATCATGGCTGTTCATACAGTTTGTGTATGGCATGGCGGGTATGCCTGCCGTCCACAGTAGAGAACATGTGTCGGTGGCTGAAAAGTAGGTCCTGTAATAAGTCTGACCAACCGGACCGGTTCCGGCGGGCCTGTTATTGATCTTGCTTTTGTACGACTTAGGTACAACCGCTGTCCACTGCGTTCATCTGAGGTGGACACCATTCGCAAACTGGTGGACAGTACAGAGCTGCGCGGACATATCGGTGGGAAGCTGGGGGACAGCAAGGATGCGGACAGTATGGTTCAAGCTGCTCATGCACTGGTGTAAGTATAGTCCTATCGATGCATGACATATTGGCACACTGTATCCACAAGCATTATGACCGTAATACTGAAGTAATACAAATCCTTTTCTAATGAATATATGAGGCGAATGCAGTATTGAAAACCCATCAATATTACCAATTCTGCAGCTTCTCCAGCAGTTTTCTCCACTCCAGGACTCTGCCCTTATCGACGAAACATGAAGACAGAAAACAGACTGAGATACGCATTCTGTGACACAGTGATTTGTAGTACTGGAGTTGATAGGTGATGTTAAAGTATGTGTGCTGGAAGGGTGTTAGGGTACCCAGTCTCACAGACAGTTTTTCCGGGGGTAAGTGGCTGTCCTGATTTCTTCGGGAATGGAAACGAAATATTACTCTAAAACAAAACAAAACAACTCTTTCTTGTCAATCAAAACTTCACTGGGTATACTCTCTGCTGTGGTTTTTTTTCGTTATGCTCTAGAGTTCACGTGCTGCAGCCAATGCGTGCACTGCTCGTAAACCTTGTTGCTAGGTGGGCAGCCATTTCCGACAGTGAGCGAGCAGACATGACAAAGGAGGTATGTTCCACTAGTTCACTATTCATTCACACATAAAATAGTTACTCAATCTGCGGACAGCATGCTGTTTCGTTCTTTGTGAACTCATCAGCGCAGCACAGAGGAAATGAGGCCGAACCTGATAGCAATGAAAATATAATTGTCCAAAGCCAGATTTAAATCAGGCCCGAGCGTACCTTGCCAGAGTGCTCAAACTGACAAGTCAGTGAGCTCTGCCATAATTACAGTAAATATCGGATATAACGTGCCCCTTTGATTTTCGAAAATTTATCACTATATCCGGTGCATCACTATAGCCGATTTGCATGTTTGACCGACACATGGCACATGACTGCACATGAAAATGATGCGTAGACCTACACGCTGGAAAAAGCATGCTGAAAGTGCATGCATGCTCCGCGGACTGTGTACCGGTGCATGACACAGAGCAGTGCATGGCAGTGCAGTACGAGTACAGACTGTACATGTACTAGAACTTCGATACATCATGTGGCATGGCTGCTTCTTCAGCGTGTTCTCCAAAAAAAGCCTGAGCTGGATCCGTACTCACGTAGATCTACTCGGTGTCCAACGAGTTGCATAGAGCCAGAAATAGACATGAGTGGCTGTGTACGTGAGTTGGCAACATCATCGTGAGAGGCAACACAGCCAGAAACGGACAAGAGCATGCAGAAAGATGCAGAAAAGGACAAGACCATACAAAGGGAGCGAGGGGTAGCGCAGCCAGAAAAGGACATGTGCATACAGAAACGTGTGATCATCACTCTTGATCATTATATGCGATATTTTCCTGTACATTTGATATGGTTTGCTTCCTGAAGTCCATCACAATAAGCGATATATCGGTATAGCCGATAATAGTGTATATAGAAATATTTTAGCTGTATTTTTTCTGATTTGATTTTGATTTTGACGTGTTCTATCACTATAACCGGTATATCATTATATCCGGTCACTTTATAAACGATACTTACTGTATATGGTCTACTGATGTAGATTTAGACCGGGCTGGGTACTTCACGGAATCACGGACCAAGCTGTTGCTCTTATGAAGTACGGATAGAGTCATGCATGCGAATGAGATCACTGTGTACTGTAAACTGTATACTGTATGCAGTAGTATGCCAGGGCTCATGTACACCTGTGCTCATGTACATGTATATTATGTACTCATGTATACCTGTGTTCATGTAAACTCGGAGGGAGCTCTTGTATACCTGTGTTCATGTACATGTATAATAATTATTTATCGCACCCCACGTGAGTGTTTCCATGGTTTGAGCCAATCAGCGGCCTTACTGAGCGTGCAATATTCCCCAGTACACCGCCGGCCAATGTGGATGCACTGCAGTGCGATATTGCACCCCGGCGAGTGAGCGTGCAAATAACCTATATTTGCACGCTCACTTCGAAGCGAGCGTGCAAATATAGGTTATTTGCACGCTCGCTTCGAAGTGAGCGTGCAGATATAGGTTATTTGCACGCTCACTCGCCGGGGTGCAATATCGCACTGCAGTGCATCCACATAGACTATTAGTCGTTGGCTGGCGGTGTACTGGGAATATTGCGAGTCGCTCCGCCAGGGAGTCGCTGCAGACTTGCTGCAGCACACCAAAATGGTCGAGGACGCTGTCGATGTCGCGGAAGCGAATGTGGACCCGGCTTGCGTCCGCCAAGTCAACTACTTCACAAGCTCCGTGAGAGTCGAGACAGCGGACGCCCAAGTATTGGAGAAGACTGTCGATAGCCGATTTGAGAAACTGTCCGACGCCGCCATCGAACAGCCTCGTTTCTGAGCAGAAAAACAAAAACACAGAGCAGGCAACTGACAAATGGCTCCGCTTATTCGACGAGTATTGTAAAGACACAGGACGTCGCTGTGACCTGAGTACGGTTACGGCAAGCGACCTAGCTTACATTCTGCGACATGCATACGTCGAATTGCGTCCGAAGAAAGCTGGAGTAAAGTTCTACTCTGCATCAAGCTTGCTCGGTTCCGTTCCGCAATACATCGCAAGCTAGTCGAGTTGAAGCGGCTCATGAACGTCCACAGTGACGCAGCGTTCAAGGACGCAAACATTGCATTGAAGGCCTTCCTCATGAAGACAAAGAAAGCGGGAGAAGTCAAAGCGGTGGAGCACAAACACCCCATCAACGACGACGACATGAGCAAGCTGTCCCGCTACTTCCAGGATCTCCCGTGATAGACAGCAGCTACTCGAAAGAAGTGTTCCTCTAAAAATGAACGCGACTGGTTGTGCTGTGTTGTATGACTGTGAATGATAGCAGGGTTGCATGCGCATATATGCAGCATGCTAGGGTTGCACCAGACTGTGTCAAGTGTGTGGTGACAGACTGTGTGGTGGCAGGGGTGCGATAAATGTATTACTGCACTCGGACGCGTGCAATACCGGCGTCGATATCTGCACTTACGGCTTCGCCGTTCGTGCAGATATCGGCCGGTATTGCACTGGTCCTTGTGCAGTAATACATACGTACTCATGGTTACCTGTGCTATAAGTATGTATTACTGCACAAGGACCAGTGCAATACCGGCCGATATCTGCACGAACGGCGAAGCCGTAAGTGCAGATATCGACGCCGGTATTGCACGCGTCCGAGTGCAGTAATACATTTATCGCACCCCTGCCACCACACAGTCTGTCACCACATACACTTGACACAGTCTGGTGCAACCCTAGCATGCTGCATTCAACCCTGCTATCATTTCACAGTCATACAACACAGCACAACCAGTCGCGTTCATTTTTAGAGGAACACTTCTTTCGAGCAGCTGCTGTCTATACACGGGAGATCCTGGAAGTAGCGGGACAGCTTGCTCATGTCGTCGTCGTTGATGGGGTGTTTGTGCTCCACCGCTCAGTTTGACTTCTCCCGCTTTCTTTGGCTTCATGAGGAAAGCCTTCAATGCAATGTTTGCGTCCTTGAACGCTGGGTCACTGTGGACGTTCATGGGCCGCTTCAACTCGACTAGCTTGCGATGTATTGCGGAACGGAAACCGAGCAAGCTTGATGCAGAGTAGAACTTCACTCCAGCTTTCTCCGGACGGAATTCGACGTATGCATGTCGCAGAATGTATTAAAGCTAGGTCGCTTGCCGTAACCGTACTCAGGTCACAGCGACGTCCTGTGTCTTTACAATACTCGTCGAATAAGCGGAGCCATTTGTCAGTTGCCTGCTCCGCTGTGTTTTTGTTTTTCTGCTCAGAAACGAGGCTGTCGATGGCGGCGTCGGACAGTTTCTCAAATCGGCTGTCGACAGTCTTCTCCAATACTTGGGCATCTGCTGTCTCGACTCTCACGGAGCTTGTGAAGTTGGCTTGGCGGACGCAAGCCGGGTCCACATTCGCTTCCGCGACAACGTCCTCGACCAATTATTATTTGGTGTGCTGCAGCAAGTCAGCAGCGACTGCTTGGCGGAGCGACTCGCAATATTCCCCAGTACACCGCCAGCCAATGACCAGATGAGTATGTGGATGCACTGCAGTGCGATATTGCACCCCGGCGAGTGAGCGTGCAAATAACATATCCGCACGCTCACTTCGAAGCGAGCGTGCAAATAACCTATATTTGCACGCTCGCTTCGAAGTGAGCGTGCAAATAACCTATATTTGCACGCTCACTTCGAAGTGAGCGTGCAAATATAGGTTATTTGCACGCTCACTCGCCGGCGCCGGGGTGCAATATCGCACTGCAGTGCATCCACTCATTGGCTGGCGGTGTACTGGGGAATATTGCACGCTCAGTAAGGCCGCTGATTGGCTCAAACCATGGAGACACTCACGTGGGGTGCGATAATCTGTATTCATGTATACCAGTAATCATGTAGAGTAGACGGCTCGATACTGGAACGCTTTGACAGCCAAATTTGTATAGACCCAAACCGATCATCAGCGTTGATTTTTCACTCGAAATATGTTTGTGGAAGGAAACTGGCATGTTGAAATTTGCTCTGGGGCCAGAGTCAATCGAACTGAGCCACTCCTTTGTGTTGACCCATTGCCTCCAAGTTGCCCAATTTTTCGCTTCAAAAAGTTCAAATCAGAGGTGGCTCCAAACCGGACTCGTTTAAGGGCCCGGTCCCACATGCAGTGGCGGATCCGCTGGTGCGACAAGGTTTTGCGGGAGTAGTGTCGCACCTCTCCTGCGACAAAATGCTCGCGTACGCGTGGTCTCACATGCTCACGCGTGCACGGCGAACGAAGCGAGCGCGCCTCTCTGACTTCCAAAATATTCAGTGCAGCTCCCCTGCAACTCAAGCATGCTTTCACTTCGAAGTACGCGTGCACGTACTGATGATGTACAGTCAGTACTGTGTCCGTGGACAGAACTGTTTCGTCCTTTGTGGACACATCGACGCAGCACTGATGTACTGTTGATGTAGATACTAGGTGTTGGACAGATCGTTGTTTTTGTTGAGTATCAAGCATTAGCTACATGTCGTGGGTTCGGTATTGTTGACTTTGAGTCTTTGTTCTGTATACTATACTAGTAATCTGAAAGAATGGATTTTCCGTTGGGTAGAGGTCGATTGTCGAGACGTTGTCGACAGGCAATGGAGACCGCAGCGACATTTTGTTGCTGAATACTAGTACGAACTTGTTGAGCAGCACGTCGACGATAACCAATGGCAATGATAACTGCTACAGATACTGGTAATAGTGGTACATGTATCGCTCTTGCTAGACCTACATCACAGTGGTCCGACTGCGTGGTTTTACATGATGGCCATGCTTGGCTGCTCACGGGTCCGGGATTTGGTCTTTGGCCGACGCCGCAGCCGTCGGTTTCAGCTTCTCGGCTATCCACCTATCGCTCCGTATCTCTCTTCATCCCTTGGCCAAACGAGTCTTGACTTCAACATACATGTACAACTGCAGCCGTAGCTGCTCTGATATATTGACTAAAGTCAAACTGTCCACTTCATGATCGAAAATAAAATCGAACAACACAAATCGCTCACTATGTCGGAGTGTCGCAGGAGCGGAACTTCCGCAGGAGAGTATACGCTCCAAAATTTTTGGAGTAGCGGATTTGAACTTTCCGCCACGGCGGAAGTTCCGCTACTCGCAGTTTACATGGTGATACACGCTCTTGCTTGCGACACCGCTGCAGCGGATCCGCAACTCTCAAGTGCATGTGAGGCCGGGCCCTTAGAGTGCACGTCAACTTCACTCTGGGTCTGAAATTAGGTAATTGCTATCACTCCACGACGGCCAGTACAGAGTAACAATAAGCCTTGTGTGTGCTTCCATTAGTTTTGATTGGTATGCGGTGCTTTATTGGCGAGAGGCGAGCCGCTGTTTACCTGCGACAAGAAGTTGATTTTTCGAAAGTCGTAAAACTCAAGTCGCAGTGCGAAGCAACACGTCAAAAACTCACCTGCTTGGTATGGCGCTTCTGGTCATCACAGAGCCATGACATTTTGGCTCGGAGTATAACACATCGTAGTCTCACTGTGACATATGTTTTCTAATCAAAATACCAAGAGAGAAAGTGAATATTGAGTCCGTTCCGGTTTGCAACCTATGTCCTAGTTGAAACCGTCGCCTCTACATGTATACCAGTAATCATGTATACCAGACATGCATACTAGACTGTACTTACAGCCATTGATCTCTTTTCTTCCTGTTGTTCAATAGGCGTTGTACACACAAGGGCAAGTGACATCATTGGTTTACGTCATCGCGCGGGAAGCTCAGATTGGGTGGCAAAAACTTTTGGGCTTCGTTGTTTGAAGAAAGAACAAACTTACATTTTGATTTAGTTAGGTTCAGGTTATCTGTCGACTGTGGAGGAAGTGGTTGTAGTCGTTTAGACACGATGACGAAGACTTGCTGCGTCTTTGGCTGCTCTAATCGGGGTGGCAAGCGGAAAGATGGAACAAAGCTTTCTTTTCACCGTCTTCCTCTGGGAAAGAAGCCTACACTCAAAAAGTGGCTCCACAACATGCGGACATCGAGTGTGGTTGTGGGCAGCTCGACAAGGGTCTGCGGCGCTCATTTTGTTGGCGGAAAGCGCTCCAAGGAGCATCCTATCCCAACGCTGTTCGCATGGTCAGCAGCAGAGAAGACGAGGAAAACGCCAAAAGAACGCGTGGCTCTGAAGACACATCAGGACAAAACGCCCCAACCGTCAGCAGCGAAGCCTGAAACATGTGAAAGCACTTGTGAGGAGCAGCCATCACCATCCCTGCCCAGCGTTGATGAGCAGATCAGTGAAGTGCGAACTCAGATCCAGGAATGTTTGGAGGAGAACACACGGTTGCGGATGGAGGTGCAGAAGTTGACACAGGAGAATGAGGCACTGCGAGTCAAGTTGGAGGAAACTGCCACAGTACCAGCACCAGAGTTTTCTGTCGCCAGGATTTGCAACAGTGACAGCCTCACCAAGTTCTATACTGGTATCCCCAGCTATGAGCAATTTCAGGCATTGGTGGCTTTCCTGGAGCCCCACTGCAAGGGGATGACTTTATGGAATGGAGCAAGAACAGGTGAGGATGTTATCTGCTCTGTGCTAGATTTTGATGATGTAAATACTGTGCTTTGCAATGTTGTTGGGTGGAATGACTTCAGTAGTACGGAACCTACTTGTGTCGGTACCATAATTTCCATACTCAGTGCTGTGAGTCTCCATCCTCCTGGCAAATCAAACTTCTTTTCGTGGGCCATGTCATACATGTCTCGGTTCAATGTACTGTGCCCACTGCATAGGTGAACGGCAACGTCAGTGTGTGAGGGCCTTGGACGATGAAAACAGCCTGCTCCTTACGTTCATGAAGTTGCGGCTGGATTGTCCTAACGAAGACCTGGCTCAGAGGTTTTCAATCAGTGCAGGTACTGTGAGCCGCATCTTCACCTCGTACCTTATGGTCATGTACCACGCCTTCAAGTCCGCACAGCTACCCGCCTGGCCGTCTAGAGCGCAGGTTAGTTGTCATGCCAGAATGATTTGTGTCTGTTGATGATATGCCCGTGGCTCAACAGCTGAAGCCTAACCCATTACTGGTCGTTAGTGAGTCCAGCCTTTTGGATTGCAATAGGGCTGGTTTATTTTTTTCCTAAAGTATACCTTACATACGATCGCATCAGTGTCTGTGCTTGATCTGGTCTTTCGAGAATTGAGTCCCATTGGTGTGTGTGTGTGTGTGTGCTATGTGCCCATGTTCTATCTACTAACCTGTAGATCGATGCCGCTATGCCCCAGAAGTTCCGCGACCTATACCCCACCACACGCACTATAATCGATTGCACCGAGTTTCCCATCCAGATTCCCTCCGACCCCGACACTCAGAGAGTCACCTGGTCAACGTACAAGAATAGAAACACATTCAAAGCTCTAGTTTGCATCACACCCAGTGGAGCTATCTCGTTCATCTCTTCCCTGTATGGTGGGTCAGTTTCTGACCGTGAAATCACCAAGACGTGTGGAGTGCTGGATTTGCTGGACAAAGGTGACTCAGTCATGGCGGACAAAGGATTCACAATCAAGGAACTCTGTGAAGGTATGTCCCCTGTTTTGTTTCCTTTTGGTGAACAATACTTTATGGTTGCGATCAGTGCTGTAAACTCCTCCTCACAGTAGATGTGTTGTGCAGTCAATGCTGGAAATGGTGGTGTAAGCAAGTTTTGCTTGGAAGCTTATAAACTGTGCTTCTTGTTTCTTGTTACCTCAGAACGGGGTGCCTATGTCAACATACCACCGTTCATCAAGAATGGCCAACAGCTGACCGAAAAGGAGTTGGTGCAGACCCGCCGCGTTGCCTCGCTACGCGTTCATGTAGAACGTGCTATCGAACGAATAAAGAACTTTCACATCCTGGATTTTATTCTATCCGCTCACTTTGACATTGCTGATGCCATATTTCTGGTTTGCTGTGTGGTTGCCGATTTTGGTGCGCAGCTCATTACATAGTTTCCTTCCATTTCTTGCTGCACCGTTACTGCTCAATGCGTTCAGTTACTGACAGGTTCATGATGGCCTGTCCCAGTGTTTGCTTCTGTGAGCCTCTTCCCCCCCCCCCCCCCCAACCCCCCACCATGCATCCGTTGCTATTTTCCACACGTTACTGCTGTCACCACCATAGCAATATCACTGCCTGTATTTCTCCTCTTTTCTTTTCAGCATGAAGTGACAAAAGTGCGTTCTATGAAGTAACTCAATGGATCATGGAAGCAACCATACAAATCACAAGCATGTGTGTGGCTGTCATGTACGGCAATAAAGTGGGCTATGTTCACGTATGGTTGTAAAAAAAATGGTGTGACGTGGGGCTGTATCCACTTTCATGTTCTGTACACTGGCAATAAAACACTAGACATTATGTACACTGACAATATAAGTATGTACACCGTATGCATGCGTAGCCGTTCATGTGGATGCATTGCCACAGCTCCACCGTCCATAGGGTGGGGAAATACATGTAGCAATGGTGGCAGCCAATGAACACGTCAAAGACTGACGTCACCATGAGCTCTCAAGCAGCAACTGCAAACTTTGCCCATGTCATCATTCGTGCACATATGATGGAACTGATGGGCACAGACTTTGCACGGATGCAATGCCAATGCTCGATCAAATGAACAACCTTGGCAGCAGGATGAGACTCCTGTGGCGGTTGACATACGTTGCTGCCGGTCCACATTTCCTTGCGTTGGAGACTTGGCAGCATCTTCTGCAGCGCACACCTGTCGTGGCGGGTTATCCTTCTCTTGCGTTGGAGAGATGGCGGCATCTTGTAGAGCACACGACACTGGCGGCGGCACATTGCGCTGGGTGAGGTCGGCAGGGGCAACATCCGTGTAGCAGACGGGCTCTTCTTGTGGGTGAAGAAGTTGCGGAAGCAGCCAACCACGGTAGAAGCCGGTCAATTTCGGCTCCATCTGCTCCTTCCAGAACGCCGCGTCGAATGGGATTCGCTGTATAGCGATGCCCATTGGCGTCCACACGACAAAGTCGCACCACTGCACTTCAGCAACTGCCATGCCACCTTGCACTTGATAGAAATAGTCATGTTGTCGCCGTAGGCATAAACCTCCATCTGACCATGTGCAGTAGAATGGGTTGGAGCCAGACTCCATGCATGCATCTTGGGGAGAGTGGTGACGATGGGAATATGGGCATTTGACCTCAAGTAAACCCATTTGCGATGTCAGCGGCTGGGTCGGGACGAATACGATTCCATCTGGGCTGGCAGCAACGTACCCACACTGCATTACAACAAGACCACGCCGTGAGACACACAGGCCATTCATGCCAGACATGTGCTGCTTCTCCGAGTAGATGCGGACGGCTTCATCTTCATGCTCTCTGCCCCACGACAAGGCCGGACTGTTGATAACTGACTGGGATAGAAGGCGTTTCACCAACGATGGATGTGCTGATTTGCACTTCACAATCACGCCGAAGTTGGATGCTGTGAGTCGCCCGTACCTGTTGCATAGGGCACAAAATGAACACACCAGAGGGACATACACATGAACCAACCAATCTGCAGTGTTGGGTGAATTTGAACATACTTGAAAGTGTTGTAAAGTCATGGCCTAAACAAAGTCGTCAACAAAAGCATGAAAACAGTATACACTCGTCATGTTTTGGATAGTGTTATGTGCCTGCAGACTTTCCTGGACTGAATGCAGTACACTATCCTCAGACATACCTTTGCATTTTCCACTGCCGGTTACCAGCCTGCCCACGAGTTCGATACTCCAGTGCATGGCGTTGCTGCCTGGACACTTGCATATGACGCATGAACATATCACACCATGCCACGACAACACTGCCATCAGGTCGGAATGTGCTGCGGTACGTCCTGGACTCCTTCATCAGCTGCACTAGCTCCGGCACTGACCGGCAGTCGGTTGATCCAGTGGAGCAGGTGGTTGTCTGAGCAGGAGAGGTAGAGCATGGCCGCAGAGTGTCCAGGATATTGGCTGGTTGGGAGCAAGAGCTCAACAAGTCAAAGAGTCTCTGTCGCTCTTCTGGTGCAGAGTCTTTTGGAGCGGTGGCAGCACGTGGATCGAAGGACGCACGACTGGAGGTTGACTTCGGGGTATGGTTGAACACAGGCTTAGCGAACTCCATGTCAGAAACTCGCCTTTTGCCTGGTGGTGCGCTCCAAGCCTGTAGGTCACTGGTTGAGCAGGTCATCCCAGTGAATATCCCTCGTCGGCAGAATTCCTCTAGTCCATAGCACATGGCCCCGATGTGCTTGCAGCTGGCTGATGGGCCAATGCCAGCTCGGCACTCACAAGACGCATAGATGATCCGTACAGAGGGCTCGCGTTTCATTGCCATTGCTATTTTATACCGCATCGACGTCTTCATCTCTGCCTTGCAAAACCCACGGAAATACACCGTCCCATTCTCCAGGCACACCTCTCCATCTCGGCAGTACTTCTTGCTGTAGAGTCCAAAGCTATGGGAGGACACAGCTCTCATGTCGTCAGCATCCAGACCATCAGACGACTTCCTGCACATGAAGTGGTCCATGAGGGAGAAGATTGAGAACTTCATCTTCAGCTCCTCCTGCGTCACATCCACCAGCTTCTTCCATCCTCTGTCAGGAAAACGGACATCAGATGACGAGGCTCCAGCGGTGTCATCCTCAAGCTCCCCAGTCACAGTCCCAGACAGCAGCAGTGCCGACACTCTGCACAAATACAAAAACGTGTGTACAGCGAATGATAATAATATTATTGCGCATTTTATTATTATTTGGAAACTATTCCGACAGCAATTTCAGGAGTAATATCAATTTTTTATTGCATCCTTACACAGAGGACAAGGTGTTTTGTGTGTCTCACCTCTTTTGCAGGTCAGCTTTCTTTCCAGAGTCGTCTTCGCCTTTCAGCTGCAGGTACAGCCTCATTTCCCCCACTTTCCATGACGAAGAGTTTTTCTTGCGCAAAGTCGATTCCCATAACGAGCTGGACTTCTTCAGGCGGTCCTCAGCTGACGATTGGGCAGACATGGTCCAGAGCGTCCATAGGCAACAGCCAACAAGAACGAAAAGACCAGGCAAAAGACAAAAATACCGCTTCCTACTTTCATATTTCACCTCGTGGATAAATGCCAACGCCATGCGCCAGGTCTCTGCCACCCAAAACGCTTTCCCGGGGTTTTTCAAGGCCCAAAACATGACGTAATGCCTTGTGTGAACAGCGCCTATTACTGGCCGGCGTGTATTTACCGCCATACTGCCAGGTGCGTGTTCACCACCATAAGTATGGATAAAGTTTCAGGACTCATGCATACCAGTACTCATGTATACCAGCACTTATGCATACCAGTACTCGTTAATCGGGGTTCATGATGCCAGTCAATAGAAACATCTCAAGTAGTTAATGACCTGCAATCGTATACTCTCTATTATGCTTATGAGCACACTTACAGTCGCGGACGTGTAAAGAATGTGCAGAAATCGAATATTTTGACGTGCATGCACTTGTAGCACTTAGCTTTGGTCACAACAATTATTATCTCTGGTATTTAGCAGAGCACCATTCGATCACCATGGTATCCATAGCAAGCCTGCCTGATTTGAGCAGGTTGCACGCCTAAAAGTATTGAACCAGGTTAATGCAATGCAGGGAACCTGATAGTGAAGGTAACGGCATGGGAAGGAATCAAGGCGTGATGATCACCATTGTTGGGGAAAGCAATCTTCCTGGTACAGTACTCTGTGACAGCGGCATAGCTGGTCCCCCTTTTAGGGGAGGGGGGGGGGGGTTGTGCACCGCCGTATATGTTTAGGATGGCTGGTGCATGTCATTCATGGTCATTATGTGCATGCTGAACCAGGGTCGACATTTGGGGGGGGGGTGCACGTCCCCCCCCCCCCTGGCCCATGTGGGCTACGCGCCTGTCTGTCTTAGATATTCCAACTCAATTGCAATTGAAATTTTAGGTGAGCCTGTTAAAAGTGTTCAATTGCGTTTCAATAATCATTAATTTTGAATGTCTATTCTATTGCTCTATTGGTTATCCTCGGCTGTTTCTTTGTCGATGGCTCAGGTGTCCAACACGTTCAGCCAGGACACATTCTGTCCAGTCTCGCTGGATGGCCTCACGTCTGTCGAAGCATTTGTATGCGAGGTCCTACGTATGCATCCACCCAGGGAAATTTTCTACTGGAGAACCAAGTAAGAGAAACTGGATCTCTTTTGAGTTGGCCGTAGGAGCTATCGTTATCCAATAAAGGCTGGTTTTGGTATTTGTTGAGATAGCAAGAACAAACTCCGGACTTCTCAGCCTGCCTAGTCACATGACTGTATCATGTGTCTAGGTAGCTGTGAATGCAGGATCAGATCCCTTTCAGTTTTTGTCTGCCTTTCAAATATTTTGTTTCTATCCTCCTTTTCTCCATCAACTGTCTTCATGGGAGAGTGAATGGCTGCGAGGTTGCCGGCGAATCACCACAGCAAGGTCTCGAGTTAGAGACCCGAGCCGGCAGCAGGGAATGTGTGCTGTGCTGATAAATGCAGTGATGCAAGCATGACCCACTTAAGATGCAATGAACTGGGCTGACCCCCCCCCCCCCGAGGTCAACCGAGGTCACCATGGATCACCATGGTCACCATGGACTCAGCCAATGAGGTTTTGCCCCATCGTCGGTTACTGGTTGTTAGACCTATCGCCTTACCCTCTCTAGAGTAGAATCTTCCGCAAAGGTTAATGAGAGATGCTTTTGTGCGCAGTCTTAAGCCGAACATGTAAGCAAGTTCAAACTTTGAATACGTTTTCCACTTTTCAATCGAGTGCAGCTAAACACCCGTTTCACGTGCGCCACGCCAATTACTTGCAACTGTAAAGTGTGTTTTTTGTTTTGTTTTGAAGATGTGTGCTAGGTCTTTCCCTGGCTTCCAATGACCGCTACAAGGTAAATGCAGACACAGAGCTTGTTGGCAACATCTAAACAGCCCAGCGAGAAGAGAGTGTCTTTGCTGTCGGGGACATGAAAGCTGAAGATTTCAACCACCAGCGATTTCTGCAGCGCCCTGTGAGTACTATAATGATGCCCCTATGCTACCAAGAATAGACGACGGCTGATATTCAAGTGGAAGGGATCGTAATGTAACATTTTTTTGGTCCAAACGCCCCCCCCCCCTCCCCCTCCATCCTAGTCATATTGTAAGTCCACAAATTTTAGGCATATATAGATTTTGGCCTCCCAGAGTGAAAGCACATTCCGGCCGCATTAATATTGCGGCCTGTGCTGTTGCTGCCTGCATACACTGTCACAACAAATCTCCGGACAAGCATGCCCAGGCCGAAATAGCCGAAAATCTATATGCGAAGAACGAAATATGCGCCGAATATTTAGTGGACTTACAGTATCTTAGTGAGCTCTGATATCCAAATGGGACTCCACCAAATCGATTACGAACTGCTCCATGCCTGGCCGGTGCAATGAAGAACCTGTGAATGTGTGTCCTACAAGTGCTGCACAGGTAGGTGTAAGGCAGTCGAGTGCCTGAACCAAACATTTCTCATGCCAATATTCAAATTTTTTTACATACGATTTCTGCTTGGATGTGCTCCATTGCAAGGTCACATGCAGCAAGTGTAGTACTGCGTCACATTTCTGTTTGTATCGGTTGGCAGGATCTGAAAGAGCAGCTGCTGTGGAGTCATGGACTATCTAGCCATTCACCACAGCTGGATACACACCAGTGCCCGGCCAAGGTAATTTCCACGGGTGCAGGCCGAAGATCGATGAATTTTGTAATATCGCTGCGTGCAGGGGAAACGTTTTACAATACACATGGCGATGGTTGCACGATATGGATAATGCCTTGAACGGATCCCGGGGAGTCGCGGGTACTCGTGGATCAAAAACAATGGTGCCCTGCCTCGAGACCGGCCTTGCGCTGTTGTGGCGTGGATGCATGACATCAGAAGATCCAACAATGCTTGACCAAGACCCTATGCACAGCTGGCCCAGGCGTTGCCCACCTTGGGGGGGGGGGGGGGAGGGTATGGACTATTGGTTGTATGTTATGGGTACCTCTTCATTTGTGCTGAGGTGTCATGTTTGAAGAATTCGGTCTTGGCTTGATGCCTCTCTTCTCTGTCTGTCCGTCAGCTTGTCTGTCTATCCATCAGCTTGTCTGTCTGTCCATCTTTCTGTCTCGCATTATCTCAGGAATGAACCTGATGAAAAGGCTCCCTTCTAGACTGCAACGCTCTCTGAGACGTTTTTAAGTCGTCATCATTGGAGCGATTGTATTTCTGTTGGCAGACATCATTTGGAAATATCTGTAACAGGTAGGTAAGCCCAGTAGACTGGCCTAACCTGGATTCCCCAAATATGGACACTCTGGATTACCAGACATCAAGAGTACATGGAAACCAGGGTGTGCAGCTTGGGGCCTTTTCTGCTATGGGTTTCTGTCACGGAGGAATTCCGTGATTACATCATATTTGGCGCAGATCTGAGGCGGGGAATGGCGTAGTGCGTACAACTTTGAAGTATTCGAATACATGTACATTCATCAGTGTGCTGAAGTTTGTCTGCACCCCCTCCCCCCCCCCCCCCCCCCCTCCTCTTTCCCTCTCTCCATTCCCGTCTCTTTGCTGCTATGTTGTGCACAGAGTTGCTGGCCAGGCATGCTGCAGAATTCGTCGACGAGAAGCTTCTACGTAACTATCGCATTGTCCTACCGGACTACATGGACGACAATCATAAGGATATGCGCGGGAAGGCGGATATCAAGAACGTACACGGCACACTGCACTGGCTGAGGGCACAGAAAAACTGCCCGACGCTCCACGACCTGTATGGAATCCTGACCACCATTTGCAGGCAGAATTCTCGAGACTTTTCTAGGATCCTTGGGTAAGCATACGTGCATGCGTTTGTGTGTATGTGTGTGCGTGCGTGTGTGCATGTGTGTGTGCGTGCGTGTGTGTGTGCGTGCCTTCATTGAGGGGGAGAGAGTAAGTCAGACTGCTCCTCACTTAGTCTTTACTGTTTTGATATGTTTGACAACACTGTTGTCTTTAAAGATTTTGTTGGTCTTGCAGCAATACCATGATGGTGTTGTGTATAAACACAGTTGCACGCACGTTTGTTGCACGCACGCACGTGCGTGTGTGTGTTTGTGTGTCTGCATTCTTATTACCGTCTGTGTGTGTGCGTGTGTGTATGCTTGTGCATGTTGTCTTGCATTGCTTTGTACTACTCCAGGCACAAACACCTTCGATAAGGCGAGCAGGTGTGAGAAAGCGATGGAGCCCCAGAAATCGAATCGCCGTCATCTGCTGAGATTTTAGTGGAATCGATTTTTCGCATTTCTTGGCGAATATCTTCTTCCAGAAATGTCTGCACAAACTGCAGGAGCTTGTCAGTAGCAAACAGACTTGTCAATGACAGATCGGATCTGGTTGGTGCAGCTGTTGTATCTCTACCCATCCGTACCTCTCGCCTGCAGCACACGCTCTGCCCATGCTTCATGGGCTGCGGGACGTCTGTCAGGCGTGAAGCTTTTGGAGGGCTTCTGCTGCCGTTTCAAAAGGATACTCAGTGAGTGAGATCTGGTATACGTAAACTGAACATGTACTCCGATTTGGGCTTTGTAATGATTCGGACGTTGCCGCGTTTGGCAGTATACGCTGTCGCCTTTTCCTATTTATTTTGTAAATTTTGAGTCTATCTTGAAATCCATACACTTTGCTCTCCCTTTACTTAAAACAACTACCAAGTGTATGCATTTTT
>NC_088648.1:25490333-25591333 GCF_964019385.1 Sycon ciliatum
CGCACACACACACACGTGTGCACGCACACACACACACACATGGACACACGCGCATGCACACACACACATGCACACAGCTTACACATACACAAAAGCGTACACACGTAACAGGTTACATACATGGTTAGAGTAGCAAAATAATGCTCACGCCTGTCCAATGTGCAGTGCAACCATGCATGTCCAATGTGCAGTGCTCACGCCTGCCCAATGTGCAGTGCAACCATGCATGTCAAGCCCAAGGCCAACGTGCCTCAGCACAGCCTTTATAGGAAAACCTCCGCTTTCTGCTGACCCTGGCTTCCGGGTGAATCTTCTCCTTCACAGGTCTCGTAAACTCCCTGCGTTCTCCGCGTCATGCTCACCACAACGAATGCAATGATGATAGCCAGAATGATTGCCACCAAAACACAGACGATGATGATGACGACGACACCGCTCGATACTCCGCCACCGGAATTGTCATCAGCGTTCCCATCGACGGTAGTGATGGAGGCTGCTGTCGGAGCGCTTGTGGCATCACTTGCTGCACTTTCCGAGTGAATTGAAATAGGGACCGGAGCCTGGAAGGGCGTGACAACGGTGGTCAGGCCAGGGGTGGTTTCGGTGGCCTCGGTTGTCGCTGGTGGGGTTGAAGCTGCCGGGGTCGTGGGTTTTGTGGTAGTAGGTGTCGGGGTGGTGGTTGCCGGGGTGGTGGTTGCCGGGGTGGTGGTTGCTGGGGTGGTGGTTGCTGGGGTGGTGGTTGCTGGGGTGGTTGTTGCTGGGGTGGTGGTTGCTGGGGTGGTGGTTGCTGGGGTGGTCGTTGCTGGGGTGGTGGTTGCTGGGGTGGTGGTTGCTGGGGTGGTGGTTGCTGGGGTGGTGGTTGCTGGGGTGGTCGTTGCTGGGGTGGTGGTTGCTGGGGTGGTGGTTGCTGGGGTGGTGGTTGCTGGAGTGGTCGTTGCTGGGGTGGTGGTTGCTGGGGTGCTGGTTGCTGGGGTGGTGGTTGCTGGGGTGGTGGTTGCTGGGGTGGTCGTTACTGCGGTGGTGGCTGATGGGGTGGTGGTTGCTGGGGTGGGTGCCTGTGTTGTCGTTGCTTCAGTAGTCAAAGCCTGCTCTGGGGTGGTCACAGGCTCGGTGGTTTCTTCAGCTACCGTAGTTACGGAAGTTGTCTCTCGGGTTTCTTGACCTTCCGACGTATCGGTGGTTGCATTTTCTGCTGGAAACTCTGGATACCCAGCAGGATCAGCAAACAGCAAATGTAGAAAAGAAAGAAATTGTCTTCAGATGGTTTGAAGCATAGGATGCATACATGCAAAGCCTGTCGTGGACAAGAGCAACTTAAAAAAGAGACTACGCTTATGCTATTCATGGTGACCTTGGAGTTTCAGTTTGTCACATACGTGTCTTTCTGACCCTTATTGGTCGTAGTGACAAGCCTATGAAAGTCATCGTTTTCTAGCTCCTGATACGGGAGTGTTACCCAACAGTACGCTTACAAAGACGTAAGCCCACAGATATACTGTAATTCAACAAATTCACCTTTCCGAGGATATTAATTGGACTCGGATGGAGAGCCAATGATGAATTTATAGAAGAACAAAAAGGACCAAGGAACTACAAGTTACGCTATAATGTCCACTAACACCAACCAGTTAGTTGTAGAACGTCAGTACCGTCGGTCAGTGTCGTGCAAAGTTATCGCATGAGCTGATTGTTCAGTAACTGGTGGTGTCAATGGACATTATAGCGTAACTTGTACTTCCTTGCTCCTTTTCTTTTCTATAAAGGAGATTTATTTTCGGCTATTTTTGGCCTTGGCCTTCAGGCCAGAATTTTGTTGCAGCCGAAATTTTGGTTTGCAAGCTTCGGTATGACAGCATATACAGGCATTAGCAGCAGCAGTACAGGCTGAAATTTTAATGCGGACAAAATGGGTTTTTTTGCCTTTGGAGGCCGAAATTTATATTTTAAACACACCGAATTTTTTTAGACTTACAGTAAGCAAATCTAGCGCTGAGTGCAGGTGCACGCCAAGTCTGGCAGCGTCCAAACGTTAATAAAACCCCAGGGAAGGCGTTAAGGAGACAGGCGGTTGGAGGTGTTAGTGGGCTATTGAGTGATGGGCGGGCATGAGCAGAGTATCATAGTGTAGCTAACAGCAGAGGCATGTGATTAGAGGTGCTTACGCTAAGCATTTGGTCAGTTCATTTTATAGGTGCGAGGTTTGTGAGGCAGAGCTTATTCGCATAGCTGCCTTAGGAGATCATTTCAGATCGTTTAGTTCGGCACAAGCTTCTTCGGTGCCGTCAGGACGTGGAACTTATCTGCAATACAAAGGTAGTATTATTACTCTGACGCAAACCTGCACGGCCGGCTCATCTCCCAGACCTTCCATGTGATGGTTAGCGGCTTCCTCCAGACGTGTTTAGCAAGCCAGGGCATCGGGCACGCTACGGTCACAACGGTATTGACCGTACCACTCTTTGCACATGCGCCGCTCTCTGGCCGACCTCATCCCACCTCCAGCACATGCGCCGCTCTCTGGCCGACCTCATCACACCAGCAACACGACTCCAGGTTTCATTGATAAACAGGTCGAAAGCTGCTTTTTACCATTTTAGAACATCCCAGATGTTACGAATTTCACATACAACCCACTAACCGTCCATCCTACTTCGCAATTCAGACAGATCGCTTGGGGTTATCGAGCGGTAAAGTGCGTGTGCACACGCGCATACTTTTTTATGTCTGTGCGATCAACTTGCAAATGCACAATCCTCTTAGCTAATTTCTGCAATAGCCAGCTGAGGTGCTCTCAAACGTTGTCCAATATCAACAGACATGTACTGGAGCAATTGAGAAAACACTTCTTGAATTAATATTTCATTTTCATTTTCCGAAAGGATTATCTGGTGACTGATATTTACTGGGAATACACATGTGCCGTTCACTGTGGTCGTCTTACAGGAAACGCTGCTCAGCACTGCCAGCTACACCGTGCAGTCTGTCCACTGGTAATAACTACACGTACCAGGGTAGTACCCAGCACTTACATACATGTAAACAGATGGAAATTTGAACAGTTTGTTGTAAATGCATGACTGTTGTGCGTGCTTCATCTGCATACAACTAGCGCACGTGTCATTTTTGTCGCTGCGGAAAAGTGAGGACGGATGGGCCAGGCTGGCCATGATCTAAATAGGAAGAAACGAATACTTTTTTTTTGTCTTTCATAAAAGACGCCCGAGAAAGGATATGCACTTGACTTGTAAACCTCCATTCAACCGATATGGCGTTTCCCTCTGGCTAGTGTCGGCGGTTGACTTCCCTGCGAATGGCCTGTTGCGTTGGCTTATCTTACAATGGAGGGATTGACTTAGGTGTCTATGGAATTCTAACCCCATGGAATTCGAAGAGGAGTTGAGGATGGTTGCTTGCGATGGTGTCGCAATTCAACAACCAGTGTGTCGGATCAAGCACTGATCTTTCCTTTAGAAAGCTAACTCACTGAGGACTGAGGAGTTGGGTACCGGCGGGTAGCATATCGTTTCTTGTTCAAGTTACCTGATGAGGGCAATTTGCCGAGACGATGTTTTGAGAAACGAGTTCGAGTTTGCAGCGTGAATGGGAAGAGAGCGGGTCCGCTCTGAAACCTTTCCCCAAAGTAATAGTTAGTTGTTGTTATTGTTTTTAGTTTTTACTTCACCCGATAAACAGGCAGGACACAGTGTACTGCCTTCTCATTAGACAAGGTCGTCATGTAGTTCTCGCTTGATGTCTGGAAACGCGGACGAGCAAAGCCTCCTGTTCAAATTCCCCGTGCTCGCGAGATCAGCTGATCTTGAGCAGGACTTACATCTTGCGCCTGGAATCTGACAGTTCCTGCCCGCAACGCCGACCACATTTCCCAATCACGTCACACAACGTTACAAGTAAGTGCGAGCGACGAGATGCACGACTACTCAGTACAGCAGCAGTACGTCTAAAAATACACGACGTGTACTCGAGAATTCCTGTTGCAGGAAACACGCTAACGACTATTTCGTGTTTCTCGACCATCAGCGAAAGCACAAAACTAAACAGGCACGGAGACCTACACGCATTGGCGAGACAAAACAAAAGAAATAACTTACCGGTTATCAGGCCTTCTTGGGCATTCGCCCTACTGCTCCACGACAGGGCCAGGGCAACCAGCATCACGGCTAATAGTAACGATCGGGCCATGTTATCGCGCTATCAAGACAAAGAACACTGTCCGGCGAAAAGGGAGCAGGGCGCACTCACGAGCGTAGGATTTTATCGTCCACGTCGCTGCAGTAAAGCTGCAAATCTCTGCTTCTCAAGCGCACACAACGACAGAATGCTAAGCACAGGCCTGTAACAAATAATCTCAACACGCACAGTAAAAGAAGAAAGGCGACTCTACAGCGCTGCAATTCGTTCTTTGCTGAATGAGTTCCTTCCTCTAGTGATACACATAACAGCCTGCATGCGCTCTGCAGTCGTTCGCGTTGATGCGCACATCCGTGGATTACCGGCTGGAGCTGAAGCCAGTACGGCAGTAGAGCGGTAGGCAGTAGATCTATGCAGATCTACACCATACATAGCCTGGCGTAGGCATGACCTACCCAGGCTACAGTCAAGCATGGCCAAGTGCGGCGTGGACAGGCCGGGCAATGCCCACTCCATTCAACAATGGAAATGAGTTATTCATTGTAGGTCACACATTAGCAAGTACATGAACAGCCCACACACACTCAACAGGGCAACAATAACCTCTCATTTGCTGGGCCCGACTGCACTCTGCAGCGAGGTCAGCCCAGATGTGCACACTTGCCCACGAACAGACTGTCTACAACTAATGTTACATTTTATCATTCCCTTAGTATTGACTCCCATTGATTTTCGCTATACCTATTAAAGCAGTCAAATATTCCTGCATATTTCACTCCTTAGGGCTATATTGACTGCTTATTATTTGACTGCTTAGGGGTTGGGCAGTTGAACGGTGCCTAGTGCAGCATTGTCACTGCATGAGTAGGTGGTGGTGCAACGGTTGTGCAATCATAAAACCGGGATTCATGAGGTTATCGTTCTGGAATTTGAAATACGGACTGTTTGTCGTGATAAATCTAATATTGACTTTGTACTTGGTCAGTATAGGAAATAAAAACCTCGTAAAAGACCTCGGCTTCGCCTCAGTCTTTTACTCAGCTTTTATTTCCTATATTGACCTCGTACCCAGTCAATATTAGATACATACTTTACAGTCAGTACAACAAGTACAGTGTACCGGCCTGGTGTACTAGCTCAGTAGTAGCTAAGCGCAGGTTGACTGGTACTACTCATGATGAGCTTAGTCAGTGGTAGGTCTACACAAGACTTTTTATGTTTTTTTGACTGCACTCTGCATGCAGGGTGCAGTATACTGCCCACTTCGCTTTACGTGTTGTGCATGTGGCCGTCGATCGGATAGATGAAGGTCTAACAAACACCGGCGGCCTGCCGCGACCCACGCTAGTACCAGTACTACTAGTAGTAGTACCACCATGAGTCCATGACCACAGAGTGCACAAACAGCACGCACACGACATGCTCGACAGTTGATAGACAGCACCTAGTAAGTCTTTTTTCTCTACAAAATCCACGTACATTGTATATGTATCTCCAGACACTGGGGTGAATAATGGAGTGTGTTGGTGGGGGCCAAAAATTAAGCTCCGCCGACCAGAGGTCTCGGCTTCATAGCTCCATGGACGCACCAAAGGGAGATTGGGTAGGGAGGATTATTATTATTATTATTATTACAAAAAATGTATTATCTACGCATGCATCTACGCAAGAGTCACCACCAGCCAATTAGGACATGTGTCAAAGTATTGAACGTTTTCGTTCCCTTCTTGTCAAAATACTAGGGAATGATGGAAATAAGCTAAAAGACTACAATTATAAGGAAAAGAAGTTCAGAAATATATCACTCCAATTATGTGTAGAAGTGACACGAAAAAAAGATGTGAAGAATCAAGAAAACAGCATACAAATCCAATAAGTGACAAAAAACGTAGTGACAAGAAAAAGAGAGAAATATCAAGAGATCAAGGGATCTATTTCGCACCTTCACGACGAACAGTGCCAAACAACTGCAAAGACAACACATTCTCCTTCTGAACACAGAGCTCAGGGTCTAACTTACCTATGTACAAAGCTTCCAACACGGCAAGATGTAGCAAAGACCTACCACGCGACAAAACAGAGAATACATCATCGGAATACCACTCACGACAACAAGCACTGCCCGACAGGTGACACTTGATTGCTGAGGTACCGTTTCCCTGACCCGACGACTTGGCCGTTGTCACCTCCGATCCTGCCGCTTGCGAATTTCTCCCATTACGCCCTGCGTCCCTGCAATTCCGATTGCCTCGGTCGAGATCAGTGTGCTGCTCCACGTCCAGTCTGTCCTGCTTCCGTGGTCTACCTCGTTTCTTCACATTAACCGTTGTTGTCACTTCCAGTATTGGTTCTTTTGATTCGTCATCAATTCGTCTCCTCAACTGGCTTCTGGTGACTCGTCCGGGGCTCGATTGTCCAGATGTCAGTTTCGGTGGTTTCCGTATAGGTCTCTTCTTCTTGTTGACTGTTGTTTGGGTTGCCTCCAGCCTTTTTTTTGTCACTTATTGGATTTGCATGCTGTTTTCTTATTATTATTATTATTATTTTTTTCTTATTTTGTTAGGGATTTCCCAACAGGCAATGTTGCCTTTTTACTGGGAACCCTAAATGAGACTTTGTGTGAGCGCGAAACAAAGCAGGCGACTCGGCCAGGCGACAAGATGGAGGCAGCGCATTCCACCTGTCGGCACCAAGATACGCAATGGAATGGAAACCATACCGGGAGTGGCAGGCAGGCAAGACAAGAGATTTTCTTGATTATTCACATCTTTTTTTTTCGTGTCACTTCTACACATAATTGGAGTGATATATTTCTGAACTTCTTTTCCTTATAGTTGTAGTCTTTTAGCTTATTTCCATCATTCCCTGTAGTATTTTGACAAGAAGGGAACGAAAACGTTCAATACTTTGACACATGTCCTAATTGGCTGGTGGTGACTCTTGCGTAGATGCATGCGTAGATAATACATTTTTTGTAATATCTTCTGCCTCCGTCCTACTTTCAAATTATTATTATTATTATTATTATTATTAGACCTTCCAGTGGCTAAAGATGAATCAGTGCCAATAGACATGTAGATGAGGAGGGGGCGTTTGCCAGCCATGGCGTAGAAAGATAGTATAAGAAGTGTGGTGGTGTACCAATGCCATGGTAAATAACAGAGGAAAGGGAGCAGTACAGCCGACGTGAGACGACCGAGACTAAACAGGTATATTGACTATTGTCAGATATTTAGTGGGAATGTTGAAATGCTGCTTTGCAAGATTGCGAAATGAGGGAAGATTAAGTTGAAAAAGAAAACAGAAGAAAGAAAATGGAAAGATTGTGTTGCTCAGTGAGAAAAAGGATAAGTTGAGTATTGATGTGAGTGCTGTTAGACTTTTAAATTCAAGAGGAGACTGTCTGTGAGTGTATTATATAAAGGAGAGATTACAGTGTACATGTACATGTACATGTTTGTCCAAGCAGGGTAGGACACTGCAACCCCTTACCCGCGTATGCTATGAGTGGCCCAGTGCCAGGCTGCCAGTTCCTTCTGAGGAGATGGTGATAAGCTGCTGTCTTGAACCGTTGGATGTTCTTTGGTGAAATGGGTGGGGAATGATTGATAGAGGAAGGCAGCTGGTTCCAAATTGGGATGACAGAGTGGGGAAAGGCTCGGCTCACATTGTTCCGAGAATTGGCAGGAAAAACATTCTGTAACTGATGGGGATATGTAGGTGTAATACCTCGCCTACATAATCATTGTAAAAATTAATTTTAATGTTTAATACTTAGCCTTCAATATAAATAACCTACATGTACATGTACATGGACGTGGAGATACATCCAGTGAATACAGTACACGTCCATACATGTATGTACATGTACATTGTACGTCACGGTGAACATTATTTTACAGCCTCTTTAACGGGCAAAATAAACACATTCAATATGAATAATTTCCCCAAGGGTTCCACAAATTCTCAACTCAGATCAAACGTTCCTTTCAACTCAAACGTACATTGTATAGTGTACATGTACATGTACGTCTACTTTCTGGCCATCACTACCAGTACAGTCTGTGTGTGCATACAATGTAAAATTACATTATACAATCATGTACATGTAGATGTTGTTTGGAATGACATGTGATTGTGAACCATTCAGCACTACTGAACTAACACTTGTGCAGCCGCAAATCTACTTTGCGGCAAAGTCTGGCCTTGCGCCTGGTATGTACGAGTATCCCTATGGACCCTAATTCCGGACCCGTGGTAATATTATTAATTTTACATGCACAATGTACATGTAAAATGTAGGTATGTACTCAGATGGAGAGCCAAGGTTTAGTTTATACAAAAGAAAAAAGACCAAGGAACTACAAGTTACGCTATACTGTCCACTAACACCACCAGTTACTAAACAATCAGCTCATGCGATAACATTGCACGACACTGATCGACGGTACTGACGTTCTACAACTAACTGTCTAACAGCTCTAGCACATCTTGGATGCGCACTCCAACAGCCTTCCAACTTAGAAGGTTTTAAGTTATAGAAGTAACATAAGGAGGGGAAGGTGAGCGCAACCAAGATAAGCACGAGCTGAAAGTCTCAGCTGTGAAGGACGTTATGTAACTTCTATAACTTAGAACCTTCCAAGTTGGAAGGCTGTTGGAGTGCGCATCCAAGATGTGCTAGAGCTGTTAGGCAGTTAGTTGTAGAACGTCAGTACCGTCGGTCAGTGTCGTGCAATGTTATCGTATGAGCTGATTGTTTAGTAACTGGTGGTGTTAGTGGACAGTATAGCGTAACTTATAGTTCCTTGGTCTTTCTCTTTTGTACAATGTACATGTAGGTAGAAATGGTTTTATTCATGACTTTTGGTTAGAAAACCAGTACTGTAATTTCACAAATTTTCGGTGTGCTTTTATTTTCGGTACTTTCGGTGCAGCTGTTTCATACCTAAAATTTCAATACACCGAACAAACACTAACACGCATACTCCCATAGGGAACTGCTTCTCTGTACCGAAAATTTCTGTTCACCTAACCTGGCCTTTTGCCCTCATACCGAAAAAATTGAGCACCGAAAATTTCTGAAATTAGAGTATTAGATAAACCTTGTTATAGTTCACGCAAATGTACAATCATGTACTGGTGCATGTGCATGTAGCTTCTTTCTGGAATAAAAAAAGCTTTTTGGTCGCGGTCTATCACAACATTTTTGTAAAGTTATTTCGTGCCCCCTAACGTCAGTAATGAATATAGCGAAAGTTCATTCCAAACGAAACTTTGTACTACACTACAGTTGTAGTTACTATTACTTATACCATTGTACACGGTAGATCTGCATGTACATGTACATGTACATAATAGACCCTTTGCACAATAACAGTCACGTGATCCGAGACGGGGCATCCTCTTCGATTTTTGTGCAGAGTATCAGTTGTTGAGCATGGTGAAACACTGTATTTTTCCATTTTGGAGATGGAGGAGAGAGTGTCGAGTGGTTTGCCATCGATGGCTGTGGAACCCGTGGAGGAGCCGTCAAATAAAGAATGGTCTGTGAAGGAACTGAACAGGGTAATCATGCAGTTTAGGGTCCCAAATTATTGCGCACTTTCCCAGTGTTCAGTGTACTGTCACACGCGTTTTCAGTGTACTTTCACTATGCTTCTTCTTTTCTCATGTGAAAGTTTTGTTTCCTTTGTCAAAGTTTTGTTTCCTGTGGATTCTGCCTGGCTCGCGCATCAACTCTGACGGCTGGGCCGCATACGCGCAGATCAGGAACATCGACGGTGGCGTATACCAGCACGATGTCGTGGTCCATGACGACAACTTTGTTGATCCGGACGACCGAACGATCCACACCAACAACGTGGAAAACATGTGGATGCGGGCCAAGCGCCAGCTGAAGCGCAACTTCGGCGCCTCGCGAGAGTTGTTCCCGACGTACCTCTGCGAGTTCGTATGGAGACAGAGAGTTCGCGAGGAAGACAACACGTTCGGCTCCCTGCTCCGCAGTGTTCACCAGCAGTACCCAGTCTGATCTGTCCTCGGTTTTCATGAAATTAAGTTCATGATGTGAAAGTACACTAAAAATGCGTGTGACAGTACACTGAACACTGGGAGATAATTTGGGACCCTAAACTGCATGATTCCCCTGAGCAGTTTTCTGCTGAATGAGGGTGCGTATCTGTCTGGAAAAAGAAGGAGCTATTGGAGCGGTAAGTTTTCGGCAGTCAGTGGATATTTCGGATTACTGTAGATTGAAATCTATTTTTATTTTCTCTACCTTCTCTCCTCTGTCGATGTAGAGAACGCTTCTCTATGCAGAACCCTGATGCTCCTAGAACTAAGAGGGGCACCAGTCTTCCTCGAGTGTACCTTCATCATGCCCAACTTTGTCATGCGTCCGAGTGGATGAGTGATGAACTTCTGTTTCCCAGAGTGAGTGCCACACCATGCGTGCTCATCTCCAACGCAGGGGCAAGTCGCCGACGACAGTGAAGAGGGCTAGGGAGCTGATGGAGTAGTACTAGTGAAGAAGCCCGTGGATAGTTTCCATGAGTTTTACTTTGGTGGCTACGTGCATAATGTGAAAGTCTGTCATATCGTGCACACAGCCACAGCTCGAGCTCAGATGACTTTCTCCGCACACCTGAGCGATGAGGCTGCGTCGCTCTGCACTTCAACATCAGCAGCTCGAGCAGCGCCAGCAAGCAGTGGATCTTCCTTGCAAAGACAGGGATGGGTCATGCCTATTTCTCAGGCTCCGGAGTCTCTTGGCAGGGCGTTCAGCGTCTTCGCAAAAGCAAGGATGAAAGTCGTCACCGACAAAGTGTTCCGAGCACAACACTGTGAACGATGTCGCAGCAAACTGCGGCCCTCTTCTCGCCAGAAAGGGGGGATTCAAGAGTGTGGAATGCCAGCATAACCAGTGAATGCATGGAAAGACAGGTGGGTTTCTTAGACTAGCCACTAGGGATGACGGTTGCTGCAAACAAGAACCCAACAGTGGTCCTTGGAAAGCATTTCGGAACTTCTTTCTTCAGAACTAAAAAAACTTCAAATGAAAAAGGCTGGGAAGTACATACATGAACATCGCGTCTGGACCGTGAAAACACTGCCTGTCACAGGAAACTTGATCACGTCCTGCAGCAAACCATGCATGCTGGTTGCATGCCAAGTGTGCAGCGCGTGCACAGCATGCCCCGTACCGTCTCGATCGACCCCTAGGCGCTAGGCCCTCTCGCTTATTGTGCAAAGGGTCTAATAATAATACTAATAAGTGCTGTACATGTAGGTCAGAAGGCGAATTCGAAGCGAGCGAGAAAGCAGCACTACAACTACATGTACATGTACACAATACATGTACGTACGTAATCAATCATTCATTTGTACAAGTGCCACTCATTAGCACGCCCGCCAGACTACACCGCAGGCGCACGACTACTCTCTGCTGACCAACTCCAAATCGAAGCCTCCAGCAACAAAGACAAAGCAAAACGAAAATAATATTCTGTCCAGAAAGCAGAGCATGGAAGACGTGTCGACACGTGACATGTCATAGGCTGCGATAACCATGATAACAGCACGAGCGCTCAGGCGCCTAGGCGTAGCCATCCAACGCCATTTTGCACCATGGCAACGCATCTTCGGCAATGAGTGTACAGTGTATGTGTATAGGCAGGCCAAGGCTGGTTTCCTAGGATTCGACCCCACTCAGCCTGGGTAGATCTATCCGTAACCGTAACCAGGTAACCGCCATCAAGAGTAGATCTACATGTACACGAAAAGCGTTTGCCGCCATGCATTCACGATCACCATGATCACCGATCGGAGCCGCTGAAGGTAATCCGAAGGAGCACGGACCGGTTGTACTTGCACACCACTGCCACCACTTGAGAGACTACAGTCAATGATGTCATGTACAATAATTATTTTTTACAATTTCTTTATTTACAATGGAAAATTATTTGTTTCTAGTGTAGAGACTGCCAGTGCAGTAGGGGAGACTTTTATGGCGGAAACAGTTTGCTGACTACAGCATTTAGCTATCATGTACATGTACATTGTACTTATAATGGTACATACAATACTACTACATGCACATAATTGTACGTGTATGATGAGTCTATCGTCCCCAAAAAATGCTGCAAAATGAAATGGTAGTCAACTACTTAGTACATATACATACTGGTATGTGCAGCATTGGGCGGATTTCAGTACATATACATACTGGTATGTGCAGCATTGGGCGGATTTTTCCGCGACGATAGGAGCACTACTATGCTGTAAGACATGTTATTATAACGAGTCGCAAATTTAACAATTGTCCAAAATTCATAGGTTAACGAGAAGATATGTTAACGATCTTGCAGTATTCTGCCATATCCACACACAGCATATATGGAGCAGTACGGCCTCAACGGATCTATTATAACGAAGAAATGTCATCCGTTAAACGTTAGATTTGCTTCCTCGTTATTTTATATACATGTCTTACAGTAGTGTGGTGTAGTCATATGTTGTTGTGTTGTTTGTGTGAGAGCGGCTTCCCTGGAGAGGGAAACGATAGAGTGGTCATTTTTAGACAGGTTCCTGTACATCACAAGATCACGTACATGTACTCGGTACAAACCAGAAAAAAAATGGTGATTCTGAATAATCACTGATGGGTGATTCTGAATGATCACTATGGCAAAGAAGCGGGAAGTACGAAATAGTGAGTACAGCGCTGTATGAGTATCTTAGCATAAGTACACCTGTTACACCGTGTTCACGGAAGCCCTGGCTGGTCCATGCTGTAGACTGAAAACGCTACGAATACGTGGTAGCAAAGCATGCACAGTTGGCAGAGCGATCACTCACCTTGCGTCGGCGGGGGCAGGCAGTCGCTCAGAATGTTGTCGTAGAGGCCGCTCTTGGTGCACTTGACGGTGGTGACGGCATTGTCGGGCAAGCGCAGACCCCGACTGGCATCGCACTCAACGCTCACGCTAGTCAGCACTGCTACCTTGGCGGTGGTTGACCAGAGGGGCCGGCTGTAACGCAGCGTGCCAAAGGAGAGCTGCTGGTACGGGAAGCAGCTGATCTCGCCACACGCTGTCATTACACAGAAGTCAGAAAGATGCAGCAGAAAGATCAGTTACATGTAATCCTTTAAAGTATGTAACACGGCGAGTAAGGGGAAATACCACAAACACTGCAAGTGCTTAACCCTTTGAAGCCCAAGGACGAGTATACTCGTCCCTAGTGATTTCCCAAGGACGAGTATACTCGTCCAAAACGCGCACTGGTTACGCATTGAGCATAGATCACTGTACAAAGCTTCGTATCTCCGTTGTCCTTTCTTTGATTTTCACAAACGATAGCTTGTTGGAAAGGTAAGGAAAAGACCTTTCCAGCGGTGTGTCACTTGTGGCAGCGCGATGCGAAATACCCGAGCGGCGAAGACCGGAACGCGGTTGAATACTTCTAAACTTTAGAATTTTGAAATTTTCGAGTAGAGCTCGTGTGCGCATGGGGTTTCCCCATGACTCATACCAGTGCAGCCCATGCGCGATGGGTACCAAGATGACCGCTTGAGCTTCAGCAGCACGGAGAACTTTGAATCGTTGTTTTGTGTTGAGTAAAAGTCATGAACCGAAGGAAATTGTCACTGTGGGTGGTGTATCTCGTTCAGGCGCGATAGAGCTGCACTCAAGGGACTTGGAGGCGCTTCTGTTGCTTCTGCTTAGTGTCTAGTCTTTATCTTTGGTTGGAGGAGATCACAAGCTTTTCAGGGAGCTCCAGATCATGAAATTCCAGTGCTGGTGAGTGAATTATGAAATTTTGAAGTCGACCATCCGTGGTTGCGTGCAGCGCGGTGCGAGTGCCTGGGAAATCAGAAAACCCAGCTGGGCTTCAAAGGGTTAAAGACCATAGACAAGGGGTCATCTTCAAATATGTGTGTGTGTGTGTGTGTGTGTGTGTGTGTGTGTGTGTGTGTGTGTGTATGTGTGCGTATGTGTGTGTGTGTGTGTGTGTGTGTGTGTGTGTGTGTGTGTGTGTGTGTGTGTGTGTGTGGTGTGTGTGTGTATGTGTGCGTATGTGTGTGTGTTTGTGTGTGTGTGTGTGTGTGTGTGTGTGTGGTGTGTGTGTGTGTGTGTGGTGTGTGTGTGTGTGTGTGTGTGTGTGTGTGTGTATGTGTGTGTGTGTGTGTGCACGTGTGTATGTGTGTGTGTGAGGAGGGTAGAACATTTGAGATAGGCATCGGAATTGATGAGACAACCATCACGACGGCTAGAGAAAGCAGTACGTAGGTAGCCAAGTTCTAAAATCTTTACCTTCTCCTCGCTGACAGCATCGTCCCTTCTCGGCATCATAGACTAGGTCTGCGTTCTCTGGAGATACATTGCAGACGTACGACCCCAGCGTGTTCTTACACATACCGCAGTGACGCTCGCACTGGTGTAGTCCGGCTGAACACTCATCTTGATCTGCATATACACACACATACCAACAGAAACACACACACACACACACACACACACACACACACACACACACATACCACCAGAAACACACACACACACACGCAGAAAAAAACAGAATCAATGCTGTGCCAATGTATGTCACCAGACTGCCCCAGTTTGCAGCTGATACAGGCGGCATTGGTGCGTGACAACGACTCGATTTTCTCCACCGGCCTAGACTTTTGAAATAACATGCTCAGGGTTTTGTTCCTGTTGAGTAAGCAAGGTCTCAGTAGTATTTGGAGTATTGAACCTGGCACTTGTAAACATAATCTTGTTGCATCGGGACTCGACTTACCAACACACGTCGGAGGAGTTGGCGGGTTCCATCTGCTGTTCTCGCAGATGCTGACCCGGCGGCCGTTGACCACGTAGCCGTCGTCGCAGTCAAACGTCTGGTACTGTATGCCGTTCTGCATGTCCAGTGCCGTTCTGCCGCGGTCAGGTGTTGGCAGCACGGTGCACCGCAATTCTGCGAGCCAAACACAATGTGTAGGAAAACAGGAAAAGAAGCGTCACTCCACGGCAGAGAATTCAGTGGTAGACCGTGTGCCGAAAAATGCCTCAAGGAAAGCATCAACCACTTACTGCAGGGATGCGTACATTGAACACCGTGCAGGTGGAAAATTTCTTCGGTCAATAATTTCGTCCTAGGCCAAAGAAGGGGAGTTCGTCCGGTTGAAAATTTGGTCCAAGGATCATAAGAGCGTATTGAAAAGCCGGACAAAATCGACATTAGTCCGGCATTCGATTTAGTCCAAGAGCTCCCTGGACGAAAACGATGAAATTTAATTCCAGACGAATATTTCTGCTTATACAGCCCACTACATTTTGCACACAGGCATATGTTGTTGTGTTGTTTGTGTGAGAGCGGCTTCCCTGGAGAGGGAAACGATACCCATTGTGTTTACTGTCATCAAGAGTGCAATAAATGGGACTTTGATGTCTAGCGAGGTGAAGTGGTGAAGTATCCATGACTTACTCATTTCGCATTGGTCTCCAGTGAACCCGTCAACACACCGGCACTTGTTCGGCTCAACACACGCACCTCCGTTCTGGCACGGCCGATTGCACGTGGCTGCATGCAGCACACACACATACACACGAAGAAATCCAACAAAGAGATCAGCGGTGGACTTTGAGAACAATTTGCAACCCGTTTGAGAAGAGCCTAACGTGCTCAGTAGCTGATCAGCAAACTTGCAGCACACACTATCACATTACAGTAAAACCTTTCAAGGCTTCCACTCGGATAAGGCAAACACTTGTCCCAGCATAGCACTGCAAGCAGGGACAAGGGATGCTATTTCGGAGCATTTCCAGTCAAATGACCCTGGAAAAGAAGATCACCTGGCCACAGAGTGGTCATTTTTAGACAGGTTCCTGTACATCACAAGATCACGTACATGTACTCGGTACACACCAGAAAAAAATGCATCGCCTACCGACACAAACAATAGACTCAAGAAAAGTTAGCAATATTTTCTCACACAATTCGAAGCAAGTTCGTATCATGTGCACAGCCCTTACTAACTTACGTATTGTGCAACGTCCAGTGTCATCCTCGGACCAGCCACGGTCGCACTTGCACAAGCCAAAATACAGGTCGAAACTGAAGTCGCTTTGATTACAAACTCCTTTGACGCAATGGCCTTTCAACCCAGTATCCGTGCAAACTGAAAAGAGAGAAAAAGACGTACAAATCCACATTGTGTCCCACGCTCAGAGATTTAAAAAATTAAGTACAAATCTTTCGAGGCAAAAATTCAAGTTACATTATTTTGAAAGTAGTTGGCAACTGTTCTCCCCGCACTGTTTTCCTACTCTCTATGCTATACTACAAAAGAAGGACGCCATAGCAACACATATTCTAGAAAGCCTTGCTTCTAGAAATGAAGTTTGTCATAGCAACACATATTCTAGAAATGAAGTTTGCCATAGCAACACATATTCTAGAAATGAAGTTTGCCATAGCAACACATATTCTAGAAATGAAGTTTGCCATAGCAACACTTGGGGAGGATGTACTGACCTTTATCGCAAATAAGGCCATGGCGAAAGGTAGCGAGCGTGCAATCGCATTTTCCTGATGTAACGTTACA
The DNA here is from genome assembly GCF_964019385.1 of Sycon ciliatum. Lineage (NCBI taxonomy): Eukaryota > Metazoa > Porifera > Calcarea > Leucosolenida > Sycettidae > Sycon > Sycon ciliatum. The sequence goes on from NC_088648.1 coordinate 25,507,090, forward strand.
GCGAGTCAAGCCCGAGGGTGCGATGCAGTCGTCACTTGTGCGACACTGACCTGCAGGAGAAAAGACCACACGGAGAGACAGGAATTGAATTGAAGTATACTGCAGGGGGTCAGTGGTTGTATGTTTCAGGTCTGGACAGCCTTTGACAGGACACCCACTGCAACAACGACAGCGGTCGGAAATTCCACAAAGAGATGTTGATAAGAATCGAATTTATATAACCACGACAACTGTATTGTATCACCTGCCTACTCAGCATGGCATTAGTCCAGTTACCAGGATACCTAACATTCTGCATTGTCAGCCAGGTCACCAGGTATCAATTCAATTAGAGCAATAAGCATTACATGAAATCACACTAGGGCAGTTTTCCAGTAGCATGCAGCCGACAAGTCAGCAAGGCACACATAATATAATACAGTGCTGAAAAGTACGCCAGCAAAATCTACACCAGCCACAAGAATCAATGGTTACACTGGAGCTCCTTCCAATGTGAGTGTGTTCGGCCTAATTCGCACCTAATAATCATAGCACACTGTCACATTCTCCGCCTTCACTCCACTCTTCGTGTAACTCAGATTCCACAACAGACTGCAAGCAGTCCTTGTGGAATCTTCAACTGTCACAAGCAGTGGAAGATTCATCATCTAGATAATGTAATAATATACTTTATCTGTGTGCTATCCTTAAAGTTATGTGTCACAGAGTGCACACCTGACGCATCCTTGCTTGTAGCAATTACTTCTGAACTGCATGCGGCTGGGAAGGCACTTGTGGAACTAGTGACGCAGTAGCACATTAGTGAAACTTGGAAGTTGTATGGGTGTCAACTTGAGGGTGACTTCTGTCCTTCCCAATGTGAACCGTAATGCCTTCCGGGCTACATTAGTAGTAGTACGGGGGGCCAGGGCTGAAAAAAGTCCTTCAAAAAAAGTTTCGTTCCGACTTTTAGCGCACAACAATTTGACACCACAGAGTCATAGCGGGGGCAATACAGACATGAAATCTAAAAAAACCGCTTCGAAAAGTGAATGGAAGGTCCCGAACGAGGTGATTTTGTCCTCCACTCGGCCAGTAGGTGCGGTATGCCCTGGAAGTCGTAAAATAATGACTTGCCAAGACAGATGAGACTTCCCTACACAACCCCAGTGCAGGCCCGCTGCACAAAACTTCAGTCCTGGTATTGTTGACACGCAGGTGATGGTTTCGGCACCTCGAAGGGCCCGGGCAACAATTTCGAAAGTGGAGTAGGGTGTGGTATGTTGACTGGGTTAACTCTCTCTCTCTCTCCTCCGATCGACTTCCGAGTCGGTCCTGGTATTGTTGACAAGCACGTAGCGGTTTCGGCACCACGAAGGGGCTGCACCTCTAGCACTAACAATGTGAGTTTCACGACGGTAATCTGGCGCCATCATGGAGGTGCCGGGATGTCGGAGGGCAACTCGGCAAAGCGTCTCTGCTCCCGTCGTCGAGTCAGGAAGGAAAGATAGCATTTTTCTGTCGAAAGTTGTTGCTTGGAAAGAAGCACAAGTACCAAAAGACATCTCAGTGCCAATCTCTCAACGCAGCCCAGAAAGTGCTCGATGCAGCTGAGGTAAGAGAGGACAACGCAATTCATTTTCATGCCTTTCATGCCCGATTGCTCGAGAGGTAGATCTACATTGCCATCGTGACTGTTTCTGCCACTATACGCGAGTTTTGGAAGACAAAAATGACATCGATTTATCGGACAGTACAGGTGGAGAGGCGCAAGTGTTGGCTAGCTTCCTTGCAGTAGTCCACAAGAAAGACTTGTGGCACAGGAAAAGAAGTTCCTTGATCCCATTCCAAAATTGAAGCTCGGAACATTCTCAAACAGAAAGTCACGAACGCCAACCAGCCAGAGCAAAGCAGTATCTGTATTGCGTGCCGACTGCGCTCTTTTCAGCAAGATGGCTGTTATTGCCCAGAGTCGCCATATGGATGTTCGTCAAATTCTCTCGTACCCATTGGGCGGATCAGCACCGTTATCTCTCTGTACCTCAGATGGCACACTAGTGAAAACTAACAAGTCTGCACTGCTCCAGTTGCTCGTGAAGGTTTCTGATGGTGTATGTCCACCCGGAAATACTCCATCTGAGTCAAGTGCTCTCATTGTTGATGCTATGGCTGTGTTGCAAGCCATGAGCCAGAAATCACTACCTGCTACCTTCTCTGACCATGCATATCACATCTTCATTCACTGCTCACCAAGGCTGGAAACTAGTGGATGGCAAGCTCCAGGTTGACTGGTTGTCCCTGGAGCCTGCTCCCACAGCCCTAATGGAGTTTGTTAAATACTGCTCCATCTGATATCCGCACTGCTACATCGCCTATTTCGCCATGCATTACTTTCATTCTTAGGGTACCCCGTAAGAAGACCTTGAGTCTGTGGGGACTGCCCCATGAAAATATGATTAAATAATATTAATAATTTAGCTCGTAGTTGTACTGATGAGGCCTTTATGGCCGAAACAGCTTGCTGTCTATAGCATTGGGTATCACGCTCCTCGGCTTTCGCCTTGTTGAGCACTCTCAGTAGGCTGCTCTAGTGCTGCTGCATCGCGCAATGCCCGCTACATTTTGTAGTTTGAGCACTCTGGCGCTAGAGCGACGAGCTACCTTAATGTCTGTGGTGCCTCCTTTGCACCATGGCTGGTAGCTCGGCCTATTTAGCTCATAGCTGTACTGATGAGGCCTTTATGGCCGAAACAGCTTGCTGTCTACAGCATTGGGTATCACGCTCCTCGGCTTTCGCCTTGTTGAGCACTCTCAGTAGGCTGCTCTAGTGCTGCTGCATCGCGCAATGCCCGCTACATTTTGTAGTTTGAGCACTCTGGCGCTAGAGCGACGAGCTACCTTAATGTCTGTGGTGCCTCATTTGCACCATGGCTGGTAGCTCGGCCTATTTAGCTCGTAGCTGTACTGATGAGGCCTTTATGGCCGAAACAGCTTGCTGTCTACAGCATTGGGTGATAATAATAATAGTAATAAATGCGGCTGCAAAACAGGCTGTGACGGAGGCCGCTGCTCCTGCAAAGCACAGTCTTTGCATTGTACTGATGTTTGTGGATGCAGCGCTGCAGATAGCTGCCAGAACAGGGCCAGTGATCTGGGCAACTACAATTTATACCTGCCACTATAGCATGAGATTGAGTTTCAATTACGTACATCTACATTACGCAATGCCCGCTACATTTTGTAGTTTGAGCACTCTGGCGCTAGAGCGATGAGCTACCTTAATGTCTGTGGTGCCTCCTTTGCACCTTGGCTGGTAGCTCGGCCTATTTAGCTCGTAGCTGTACTGATGAGGCCTTTATGGCCAAAACAGCTTGCTGTCTACAGCATTGGGTACAATACATACATGTACACATCCATGGACAATATACACGTAAGAGTATTATGCTTTTTTATATTCCTTTCTGGCATTCCTGCAGTCTGTATATATCCCAATGGTCCTCATTCCAGATCGTGTTCACTTGATTTTAGTCAATCGTTTTACAACATTACTGTAGGCTAAAAACAAGAATAACACAGTAGTTGCTATGGTGTTGCTATGCAGTTGCATGGTTGTCATGCACTAAACTTCAACGGCTAATTTCAGCACCTTCCACCACGTTTCGAGGGTCAAAAAATATAATATAGTTGAGCTCCTTGTGGTCCCCTCTACACGTTGAAACTCTCAAAAAGTTGTGCGCTCTCAACTGCAACGAAAGTAAATGTTTTGGGCACCTGGCCCCCTACTACTAGTGCCAGCCAGGTACATCACAACAAACTCTTTATGCCAAAATGAGATGTTAGCTCAGAGTCTGGGACCGGTGTGGTGAAAGTTGAGCTGTTCTGGTAATGCTACACATACACTGCTCATTTCTCAGCGACAGAGTCACCATGAACTCACACAAAGACATTACACATGTTCCCTTGCTATTCACAAGGAGTGTTTGAATTACACGGGCAAACATTACAGTCGATAATAGGCATATTTTAGGACACAAATAATCTAACCCCTGCTACTTTTTTCTCGAGTGTCGCCATTTCCAAGTGTGCCCCAGCTATCCATGTTATTTCCCCATCCACTTGGAAACCTAGGGCCTAGTAGGCAGAGCACCACACTCTAGTCGTACTTATGATGCTGAACACTCACTCCTGTCACAATAGTGAGTCACGAAAGTGTGGTAGAGCGAGCCAGATGCAGAGCCAATGAGAGGCTTCTAGATGCAGATATCTGTCACCCCTCTCCAGGCTGTCCAGCCCTGCACACACTCTGGCAGGTAGCTATTGAAACAGGAGTGTCAAGTGGTCCACTCGATATCCTCTCTCTCTCTCTGGCAAATTGCTGTGCACAGCATGGCTCCAAGGTCATGAAAGAAGCCGCTTGCAACTGCCAACAGGCCGCTACAAAAAGGATTGTGCTCCCACAAAACTGTCTTTTCACACCCTTAGCTTAAATTCAAAGAAAACAGAACTTTCCTATGACTGTCTTATTAATATTCAGGAAGTCACATCCATATTTGAGCAAAATGAAGGTGGCTGCAGAATTCAGCTGTGCTGAATCGTGACAACAATAATGATATGTCGGAGCGCCATCGAACAAGGATCAGTTTGCTCATGCCAATATGAACCCAGGCAGGATGGTAAATTTCAGCCCCAGGGGTACACCGTGCAGTCAATGACTGGTGCCTAGTACAAAATTCTCAATTCACCAGCATGACACTGTGCACGTTTTCCCTGCCCTGTCCTAAATCTGGAGTTTGTCAGTCTCACACCCCTCACCATCCCATTTCATCCAGAAATATCTCGGACACGGAGCAGGTCCACTTTCATCATGACGCAGTATCAAAATGCCCACGCTGAAGTCCATGTCCCATTAACTCTCTCCAGGACAGGCAATTCCCCTACTAAAATATCGGATTCCTCGACCCAGCTGGACTTCAGCCCATATGTCACACAACAGGCTGCTCCGACAGATCCTACTCTCGCAAAGCAAAGTTCCACCCAGGGAAGCAAACGACTATCACTCATAATTCATTGCTTTCACCTTTCGACGCAGCAGTGCTACACAATCATGTACACGTGTTTCTATTGGAGGAATGATTCACCGAACGCCTGAAGAGAAACAATACAAGGATAGATTAACCTCAGCAAGTGTTTCAAGTCTGACTTGTCCGCCCCCGTGGATGCCACTTCACGTGCTCAAAGATCATATCCCCAGATTAGCTCAAGTAAGATTATGATAGCACAATAGGTGTATCGTATCTTTGTTCAGCAAGTATACCTCCTTTGGCATTTTCGTTTCTTCTTCCACCGACGTCTTGTGCATATTCAGGCAATTGTGAACACTACATGGGGTACGTGTCTGATTTCATATACCCCATCACAAGCCGGAGCCTTTGTCACCAGACACATGGTTGTATGCAGATCATCTGCAGACATTGGTTATCTTTCCAGTCCCACGGGGGGGGGGGGGGGGCAGAGACACAGCGCAGAAGTACTTAGCTTCAGGTATGTGGCAGCAGGAATAATACAGTGGGAGACATTACCAAATAAATGCTTTGCCTGCCTAAATTAGTTATCACCCACACTGACTGCATTACAATCTAGTTTACAACTGAAGACGTATGCACTGTAAACAGCAGCACACGATCCGTCCGTGTTGCTTGCTCGACCAGGGCCACTGGCTGCATGAGCACATATCAATCAAGGCTAGTGATGCAACGGATATCAGGATATGGCCTATTCAACAGTAATCAGAGAAGAAGAGGCACATCTGTAGTATCCCTGACTGTCAGTAATCACACAGCCACATCTCTACCAGTAGTTACATTGTAGTTCACAGGTACATTCTATCTAAGTACTTCTCACGCGCAACCACTTAGGACTAGATAGCCCTGCTTGCAAGACCGGTAAGGCATGACCTATTGCGTTCATGCTGTACTAATACATTACATTGATTCCTGTATAGTCCGTTCCCCATCACTGACCCTCTTGATCCCTTGGGAGATTCCTTCCCGGTTCTAGGCATCCAACAGCTTTCTTCCCCGAATCCATGTTATTGTTCAGCCCTAGCTCACACACATTCAAAGGTCTTTTCCTTAGATCTTTCAACAGTTGTCTTCCTAGTAATCTTTTGCCCTCGCTCCCAGCTGCTCTCTCCCTCTGGCCTATATAAACCCATCATTCTTTCTCATTGCTGTGTGGAATTATGAAGTGAAGAGTCTAAGCCCAAGAGCTTGTTTTCCTCCCGCTAGTGCTGTCAGCCTGTATCACTTTCTGTTGTAAGTCCAAAGTGCCTCAGACACGATCAGCAACAACAATTATCTTATGTCACCAGATCAATTCTAGTGGTGGCATCCAACCTGAACTGATCGCCAGGAAGAGTCGATCAATATTTACTTATTGCGAAGAGAAAGTGCAGCTACGTTCTCACGAAACGAAGGTGTGCACAATGCTAGTATGCAGTCCATTACCCCAGGAATATCCTCCATTTTAAAATTATAACAATGTTCATACATACTTTGGAGATCTGGGAACTAATTTATGGGTGCGCTTTATGGGTTTTGTCGCACACACATTCTCCACTCTACAGTGTTCTATAGAATCCTGAATGGGACCATCATTATCCAGTGAAGCCCAGGTAATTTGAAGACATGAAGCCATTCTAATGTCTAGCTAGAACGAGGACAACTTCATCTACTACAGGATGAACAAGCAGTGAAGTCCCCCGACTCTTGCTGCGCTGAACGGGATATAGTGAGTGTGCAGTGCACGGCGTTTAGAACAAGCAGCTGAAAGATCTGCCAAGATACACACACCGGGGGAGAGTGTTACAATGTAGTTGTGGGAGTGTGGGTCATGAAAAACGTGAACAGCATGAACGAGCCCGACAGTGTTACACGCACAGCTTGGGTGCACTGATACTACTCCGCTCCAGTAGAGCAAACATTCGTCACCGCACAGGCTGCTACAGCGCGCCGATGATCCGTGTGGCACCTCCGTTTCTAGCGGACACCTGTTTGACTTCGGGGCTAGATTGCCCCGTACGTGGCAGGAGTATACACGGTCAACACATATCACCCCGTTCACGGCCTGCATGTCCGCGGAAGCATGGCCACGGGAGGATGCATGCGGTCAACATGGCCACGCGGGGATGCACAATGACACGTGAGCACAGCCCCCAACACCCCGGACTATTCGTCAGTCACATGACAATCATCAGGAAGAAGGTTGTACACGTGTGGAGTTTCCTCTTGCCCATCACAAACACTGATACAAAACACTGGTAACACTGCGAAAACATTGGATGCGTTTCAGCCAGTTACTCGAGCTCCACTGCTGAGACCTAACAAAGTCACAACAGCTAGCCGCCCGGATATTGGGTAACAAGTATACACAATACTTCATTGGACGTCACCGTCAAAGGTCCAGTCATATCTCAATCCAAAACTCCACCCTACGTGAAAGTGCGAAAATTATGCCTGTCTAACAGACTCCCCCCCCCCCCCCCCCCCTCCCGAGGCTAAATGCTCATTCACACACTAACAACAATACAACCGTATCTTCAGCAAAGTTGGTGTCAATTTAGCTGATGGGCGGGCATAAGAAAGATTCCATGTGCAATAGGGAGGAAGGAGGAACACCTTCTAGAAATTTAACCCCACAGAACAAAGTTTAGCAAGGCAAGGGAAGCTACTAGTTATTTTTTCTATTGGGGACGCAGGTTGAGCAATACATTGTTCGCCAAGTCATATCAGGAATACATTGATTGAATGCCTTTTTTTGCTCAGTGACCTGGTTGCCTTGTCTACTACAAGTACAGAATAATGACTGGTGCAGAGCAAGAGTTTTCTATGCAGTTCTGCGTGCACTAACTACTGGTACACAGACAACCACCTTGCACACCAGGCATTCAGTCACACCATGTCCCTCCCCCCAGACCATACAATACAGTCATTATACAAAACTCAACAACACCAATGGCAATGATCAGAGCAGTTCACACCTGCACGCAGAGAACTACACACAAGTACACACACGTAACAAGGATGTAGGTACTGAGTACTGCTGGGTACAGTAACAGTCACACAAAACCAGCCATGATTGTTCTCTTGATTGTTTGAGGCAGTGGAAACACATAATTATTTCCAGACGTTGTCTCTATTCTTGTGGATCTAAACACCGCAATTGATTACCCGGAGGAGAGTATCTCTGGCAACAACACAGCAACCATACACTCGCCACTACTGGAGCCTGGACAAATGTTGCTCTATAATTCGTAAAATCATGCTTGCCCAGTCTAGTAGGGCAGTCTTGATAAGGTAGGAAGAGATCAGTGGGAGAACGCTATCACAGATTATCGCTGAGCTGCGAACGGATTTCACCTGGGATACGTCCCAAGAGGAATCTCCGGAGGACAAATCGATTCCTAATGAAATAATTCTCAACGAGCTACACGTCAAGCACGTGTGCGGCATCGCATCGGATCGTTGCCACCAAGGGACTGAAGTACCAAGGTCGCAAGACTTCCAGCCCGGCTAAACGTGTACTGGGATCGATTATGAGGCTGTTGACAGCCAATGTTGTGCAGATCTCCAACAAAATAAAATCTTTCCCTCTACCACCAGGGTGCACCCCTAATCGAAATCTAATTGATTATGCGAACATGTATTGCTTTCAGCCTTTACACGTTTTCCCAGTGGTACACTGTCAAGAGTTCGCCAAGACGACCGTTATTGGAGGTCCTGTGCGCGGAGCTTGGTCATTTGGCTTGTCAAATCGTCGATTGAAATGTCCAAAATTGCACAATCCCCTCGCTGTGTGCGCTGAGGAGTGTCTAGAGGCGTTATGAGCTGCACACCACAATTTGGCAGCGCTCACATCCCTAAAGAGGATGCGAGCTCAGTCCCCATTATCTCCCTGGAAGGATCACGTTTCTCGACACACAACGAGCAACTACCGTCTGCTACCCTACAGGACAACTCCCAAACTGCCAAAGCCAGAAACAAAAGATCAGAAAGCATGTTTTGCAGAACGCGAGTGGTGGTCACCACACGGCATACCATCAGAGGGCTAGTCACATTTACCAATGCTTGTCTGAAGCTGACAAAGCATCAAAATTAATAATAGATATAAAAGTATTGGACTACCCCAAAGAGGAAAAAGAGTTATACACATTGAAGTCTATCAGGGAGGAACGCCACACAGCACTTCTCTAGAGCAGTCAACCATCGCTACAGATGCATCTCCAGCTACCAGAAACATACACACAACAATACCCACAGAGGGCGGACCAACTGATGAGCTCCTAACCCCTGGCGAATCTGATTTGAGAAATTTCACCACCTCGCCCGAAGAGAGTGATAGGATTAAAATAATTATATTTCTGAAGCCATAAAACTTACCGTTCGCTGACGCGGAAATCCAGTAGAGAACTCCAACAACCAACAAGACGAGGTTGTTCGCCGACAGCAGGTGCTGGTGATTTGACATGGTGGCTCACTGCTAGCTGACGCAAGGAAGCACTGATTCGAAGTTAGTTGGCTGTTTCAGCCAGCAATTTCGGTGATGGCGATCTCGCTAACGGGACGTAGTTTGCAACAGGCTCATTCAAATAGCGCAAGACTACACAGCAAGTCACTACAGGGTTCGTACGGAGGAACACGGGGATTATGGGACGTATTGTTTTCCAGGATTGAGATCTTCTGCAACCTGAAAACTCAACGAGGTGCAGACTCTCCCACACACACAGGCCCCAGCTGAGAAAAAATTCTCCTTCAACATGTGCACTGGAATATTAATACTCTCGCACGAGAAACGCGTGACTGTCCTAGCTAGCTGGGCTCAAATTATTAATTTTTTTTAGTTTGCTGAGCGCGCAACGAGTGACAGCGACTGTCTGCATGCAGGGGGTCTAGTCGGGCGATCAATGGACAGCTAGCTAGCTCAAACTCAATCAATTAAGACTGCCCCCATACACACATACCACCACCACCACCGCCACCATCCGGGTCGAATATCGCCTTATCACCAACTGCCTATAGCGAATGGAAGACTTTCGAAGTCCCCAGGCAATCTTTTGTTGTGAGAATTCTCCAAGACTGCACCTGCTCGCAGAGGCATTGCCTTTGTTGAACTCAACTGTCTCTTTGCGTGGGCCAAGCGTGCCAGTTACTCTACCAAGATACATGTACATGAATGGTGGGATGTCCTCGTATCAAAGCCGAATATGTTGTAATTGTGAATAGTAAATACATTGTAGATGTACATGTATGCTCACAATGGCTGCTGCTGTGCCCCCAAGTAACTCTCTGTGTCTGGCCTTTCATTTCTCCTTCAATGATGATTAGTGCAATTCCACCTGTAGTCAATACCGCTGCCGTGTTGGTCCTTTATAATTATATTATTCTTTTCAATTATTATTACTTCTTAGTCTCGGTGTACGTGTGGGTAAACTTGCCAGATTCCTTGATGGCGAGAAAAGTCTGTTTACATTGTAGATCTACACTGTATCTGGTGACGCAGGAATTACTTACATGTAGATGTAGGTGCAAGAATTCAGACAAGCAAAGACAAGCAAGCAAAGAGCCTGTGGTGGTCATTTTCTATCAATAGACCGATCCTCTTATTATTGTCTGGGTTCGAGCAAGGGATCCTGCTGCACACACGCGACCAACCTCACCTCGGCTGTGCGTGACTTCTCGCATGCGAAGTGCAGAGCACGCGAAATCTACATGCAGTGCAAGCCTGTCTACAAAAATGTGACAAGGACTTTTGATTTGAGCTGTTTTGTTTTAGTTTAGACGTCTTCCTTTTTACGACTTCAGGATGCCTTCTCAGGATCATTGCTGCGTTCCTCACTGTCAGAACAGGAGGACGAAGCAAACAAGTCATTTCACTCCTTTCCTCGTGTGGAGCCACAGCGGCCTGGAGCAAGCGGATCCAGGCTATCCCCCGTGAGGAAGGACGTAGTTTTAGGGTCACTCTGAATATTTGAGTTGCAGCGATCATTTCGATCCCGAAATCGAAATCGTTTTGCCCAGCTCTACAAGGGCAGGATGAGTCCAGGAACCCAAACAGCTGTCCTACGGTACCAGGTTTGCTTTTCGCAAGAGAGTGGAGTCTGGGCGCTCTGCTCCCCATGCTCGCAAAACAGTACCTGCTGAGCCTAGTGCAGTTCGGTCATGGAAGTGCAGCGTCTGCATCACGAGCTCCCCATGCTCCCAAACCAGTATTTTGCTGAGAGGCAACGGTACTTTGATATGGAAAGGAACCTGGCTTAGTGCAGTTTGGTCCTGTAATGGAAGTGCAGCATCTGCATCAGGAGCTGGCAGCAAGTAGAGCTCGTGTACAGAGTCTCGTGGAGCAGTTGGACGATGTGAGGACTGGGGTGAAGAAAGCCGAAAAACAGCTTACGTACAATAACATAAAGAAAGACTCTGAGCCGCTCCAGTTTCTGACTGGTTTGCTTTCAGGTGTTTAGACCGCTCTGTGGGACTTCTTTGAGCCTAGCCGAGAAAATGTACTGCGCCACGCCAGATCTGCGAAGACGGAAGCTGAGGGACGGCGGATACAGTTGGAGGCGGCCGTAAATCGCCAATGAGCATGTAATGGAGGCTCAGCTGCTATTGGCATTGACGTGTCTAAGCCTGGGCCGAATGGAACAGAAGCTGGCATGCGTGGCACAAGTTAATCATCCGTTTCACGGTATATAACTAGCTGAGCTGGAAACATGTCTTGTTCCTCCGTTTGGACATGATCCCCATTTGGGCGAGCTGGCGAGATGTTCAGTCATCAATGCCATGTACCGCAAGACATTCTGCATTGTGGATGAAACAGTTCTATTTTGCCATGCACTTAGGGTTCTCGCACCGACACGGCACAAGACCCAACAGATCCTTGCGCTCTTATTTTCTCTCATGGTAACATTGCTGATCACAACACCCGGTAGCCAGTCGCAGATGCAACCAAATCAACCAAGTTCTCTTACTCTTTCAATATTTGCATCGAATGCAGTGATGATTTCAATGCTGTTCACCAGTACAACGCATTACCAGACTGGCATATAATCATGATATTATTATCCATTTCGCAATCACGGTCATTGCTTTCTTAGATCTCCAATCATCAATATCCGACCATAAACCGTCTATCATCTTATATTATCATCATTAGTATCCCGCTACTATCCTCCTCTAACGATGAGCTGGAAGAAACGAAACAGCTGTCTAGGGGCGTAAACAATATCTGTCAACAGAAGTGTCCTTGCTGTGCTGGTGTGTTTATGCTTCGTGCATTAGTTCGGCCAAGAGCGCATGGTGGTGGCGGTTTGAGGATGTAGTACAGCGGAGTATGACCGAAAGCTCTGTCACAATGTATTTTATCAGGAACGTATAGAAACAGAAAAAAACTGTATCTTCATCTTGGGCGTAAACAGCCCGTCTCACATTAAATATACTAGAAAATAGTTCACTCTCAACATGCAGTCTTCCTAAGAGAGAGAGAGAGGGGGGGGGGTATATTCATAGGTTCGAAAGAACCGCACACACACTTTGCTGCAGACAGCGGCAAGCTTTGACCCTCGTGCTTCGAAGAGGGAGCAATCCACTGCGCTACGCGTGCGATTAACAGCAAGCTTCGACTTTTCAAAGGTACGACTCATCACTGGCTCCGGGGTAATGTTCCTGGAACAAATGCCCCATTGCCGACTGAGGGCCAGGGAGCACGCAATCTGCCTTCCTGACCTGGGCGAGAAGTGTTCCAGCACAAGAAGCAGCACGAATCCATGCTGACAAAAACCACCATCACCACCAGACTAGCCGGCACACAGCACACTGTTCTTCAAACACCATCCACTCCGTCCATGTGTTTGCACTGTCCTCCTCTAGCTCTTCACGCTCAACAAACACCACGCACTGCTTATCGTTTTTTTAATGCTTCCTCTGGGTTGGCTAACCCTTCGACTGGACAAAACAGCGATCACCACTGCTATCGTCACCTCATAGCAGTCGCTTCCACCAGTGGCTTTTCCTGTCTTTGCAAGGTGTCCAAGGATGGCTGCTGTTGTCACTACAGGCAAATCAGAGGTACTTTAGTGGCTTATGTCCAACCAGATCGTTGGAAAATCGATTTTTCCACTTCAGGGCTGCTGGTCGCGATCGCGACTTGGTGACTTGGCAGCACCACGGTTACCTTCATAGAAGATGGCTCTGGAGAGGAAAAGGCAGACCAGAAAAAGGTTACTATTATCTTCAGCACCGATCTCAAGGAGAAAGAAATACGGTCTGCTGTAGCCTAGGCACAAAATACATCTCACAACACGATTCGCGATTCGAATATTTCAACAACAACAAAACTCACCTCTGGAGTAACTCCTGTTTGTGGCCCGAGATCGTTCCCTCCCGCGCCTTGAAAAAATCCTGCAGCTGCATCACAGTCCATGTCTCTCTCGGAGACTCTGCTCCTACCAGCAGGAGGTTCAGCACCGCTCGAAGCCATCGCAAACCACTTGAGCTAAGCAGAAGACATTCCAAAACAAACCTGAAACACACTGTCAAAGATGCTGTCACGTTCAAAAACTAGCTCGTTCGCGGGTGAGGTTGCCCCCGTGCTCGAACCCAGTATAATAAGGGGATCGGTCTATTCACAACACGAGATGAATGATTGCCTGCGTACGAAGAATGATTATTCTCCGTGCATACATGTAGAATCTTTTTGATCTTTGATGGAAACGCTGAATGGGGACTTTTGAGTTGTCTGTATGAACAACACTAATCACAATAATGCAACACGCGAGTGAGAATGAAACTGTTGCTTGTCTGGTCGCATGATAATGACTTTCCAGCTACATGTACATGCATCTTTACCAGCCCCCACGCAAGTCTCGTTGAGGGCGCGCTCACACTGCGACCATGATAGTCCATCGGCCAAGTCTCAAAATCGAAAGTGGTGATGCACTGAGCTTCCAACTAAACGCGACCATACCCAGCACGTAGAGAATATATCAGAGAACACTATTCCGTTTGTTGGACGTGCCGAATTCAGTCCAGGGCGTCGATACGAAGCGTTCTTCGTCGCCGAGTTTTTTACTGTGCGCTCCATTTGAGAGTGCGCAGAGTTCTGATCGAGAGTTTTTTGAGCAGATTTTCAAATTTTTGAGGCTGTCAGCTGACAGCTGTCAACCCTAAATGGCACTTAGTATGTGACAGGCAATAGGTTTTGGTGCCTCCGTATGCCTTCTAATAAGTTCTATCTTCCTTCGTTTCACTTCGCTGCTTCGCCCACCACCTCAGGAGATGACAGCGTACCTGCACTAGTCAGCTCTCGCTAACCCTGTCTCTCTTTCTCCGTCTTAGCGCTCGTCATTCGTGTCCTTCTGCTGGGGCGAGCTTGATACTGTTGTGTCGTAGTTTTTAGGCAATAGTGGCTGTTGTTCGCGTGACGATCAGGATTTATGGAGAAAGACGACGACTCGCCAAGTTCCCATGCAGCCACAGACGGCGTAGCAATTCTTACCGCCAACCCTTCGAGCAACGGAACCGGCCTGAGTTGGAAATCGTGTCTGTGTAATTGTGCCACGATACGGATGAAACACACAGGCTCACATGTGACGAGATGAAGATAATCTCAACAGGCTGATGGAAATCCAACAGGCTCACGGGAACGCTGCAGTTATGGTCGGAGACGCGGAGTTATTTAGTCACTGGTAAATGTTGCATCGAGTGCTGTGTGCTCTAACACAATTGTAAAAATCATGAAAAAGCGAAAATAATGCAATGGTGGGGCTGAGTGGTGTTCTGTGGAGGAGACGTCGCTGTCTCAGTATTCAACGCTGGACCCTGTATTTCAAGTCTGTGGTCATGCTCGATCATAAGTTCCTGTATGGCTCCAGTGCCTTCTCAGCATTGTTGGCGGGTAAGCACCTGGATCGTCTCCAAGTACTGCGGCTCTGGTGGCTTGAGGGATGTACGGGTGCTCGCCGTGCACCCCTGCCGGCAATCTGCTAGTGAAGCTTGGTACCTACTGTGTCCGGGAGATTTTTATCCAGAAGCTGATCTTCCTAGGCTGGAGCTGCTGCTACTCCTGTGCTAGCCCTCAACCACTGGCGCTCCTACTCGGCTCCAGTGTGGGCCATTAACCACCCTGCCCGATTTCGCACTGTTGCTATTCCACACCGTCAGCATTTAACTCTGAGGTCAGACCTTGATCCCTCCCACCATATGCTATCTGTCTGTCTGCCTCTCTCTCACACACAGATGTGCACGCATACACACAAACACACATGCACACACACACACACACATGCACACACAGTGACACAAACATACACATACCCAACTTCTCTGTGTTTGGTGATCATCATCTGTTTTCTGATGTGCCAGCTCACCTCTGATGCCAATTACTTCCTTGCTTAGACCCGGCCTGCTATTAGACCAGTCTGCTCTCCCTTCAGGCTTCACTCGCTTGTAAATCCTACTTGGAGCAGTAAGGTTGTGTCACTGCTCCTACTGATGTCATTGTTGTGAAAGCAATATCATCGCCATTGGTGGTAATTTTCCACCGTGCATGAATCATTAACAATCATCATCTATGTGTCACGGCCTAACCATCCTCGTAACTCCCCTCATCGTGACTAGTGCTGTTCCGTTGAAACCTACTTTGCTTCAGTGTATATTCGCCCCGGGCAAAGCTCTTGTTTTGTTGCGTAGTGATCTGACGCAGTGTGCTATAGCCTGTCGGGTAATATGGATAAGATTAGTACAGTCAGCATCGCCTATCGAGTGACCAGGTACATGTATAAGGATACTAGTACATGTATACCGGCTTAACGATATCGGAACACAAATATCACTATGTGTGCAATATTCCTTTCTAAGCTCACGCTGTGCGGTGCAGATAGGTCATGTGTCGTTGCCAACTTGCCGCATGTGCATGTGCAGCAGGAAGGCACCACATGTCGACTACTACTAGTATGTGTGCTTACATGCATCTACGGCCTTGTGGATGCAATTGAGTCTCACATACATGTACATGAAATATTGCGTGTAGTGCGGCATCAGGTGTTAACATACAGTGGCTAAATATTTTTCTCGCAATAATGACCGTATTCACCACAAGTGTGTTTATGTCCAGAGCCAACTCAAGTCCTGTATTATTTATGACCATGACAATAAGACTTCCGGGCTGAAATTCTTCTATGACAGGCATGAACACTTGCCTTACAATCATGAATTATTCGTGATTGTACGAAGTACATATTCGCTGTTGCATCAATTTTGCACCATTTACATTGTAGTGCCACTAGTGGTATCACCTGCATGCGTATTGAGTCAAACAAGGTTACCTCTGTATAATTATGCTTATCGTGGCTATCAAGAGCTTCGATGCAAATTCCCAGCTGACGAATGGTGTCCAGCTTGTGTTCAGCTCAGCTGGCACTCACAACTCATAATAATTGCGTTCTAGACGCCAGATGAGATGTTTCAGCTACAATGTAGACACAACGTCCGTGTTCAAGAAAGCCGTCACTTCATCTTCTGTCCATCCTCAATAGCACGTTCAAGCAAATACGTCTGAAACACAGTAGCGACAATCCGACAGCGGCGACACGCCGTCTTCTCCGAATGAGCTTCTACCGTTCTAATTCAGATTCCCCCAAAAATGTCAAAATAAATAATAGATTTCCACCAAGCTCGCTAGAATCTTGCGAACCGTCAACATGCAGGCATTTCAAGTGTTCGAGCGTGCGTTGGTTTTGCTCAGCGGCTCAAGAACATTCGCCAAGCGAAAAAAAAGTCGATGAGAAAGATGTAATGGTGGACGAAATTACGAAAATCGGAAGAAGGTATTCGACCCAGTTCGACTATCCTGGACTGGATTGGCAACGTCCAACAATCGGATTCGTATTCCATGGGGTCTCATGAGCTAGTGTGCCAAAGGGCGTTTAGTTGGAGCTTCAGTGCATCACCTTCGCCGAAAGAGGCCCTTTCTGAGATTTGGCCGATGGACTATGAGCACGCGTCCATGCGTCAGCAAAACGCAGAAACGTGGCAGTCATGCTCACACTTTTTTTTTTGAGGAAAATGTTATTAACTCCAAAGCACGAAAAAGGCCAAAAACTAAACCAAGAACATGTGCAATAACATGTTATTTAGAAAGACAGGACAAGTGAATAATTAGTCAGTCCATTGTTCATGATGATCTCCGACGGTTACGTCGGCAAGCGAGCCTCCGCCACTGCCAAAGCAGCGTGGGCTCCGCAGGAGGGTGCAAATTTCAAACCAAAATTTAAACGCCTACAACCGCGAATGCACATGATACAGGATTTCAGAAGGCTGAAGGAAATCCTGCATCTAACAAATGCCATAACATGAGAGTAATGCTCACCCCTCTTCTCAGCCAACAGATGAGCAATTCGTTTATACAGTGCTGTTGATGCTGGACCCATTCCGCCACTGGCTGACATGACCGCCGGAACAAAGGAGGCTTGCTCAACCTGCCTCACCCGCTCCTCATAATGCCTTCTCTTTTCTTTTTCATGTCGCTGATACACAATAGTATGTGGTGCAGATCGATTTGAGCGTGAGTGAGGATTAAAAACCCGTATATCAATAAGTGTACGCTCAAAACGACTGCCCCACAAACCATTGGCAGCGACATCCAACCGGGCACGGTCTTCCACATTTGCTCACACTAGGCCTCGTACACGCGTAGACGTGAAGTTGTCACACAAACTTTACGAATTGCAGTTCGTATCCAAAAGAGTTCGTGCGTTTCCTAATAAAGTTGTGGCCCGTTTTGGATGTAATTTTTCGCATGTTGCATTTTGGAGGAAGTGCCTCGTGGCTCGTACTCTTGAAGTCGACGAAAATAATTCATACAATCAGGTAGGTTTGGACTCTTGAGAGACTGCCGCTGACATCCAAGCGTTTTCGCTTTCCTGACCTCGTGGTCAGAGCAAGTGCCAGTGCAGTGGAAATTCCGGTAGTGGTTTCTTTCGTCTGTTGCCGAGATGAGAACTGTATTTTCCGATGATATGTAACTGAAATGTCTTGAGGTATGGCATTCCATCATCGCAGAAAAGTAGAGAAAGATGATTCCCCAAACCGAAAAGCCAGGCCAAACTGCCATCGTATTGAACGAGTACACTGTAGAAATTGATCACTGACCCGATCAACTGACAACGAAGCAACTACAAAAACAACACCAAAATTGACATCGTCCAAAAAAGGCAACGAATGCATGTATGGCGGTGCGTGCGTGCAGGACCACAACTACAAAATTTTATAAATGTGCAAATGTCGAGGATCGACAACCGCCGAGTTTCATGAATCAACACACCGGATTTTGAGAACATACTTCAGGCCAGGTTGTACACAAATACGCTTCACGTCTACGATCATGTTGCCGCCAAGTCGTGGCACCCCCCTCCGGAGGTCGCGGTCACGATTTGAAACGTGGCCGCGACGTTTTGGTCAAGTTCATGCCGTTGCCATGCAACTTGGCCGCATGGCCGCGTGGACGCTGGTTTTGGTCGCTGTGTGAGCGCGCCCTAACTGCTCGAGTAGAAGGCAGCGTCCGCTTGGTAAGAGTTTCAGTCATGCATTGTCCTGCTTATATTGTTGGTATTTTGGGTACAATCGTCACCACTCAATGCAGCACAATGTGTTGACAGCGATGAAGTATTTCCCTTGCTCTAACTAACGAACTTAGGCTTGTTACTCATTTGGGTACTCCCACGCTGACCTACATTGTACATTGGACATGTACATGTACATTGTACATGCCCATCTTGGTAAGTTCAATACGAACGCTTTCCACATTTCCCTTCCTATTCAGAATAAAGCAATCATTCACGATATGTACCCAAGCATCTCACCGGCTGCGTATTTGTAGTCTATCTTGAACGACTGAATAGGACACCCGTATCTGCTCTGTGCCATGATCAAGAGTAATTGTTTCCTTAGCGAAGGGTACGATTGGACCCATTTCGTGCAAACGCGGAAATCGGATAATTATAATATTAATTCATTATGATATCGCCATGCCTGCAGTTACAATGCAGATCATCAAGAGCAAACTATGAAGGGCCAAAATTGATGGAAATATTGATTGTAGCACCAGTATAATTGTGGACTGTGTACGTGGCGGGGGTGGTGGTGAAAACCACGAGGGGGTCAAGACCAAGTCAAGCCGCTCAAGTCAGAGTAGCTCCATGACAGGGAAGGCCTCTTTTACGGGCAAAGCAAAGCACAATCATCACCATGTATCAGTACAGTGAGTAGTTAAACCCAACACGAATGAAAAAATGTGAAATGGAATAAAAACAATATTTGTAAAAAATATATAAATTAAAATTAAAATTCAATATCGAACACGAATAAAATTAAAAAAAATATGTAAAAAATAAACAATATCGAACACGGAATTAATTCCGGAACTATCTACTCAACCAATTCATAATTCATAATAGCTCCATGACTGTGATTCACATCTTCATGAAGCCCCAGGTTATTTCTTATTTTTAATTCTTCATGTTTTACTAGGGGAGTCGGCGCAGACTTAATTTAATGCTTCCTTACGATGTGCCCTGGGAGAGTTAGCATGCTGCCAAGGAAAAGACATTGGTTGGGGGAGGAACGTAGAGTAGATGGAAGGTCATTCCACGCTTACATTAGAAGCAATAATAATAGCTTACAGCGTGCAGTATAATCTGCTCAATACATGTACATGTACATGTAGATTTGATAGCTCCAAGCCCGAGGATGTGCGAGGTTTCTCAACAACTGCTGTATAGACACTAATACTATACTGACTGTACATGTACATGTACATGTATATAGGCTTTCCCCATATCGGCCCGTTTTTTTCGCCTATTCGGCTTTTCGCTCAGCTCAAAAATACATCAGTTTCGGCTGCAAAATCAGCTGATTGTTCGATACTCGGGTGCAAAATTGGGGTATTAGTATAGTGGAAAATCGGCTAAAAGAATTGTTGGCATTATTGGCTTCAAAATTGGTGAAATGTTGGAAGATTTGGTAGATTTTCGGCGATTCTCAAAGGAACCCTCCAAAATCGGCGAAACCTTAGCGATTTTTCGATAAGTCTCGTTTTGGGCGATTTTTTGGCCGGCCGATTTAGGGAAAGCCTAGATGTAAGTGCTGATCCATAGTTGGCCTTCGAGTCCCATTGCGCTAGTAAATGCTTTCTACAGAACCTTCCCCATTCAATTCCCTTCAACTTTGGAAGAAATTAAAACTTCAATCCCATTTGTCCAAAGAATATCGGGACTGACTTCAACATTGCTTGGAGCGACAATTTGCGGTTGTGTATTTATTGGGTTTAGCAATAACGGCAAACTTTGTTTCGTCAGTATCGTTCCAAACTATTGACTGACTTTGAAGATTTCGAACTGAAGTGTTGCGACTTCGTCCATAACTTGTGGAAGGTGGCTGCTACCAACATTGGTGCCAGTGTTTCATGCTCACGGAATTGTATTTCATTGCCTCTATCCGCAGGCGATTGTAGCACATGGGAAGAATGCCGAACTGCGTCCACTCCGCCAACCTGCAAGATCGCGCCGTTCGCTGCTCATCACACAGGGTTTCGAGGAACTCACCCATCACATAGGACAGAGTGAAAAGCCAAATGAAAATGCAGTGTACAATGTACATGTACATGCACAATCATGTACATGTACATGTACTGTACGTGCCCCGAGAGCACCGCAAAAGCAATGTACATGTACATGTACATGTACAATGAACTTCTGCAACTCACTTTTGAAATTCTCCCTTCAACGGTTCAGTCTCAACACTCATTCCAGTCTCTTTGCTGCGCAATGTTTTGCATGCACATGTACATGTATACACTTCGCCCATTAAATTCTCTAGCCCGCCCGTGCCCATTCACAGGGTTAACAATCTAACTATGTAGGGAAAAAGCAAACAACTCTGTAGATAAACCATGAACGGTGGAAGTGAAAGGTAGTGAAGGATGCTGAGAAATGTGTTAAACTTATCGCACAGTTCCGCTGTGACATCATCAAGGTTACTCGCACCATCCCCTACGTAGAGCTTCTTCAAGATGCCAACAGAGACGGTGAATATGACGTCCTTTAGCGGCTTACCTAAGATATCATAATGACAAACAGGCAGAGGCATCATGAAGAAAATATGTAAAAAAAGTAAAGTTAAAAAGTCCACATTACAACCGGCTATACAATTGTATTGAGAAACACAACCAGCTTAGGAACTTTCGCTTGTGCCAGGCCACCACCATGCCTGTGATACCAGGGTGGCAGATGCAACGCCTAACGGCAAGGGTGAGGTGGTTAAGCTCATAACCAATGGCCGACAAGGGGGAGAAACTCATTAGCTGCATCTATGGTCACCACACCTGCAAATGGCTGGCATGGGTACTACAGTCAACTTTGCCTATAACGACACTCGGCGGGGCATCAGAAAAGTGTCCTTATTTGCGAAGTGTCTTTACATCTGAAGTCTCATTATAATTATGCATTACAGTTAGATGGGACTTTGCGGTGGGCATGGAAATTCCGTCGTTATTCGCGAGGTGTCGTTATACCCGCAGTCGTTATTAGCGAAGTTGACTGAACATAGTGAAAGGGTAAAGCTGGCAACCATAAGGTACATGGTCACCACACAACATAATTATACTCCAGTATAGGGTGACCACAGGACAGATCAGCTAGCTACGCCCCTGCAAGTCCACGGCAAATTAAAGGAACACCAACCTGCCAGATCGCTTTGGAAGACCTCGTGTATTGCTGTCATGGCTGCTTCCAGGTTCTTGTCCTGTTCAGCTTCAGTGGACAGCTTCAGTGCACTCTGCAGCTCTTACCTCAGGACCCGATGGTGTAGTCCGTTGAGGAATTGGCATGGCGGTAGTTGACTGCTCTCGGCCAGAACTCGGGCATTCCACTGTTGAGACGACATGTTGAAGTCGGTGGTCTTGACAACCTGAAGAGCATATGAGTTCACAAGCCAAACAAATTATATATTTATTCCCGTAGCTATGCAGAAGACGTTACTTCAGTAACGTCTGGCATTAGCCAGGGTCCACACAGCTTTAATTCGGTATTTATTTATTTGTTTGTTTATTTGTTTGTTTGTTTGTGTCACGCCTGGCGCTATCCTGTATCTGTCCCGTACCTCACCGTACCATCAAACACAGCTGGCCACAAACAGCTGGCCACAATATTTGCTGGCTCCCGTATCTGTCCCGTACCGAACCATGCCATCAAACACAGCTGGCCACAAACAGCTGGCCACAATATTCAAATAGGGCTTTCAAACGCAAGATCTTAATGTGAAGCAACTTGGAAGAATGGGTATGAATGCGAAGTGTATCGGGGAATGAATGTACAAGTAGGGCGATTGTGCGGGTTCGAATCCCAGGTTATGCCTGAAAAAATAGGAGAATTGAAAAATTTATAACATCCCTATGCATTTTTTGTCCCGGTCATCAAGGCAAAAAAGCATAGCGTAGGGCCCTGAGCTTGCAAGCTCTCTCATTTTCTGTTCTACCACTGCGAGTTACGTGCATAAACATTGATTTAGAGAGAGAGAAAAGAGAGAGAGAAAGAGAGAGAGTGTGTGTATGTATGTGAGAGACAAAGAGAGAGAGATAGAGAGAGAAAACGAGGGAGATAGAGAGACAGACAGACAGACAGGCAGACAGGCGGGCGGGCAGGCGGGCGGATGGTCGGGCGGGCGGGCGGTCGGACGGTCGGGCGGGCGGGCGGGCAGACAGACAGACAGACAGACAGGCAGGCAGGCAGGCAGACAGACATACAGCCAGAGATAGAGAGATAGGACAACATAATATACTTCCCCCGTTAACAAAACATCGTGATGGATTTTGATGGATATGAAAACGCTTAGAACAGGTCAAGAACAGTTTGTATCGACTGCAAATCAGTTATCTACCCCCCCCCCCCCACCGCGTATTTTCTGTAATCCTTTGTTTTTGTTTGGGGTGCAATGAAGCCGAGACCCTACGGTCGGTCAAGCTGCCCCTGCCTCCCCCCCCCCCCACTCCTGCCATTCCATATGTCTCATCGCTGCCTTGTTGCTTTGTGCCGTCAAAAGGTGTGTGTGTTTTTTGTAAATAAAAATCACTGGATGAAGGTACTCTCCTCGTCGCCTTTTCATTTGGATGAAGGTAGTTCAGCCCAGGTAGTTCAGTGTCTTTACAAGAGAAACTGTTGCCAGAATAAGCAGAGCCGTCATCTCTCTCGAGTCGTTGTTCAGCTAGTTTCAGCTTTTCCTCGGCTTCTTTGATCACACTCCGCTGAACTTTGGTGTTATTGCCGTCGTTCAAGTTGGCTTTTAAGCTGCTTGATCCGCTGCGGTGGTGATTACTCGTTTCCACCAGGGAGTCGTGAAAATGTAAAAATATTTTACGACTCCTGGTTTCATTTCCACTCTCCAGAACTCCGCAAAACGCGAGAGTAAAGGCACCACCAAACTGATTCTAATTTCCCTGATGGATACCGCTGCCAGCATTGAACGGCAGCGGCTGGCAAGTCCAGTCGACATTCCTTAGCCACGAGACTCGTGTTGGATTGCATACTTCTGAAAGAAAGCATGGTCATGAGCATTCGAATCTGGGCTTTGCGCAGGCTGAACAAGAACTTGAATTCAGAATTATTTCATTGCGCCGTGCGATCGGAGCAGTTGCTTGTTTCCTCGCTCATTGTGTAGGCTCGCTGCTCCGTTCCATCGCTCTCTATCACTCTCAAACTCAGTGTTAGAGTAGTCGAGAGGCCAAGCATGCAGCGCATTATCCCCTCGGAGAAGTGTTAATTCAGCTTCGCTCGCCATGACTGTCATCACCTATGTTGCCACAGCGCAACAATCGATTCCGTTGGGCTTGTCGTGAAAGGTCGCTTTCCTTGCATCGTACCTCTTTTATGGCTTGCTAGGGAAGGCCGTTTTTGCGCAACCCAGTCCCTCAAAAATCCATCATAAAGTTTTTGTTAACGGAAGAAGTATTATGAGCTCATGAGTATGTGTACGACAGGACAGCCTATAATGTAATGTACCAATGGCGGTTTTTCAAAAGTGAAGTCCAAACACATGAACAAATCTTCTCCATTCTTTTTCAGCTGCCCAAGGATTCTGCGAGCATTGCTTAACAGTAAAGAACACAGTCATGATTGAGTGATCTATGGGCTAGTTCTTCGGCTGTATAGTTCTTTGGTTGTATTATCGCTCGTGACGAATTTAATTTTTAGACCTTTTTTTAATTTATTTACACTCCACTGTAGCCTTGTCATCTATTGCCCAACCCGTAGCACACAAACAGTCTTTGGCTACACTATAAGAAAAATGTAAATTATCGTGTCCGTTCCCGAAGGGAACTGACGACGGCCGCTAACACCCGGTAATCCCTAGCGGCAGATGCAGCGCCTAACGGTGGGGTTGAGGGGATAAGTCTCACAACCACTGGCACGAGTGCCGAGAATAAACCCCATTAGCCGCATCCATGTACCCCTTCTGCCTGGCCACAAGTTCCCAGTTCACTGTGGGTAGCAGCACGGCTGGAAAAACCACTCCCAGGCAGGACTTGAATCAGGTACCTCTCGTATTTCAATCATGGTCTTTGACCAACCCACTGTGCCTGCCAGCACTATGCAAAACAAATTTCTTCAAATTTTCATCCAGGAGGGCATCATCCAGTACAGTCAACTTCGCTAATAACAACTCCGGATATAACGACAATTCGCGAATAACGACAGAATTTCCATGCCCAGAGCAAAGTCCCATCCCACTGTAATACATATAATGAGACTTCGGGTATAACGACACTTCGCGAATAAGGACACGTTTTTGATGCCCCGCCGAGTGTCGTTATAAGCGAAGTTGACTGTACGTGTTGAACCTTAGTTGGGAAAATGAACATTTCATGAAATTTCTAAGCTGTGCTGAGTTTTTAGAAGGGTTCTTCCTAAAAAAAAAGAAGTAGGGGTGGTAGGGGAGTAAGAAGGGGAAGCTAATAGTTGACCCATTTTTCAAAGTTGAACCAACTATGCACAGAGCTTTTTGAAGGTGAGACCAATGGTCCCGTTTCGGGATGATGTGCGAGAATTTTGTGGATCGCGGTTGAACAGGTGAAGCCCAGCTCACGTTCAGTTTGTTTGGGAATGGACACATGGAAGTGAAAAAAGCACTAGGATGGCGCTCAATTTCATGTCCGACATTCGTGTTGAGTAAGTGCAGCTGCCCGGAAGCCCTTCCATGTCTATGTCTAGGGAGAAAAAGAACATGCTTCAGAATTGCTCCAAGCGCTGGTGGAGATGAACCTGTCACGTTTCGTATATTTGTACTTTTCACTGCGTTTTCACATGCGAACTGTTCACCACATCTCGGAATGAGGGCCGCTTGCGGGGGACGGCACCGCGTCCTTGAAAAAGCTCCAACGAGAATGTTCTAAGCCCTAAGCTCAACAGAACGATAAATTGCATCATTGCAACAGCTGGCTGTTCCACGCAGGGAACTTACAGTAGATGATGGGTACGGCAGGGTCAGTAGCTCCTTCAGCAGTCCATGATCACTGACAACTACCATCTGAGTACATCTACCAAGCCGATATATGCCGCCACCGCTTCGTTCTGCCAACTTCTGCTCCTGGGCCAGGAGGTATTGTAAGGTAAATGGTGGCTTCAAACAGAAACAGAACACATGCAGAAAAGCAATTACACTTTAACAGTTAGACACATTCATTAGCTTCAGGTACTAGTAGTTCGAAAGGAAAAAAAGACCCAAGAACAAAATTGACTGATACCATGTGGATGTGAACCAGGGACCTTCGCCATAGGAGGTGATGCTTGGTCGCAAAGACTGTGATTGTCAATCAACAGTTTCCTTGTTGTGAAAGTTGTTTATGTATTTATTACTTTTATGGGGGGGAGGGGGGCACGTGTTGGAATTCTGGAATGAGGGAGGACCTGGGTTCACCTTTCTTTTCTGTGTGTGTTTCGGTTAGACATACATGTACTCCGTGATTCGTACATTGAACGAGGACTGAGTATAAAATTAATGCTAAGATGTAGATCAACTTACATTGCGCTCAATGGACTGGGTGTCACGGAATATCCCGTCCACAACACCCGTGTGCGGAATGGGTAGGTCGGGTCCAGAATCGGGAAGCCAGCGAAACATACCCGCGCCTCCCGCGCCATCCATTGCCATGCTGTCAATTCAGGGTGTATAACGACGTGAGCAGATCGCAGGTCGGGACGATCGTTTTTGGACGACCGCTGGTCAAGAAGGCTTGCGGTAGACTCAGATCGTCCCGTTTACAATGTTGGCTGCACCAAGTTGTAAAAATGTGCCTTTGAGTTGAACACGACAAATGTCCTACCAGCAGATCCCCATGAAGTGAAGACGTCTTTCGTTTCGAGAAATCACACTCACAGGTGGTTCAGTAAGTATGCGCAATGGTTCCTAAAAATGTTCGGAGTTTTCAGATCTCTGGGTCTGCATCACACACAATCCAACACTGCACTGCAGCGTTCAACTCTCCTTTCTTGCACAGTCACGAACTAGGTTCAGGTTTCTTGTTGCAGACCCTACATATCATTCGAGACGACAGTCAGTGAATATGATCTGAGTGAGGTAGGATGCGTGTGGCACTGTGTGTGTCGACTGTGTTGCTTCACATCATTAATTTTCACGTCGTGTGTGCCGAGTGCTGAGGGACGTCTTCAGCCTAGCAGAGGTGCTAGGATGTCCCTTGCGGTGTTGCGTCTGATGCCAGCAGACACAGTCAGCGACAGTTCGGGGCAGGCGCATATGATTTGATGTTGATGAGTGTTGCTGTTTCGTCGCTTCGCTTTCAGGTTGATGGTCTCTGCGAAGGAAATCTTCACCGGGATGTGTTGCCATGCTGCCTCTGCGACCTGATGGCGGGCGCAGGAAATAAAACCAGTGAAGCTGACGATCACCCGTGTCAGCTAGCACATCCTAGAGGTCAGCGGGAAACAGGGTGCACATACTGGAGTGGAATGCGCGGCTGGCAACGTCCCTTCCACGGCTGGGGTCATTAGGTTCAATGATGCCAGACACGATGCCTGCATCGCGCGCTCGTAGATCGTGTCTCAAGAGAAAGAGACGTTCGAGTGCACAGCCTACCAGTACCAGAACATAACTGATTGTACTTGTGAAGTTGCGTACACAACAGTCCAACAGAAAGGCTCTGTGGTTGTAACTCGGAGTTTCATCCACAACCCTGCAATCATCTGATGGTTGCAGAGGGTTGTGCATGAAACTGTGGGTTATAACCATAGAGCCTTTCCGTCGGCTGTTAGTGTTGCTACTGGTGCTAGTGTTTTTAGACTCTTCTACGCTCTGCCACCACGCGTTTTGGAGCACTCTTTGCACGCTAGGTGCATCCCTCGTGAACATTTCCTTGTAGTAGAGGTGAATTGTACTGTCGTGAACATGGAAATCCAGTCGATTAACCGGGGCCGGCGCCCTCAGCACGTACAGAACGTTAGTCGTTACGTACACGTACATGTACATGCAACTCGTTGCATGCAGTGCATGTTGATCGGACGCGATCGACCACTGTGTACTGCTTACCTACGGCTGCATGGCCAGCACCTTGGGGCTGCTAGACGTGCGACCAGGTTTGCATGTCCACGACAGTACGTGTACGGGTACATGTACATGTATATTCAATTCATCAGGGTACCTCAACTCGAACGTTTCAAATAATTCAGGGTGAAAACAGTCAAATCATGCCAACAAAACTGAAAAGAGTAGATACCGGTACATGTACATGTACGTCATTGCATCAATTTGCATGTACATGTACATGTACATGTATAATGTATATCGAGGTACATGATTGTACATATTGTTAGATTGACAGCATGAAAACAAGGTGGAGGACACTGTGTTCGGAAACAGTGACCTTACTACATGTACAACCTTCCGCGGTTGGGGTTATATTATACCATGATTGTACATGTATGCTGTGCGGTGCGGAAAGTGATAAGAATGTGGGAAAAAGGTTCTGCAGAAATGTGTGTAAGTGTGGAGGGTAGCAGCTATGGTGAAAGGTGTCGGGAGAAAGGAAGGGAAAGGTGCTAGAAATGTGTATGTACATGTCCATGTACATGTACATGTACATGTGCTGGCTGGTGAGTAGTAACAATGGGGAAAGGTTTGGGGAGAAAGGGCAAAATCAATAAATTTTATAGTTGTCTAAATAAAAGAGTTTCGTAATCAGTATTCGCATGCAACGACGCAAATCCACAATTCAGTAGACACTTCCTTTCTATCAAACGTTTTCTTTCCGTTCTCTTCAGGATAGTACAGGGAATGTTGTGAATTTGAAAAAAAACCATAACTATAATGTACCATAGAGAAAGAAAGCAAAAGTCAACACTTCAACATAGGCGATAAAATGATTAAAGTGTTAAAAACTCAAAAACAACCAGCTGCAAGTTGTAGACAAACACGTTGAACACATAAAAGAGTGAATGTTTTAGAAAAGTAAATTCGCTCATCCACTTTGTAACCGGCTAGGGAATAGTCAATAATGTTGTGAACCACAACAAACTTGGACTTTTCGCTCCCGCCAGGCCACCCCCATGACTGATTGTACATGTACCAAGAAATAGCCGAGTATGTTGTAGGACTGGGTAAGTACATGTACAATACATGTATGTACATGTACATGTACATGCATTAGTAATGCTCCGAAACACGCCAAATTCTGCTGTGTGTTAATGTGTTTCTACAATGTATTTCACGTCACCAGACACAGGCATTTCTGCTTTCTCGTCTAACCATGCGGCTAGAATCTCAATACAAGATGAAGAAAGTGCGAAAAGCAGTTGAATTCCAGAACCTTTCAAAGCCAGAGTTGCTTGTTGGTGGCGAGATTGAGACATTCCTGAATCGGCACATTCAGGGGCTTGAGGTCATCTTTGACATGTTTTCCCCATCTCTCTCTTTCTCTGCCTTAATTTCCTCTGCATTGTATTTCCTCTCTCTTCTCTCTCGTCGAGTCGTCTGTTACCTTTATGTTCGATCTATTTCCTCATTTCTATTTTAGGACTTTTATTATGTATTATTTATTGTTCGAAGGTGTACCTGTGGGGAAGATACATGTATGAGTAAGCCATCCCTTGCCTCTGCTGTTTGTGTACTTGTGCATGTGCAAAGCGTTTCAGCAACTAACTCACCGAACTGTGTATTTATCCATTGGACCCTTCCCAAAATTCATTCAATTAAGGCTGCCCCCATACACACATACCACCACCGCCACCACCCGGGCCGAATATCGCCATATCACCAACTGCCTATAGCGAATGGAAGACTTTCGAAGTCCCCAGGCAATCTTTTGTTGTGAGAAATTGAGAATTCTCCAAGACTGCACCTGCTCGCAGAGGCATTACCTTTGTTGAACTCAACTGTCTCTTTGCGTGGGCCAAGCGTGCCAGTTCCTCTACCAAGAGACATGAATGGTGGGATGTCCTCGTATCAAAGCCGAATATGTTGTACATTGTGAATAGTAAATACATTGTAGATGTATGCTCACAATGGCTGCTGCTGTGCCCCGAAGTAACTCTCTGTGTCTGGCCTTTCATTTCTCCTTCAATGATGATTAGTCAAATTCCATCTGTAGTCAATACCGCTGCCGTGTTGTGCTTATACTGGGCAATCATATTCTTTTCAATTACATATTACTTCTTAGTCTCGGTGTGGGTCAACTTGCCAGATTTCTTGATGGCGAGAAAAGTCTGTTTACATTGTACACTGTATGTGGTGACGCAGGAATTACTTACAAGTACATGTACACGTAGGTGAAAGAATTCAGACAAGCAAAGAGCCTGTGGTGGTCATTTTCTATCAATTCACAACACGAGATGAATGATTTGCTTGCGTACGAAGAATGATTATTCTCCGTGCATACATGTAGAATCTGATGATCTTTGATGGAAACGCTGAATGGGGACTTTTGAGTTGTCTGTATGAACAACACTAATCACAATAATGCAATACGCGAGTGAGAATGAAACTGTTGCTTGTCTAGTCGCATGATAATGAGTTTCCACCTACATGTACATGCATCTTTACCAGCCCCCACGCCCACGCAAGTCTCGTAACTGCTCGAGTAGAAGGCAGCGTCCGCTTGGTAAGGGTTTCAGTCATGCATTGTCCTGCTTACATTGTTGGTATATTCAACTATATTGGGTACAATCGTCACCACTCAATGCAGCACAATGTGTTGACAGCGATGACATATTTCCCTTGCTCTAACTAACGAACTTAGGCTTGTTACTCATTTGGGTACTCCCACGCTGTCCTACATTGTACATTGGACATGTACATTGTACATGCCCATCTTGGTAAGTTCAATACGAACGCTTTCCACATTTCCCTTCCAATTCAGAATAAAGCAATCATTCACGATATGCACCCAAGCATCTCACTGGCTGTGTATTTGTAGTCTAACTTGAACGACTGATTAGGACACCCGTATCTGCTCCGTGCCATGATCAAAAGTAATTGTTGCCTTAGCGAAGGGTACGATTGGACCCATTTCGTGCAAACGCGGAAATCGGATAACTATAATTAATTCATTATGATATCGCCATGCCTGTAGTTACATGTAGATCATCAAGAGCAAACTATGAAGGGCCAAAATTGATGGAAATATTGATTGTAGCACCAGTATATGTACTGTGTACGTGGCGGGGGTGGTGGTGAAAACCACGAGGGGGTCAAGACCAAGTCAAGCCGCTCAGAGTCAGAGTAGCTCCATGACTGTGATTCACATCTTCATGAAGCTCCAGGTTATTTCTTATTTTTAATTCTTCATGTTTCATACACACCAAGACAGTCAGGACGAGATAATAATTGTAGATACACAGCCGACTTCTTACGATCAACACATTCATCCGCCTCATCTCGCTCTTTCCCATCCGACTCCTCCTCGTCCATCTCATCGTCCTCTTCCTCGTTCCGCACGTCATCCTCACGATCATCATCACTACCATCATCTGCCTAGTTCCCTGTCTCTTCACCAACCGTTTCGTCATCCAATTCCTCTTCCATCCTCTGATCATCCGTCTCATCCTCCGTTTCAGTACAGACCACTTGTCTCCCATTTGCTAGCTGCTCGTCCCGTGACCGGAGTTGTTCCTCCAGATCCGCTTCACTCACGACTCATGATACTGCTCGACCCTCCTCCTGTTGGTACTGTCCGCAAAGCGCGGTCCTTGGCCGTTTCTGGCATAAATCTCTGTGGAGTACATTGTAGTTTGCTGTTGCCCCCCGAGGTCTCTAGATTAAATTAAGGGTGTAGATTCAGTGCGATGTCCGCATTGCCTGTCTTGCTGAGTAGGTGCTGCGGGCGCCGTGGCAATTTATGTGAGAGTTGGTGATGACAGCGCGGGTGTAGGTGGGTCCACCCCAGCCCCCACCACAAGAAGGGCGGCGGTTCCGGTGGTGGCAAGGGCAACGATTTTATTTATTTATTTCAACGATGGTGCTGATGGAGTTGGCAACTTGGGCCGCCTAGCTCTCCCACACGGCACTGCATTTTGTGTTGGGTCGGTCTGTACCACTGGCACAGGGGTGGGTTCTTGCGCGGTCGGCCACGTTTCGGTGGCTTGGATTTAGCTGCATCCTGCAGAATATGCAGCGGTACATGCTGTTTGATATGTGCGGTCAGGTGTTGAAGTGTTCTTCCAACGTACCGGCTATCACAATTCCGGCATTAAAATTGGTAAACCAAATGGCTCAAAAGATGGGATGGTAGGACGTCCTTCCTCACCATGCAAAAAAACTAGTACTACAAGTACTGAAATAGAGAGCTGAGCGGTCATACTTGCAGCAACATCATTCGTTCGTAACCGCACTTTGCGACAACATTAATTTGGTAGATTTTCGGCGATTCTCAAAGGAACCCTCCAAAATCGGCGAAACCTTAGCAATTTTTCGGTAAGTCTCGTTTTCGGCGAATTTTTTGGCCGGCCGATTTAGGGAAAGCCTAGATGTAAGTGCTGATCCGTAGTTGGCCTTTGAGTCCCATTGCGCTAGTAAATCATTTAATGCTTTCTACAGAACCTTCCCCATTCAATTCCCTTCAACTTTGGAAGACGTTAAAACTTCCATCCCATTCGTCCAAAGAATATCGGGACTGACTTCAACATTGCTTGGAGCGACAATTTGCGGTTGTGTATTTATTGGGTTTAGCAATAACGGCAAACCTTGTTTCATCAGTATCGTTCCAAACTATTGACTGACTTTGAAGATTTCGAACTGAAGTGTTGCGACTTCGTCCATAACTTTTGGAAGGTGGCTGCTACCAACATTGGTGCCAGTGTTTCATGCTAACGGAATTGTATTTCATTGCCTCTCTCCGCAGGCGATTGTAGCACGTGGGAAGAATGCCGAACCGCGTCCTCTCCGCCAACCTGCAAGACCGCGCTGTTCGCTGCTCATCACGCAGGCCACACAGGGTTTCGAGGAACTCACCCATCAGAGTGTACAGAGTGAAAAGCCAAATGAAATGCAGTGTACAATGCCATGTACATGTACATGTACATGCACAATCATGTACATGTACATGTACATGTACATGTACAATGTACATGTACATGTACGTGCCCCGAGAGCACCGCAAAAGCAATGTACAATGAACTTCTGCAACTCACTTTTGAAATTCTCCCTTCAACGGTTCAGTCTCAACACTCATTCCAGTCTCTTTGCTGCGCAATGTTTTGCATGTACATGTATACACTTCGCCCATTAATTAAATTCTCTAGCCCGCCCGTGCCCATTCACAGGGTTAACAATCTAACTAAAAGGAAAAAGCAAACAACTCTGTAGATAAACCATGAACGGTGGACGTGAAAGGTAGTGAAGGATGCTGAGAAATGTGTCAACAAAGGGGTTGGATGTATAGGCATACACTGTACAGTGCAGGAGGGCTCGTGAATAGTGACGGAAGAGGGAAGGAAGGAATTGTGGAGCTGTCCTTGGTGTTCATATTTGTCATTTTCGTAAAGGTATACAGTACATGTACGGTCATGTACATGTACATATACATACCCAATGCTACCATACCCAATACATGTACAATTGTACATGTACATGTACATGTACATGACCTCAGCGAGGGTGTGATCACAGGTGTAAATATAAGTGTTTTCACACTCACGGCTCCAGCTTCAAGTCAATACAGTATTTCATACTCACTTACCCATGCACAATCACAAATCTCCACTTCTCTCCACATCTCTCCCCAGCGCTTTTCATTTTGTCCTCTAGCTTTCCACGCCTAAATTCACGCCCAACCTCACACCCTTGCAGACCACATTTCTCAACAAGCTTCGCTGATTACAAACACAAACCTACAATTCTGTCCACCTTCCTCTAACTCCTAGCGCTTTTTACCAGCTCCCCCCTAGGGTCCAGCGGATTCTGCCGGCAGAAACATTGGCAAAATTCGGTACTTTTTCTGGTAAGTTTCATGCATGTTTGGTATGTGGATAAAGAAATGGAGCAGAATTCGAGGAATTGCCCGCCATAAGGTTTGTATGGTTCTGCCAATTTTACTGCTTTTCGAGCAGAATCTGCCACCTTTTCGAGCAGAATCCGCTGTTCCCTACGGCTGAGTCCCCCCCCCCCCCCCTGCTTGCTTGTTTGTGCTCAGCCTTTACTGTGGTTGTTCAGCCCTTGGATGGGCTTTACTTTTAAAATACTGGTCCAGGAGAAAATCAATGTCTTTCCGCAGCGAATACATGTACATGTGTGAATAATAATGAATGTTGAGATTGGTTAGTGGATGCATGCAACATAGCCTGTTGTTTAGTGTTGTTCCTCTAATTGCTGGGTCTGCTCCACGCATACTGTTTCTACTACATCATAACGTTTCAAAACATTGTCATCCATGGCTGTCGGCACTACTACATGTACAATGTACATGTACAATGACCTTGATTATACATGCACATGTACAATAGGTGGATGCAGTGATTATGTTTGAACATTTGACCAAACCCACCTCACACGCCATTCACATACTACAGGGTCGGATTTCAGTTGCCAGCACTGTTGTAGTAGCAATGTACAGTGCTGGCAACTGAAATCCGACCCCTAGCGTCTCGTACGAATCGCTAACGCGGCTAGCACACCGCTAGGGGGGTCGGATTTCAGTTGATAGCACTGTACATGTACCTTTCAAGCTTGAGCAGCGATTTTCGTGGTCCTTTCCTTTTTGTTTTCGATGCCTGTTTGGTGATGAATACGGCGGGCAGGTTTTTGCTTTCACTCAGCTGTCATCAGTTTCCTCCCCTTTGAAGAATTATCCATTGAAGACCCCGTTTGCCCCTTCATGCATCACCTCTGCAAACCAGCGTGACGAAGCAAGAAAAGGTGCTGGGCAGCTATTTTTTTCACCTACTTCGAGTACACGTACATGTACATGTACATGTATCCAGTATCCCTTGTGGAGTTGTGCCTCTGCGTTGTGTTTGCTGGTTTTTGGGACGGTTGTACAATGGACACGTGCATGTACACGTAGGTCTACTTCATTAAAAATAATAAATTTAGAACACTCTGATCATGAAACCAGGGCTCGGCATGATAAAGCAGAAGTAGATAATAGTACCTCTCCTTGCCAAGATGAGATAGAGTACACGTCTGTACCGCACAATGCCAGAGTGGAAGTGACGCTTTTAGCTTGCTACCCTATCGGCACATGGACCACAGCCCTACATGTACATGTATCTACGCCGCTTGGACTGGCTGTTGACAGTACAATGTACATGACTTTGTACTTCAGTTTTTGAACGGTCATCTAATCCAGTGCTGCCGATAGGTAGCCGTATGTTATAGGCGGTCCTCTTGATACAAATTCAATGATAGTGGTAATGCATTATGAAGCGAATTTCAGCATTCTGCACCGCTCTATCATACACACATTTTAAAAGTAGGTCGCAGTAGGTGGGCTTAGCACACCAACCTGGGCTACACATCTTAGTATTCTTACCTGCAAAGTACAATTGAATTTTCATCATTAAATTTTGATTCTTTGCTATCTCACTACATCTGTTTGTGGGTGTAGGCATACGTACCGGCAGTGCCCCTGTGAACCTGGGACTCTGGGGTTGAGTATCGTAAACCACACGGTGTGCCAGATCTTCCCCGTGCTCCTAATTCGTATCACTCACGTGCCTTTTGTGTACACTACATGTATACTGGCACTGCGTCCCTGAGCGGTAGGGAAAATCACATGGATTGGCAGAGGAGCCAGCGGACTAGTACTGTTCACGGTGATACATGTACATGTACATGTACAATAGTCAATATGTCATGTACATATACACGAATGTTGCTAGTTTAGAACGCCATGTAACAGTGGACACTTTCTACAATAGTATTACATCGAGGCAAAAATGGGAGAGAATTAGAGCTTTCCTTCCCAGAACACGAATTTTCTATACAGCGAGGCCCGAGTATAACGCACATTGTACATGTACATCCAAGAGAAGAACGCAGAACAACAAGGCACACGGATGGGTGGTTGCAACCCTGAGTTTCATGCTATGCATTCGTCAGGCAATTATAAAGATGCTGTTGGCCATGTCATATTATGTTAATGCCAGGAGAATACCTGCGCATGGTCTTGTGGTGTAGTGCTATGCTTTAGGTAGGAGAGAAGGAAATTACTACAATAATAATAGTCTTGTATGCACTACTAGTACATTGTACATGTATATCCGGTAACAAATGATCGGGAATTAACAAATTCCCAGTAAACAAAATCACAGTCACCACTTGCGCTGCATACATGTACATGTGGCTCGCTGGGCATCCCATTGCTTTGTAAGTTGCTAATCCCTTCCCACTTCGTGTACGTGCTCTTCATTTTCTTTTTTCTCTCCTTCCGTGGGTGGTCTCACCCTCTCCTCAATTCAATTGGCTGTCTTGACATGCCACGAGGTGCAGAAATAAAAAAAAATAAAAAATAGACTGAATCCTGGAAATGCACTTAAATCTTTACATGTATCTATCCTATCCAAAAGATAGAAGTGCATGCATGGTACATATATTTGATTAACAATGTACATGTACGTTGTATGTCCAAGGCTAATTTCCTGGTATGATAATACAGCTACAATATACATGTACATGTATACTTTCAAACATGAATGTACGATAAACTTATGATGCATGATTATCAGCAGATGGGTTGAAGCCTGAAGGCACAATGACGTTTGGGGAAAGCAAAGACAGTGTCGTCGTCTGCTGTCACTAGTGTCAGCGTAACTACAAGTCAGGAGGTTGCGATGGCATCTGCCCTGGCCCATGGTGGGTGGACACAACATCTATTCTCCCCATTCCTAATTTCAGCAGATCGTGAAGGAAACCATCTAGAATCGATGTCCGTCCTGTTGTGTGAGATTATGTGCAATCATGTACATGTACATGTACTTCATTATGTACGTTGGACTACATACTAGTAATCAGTCATTGAAGTGTGCGGGTTTGTTACGTCAGATTTCCGGATTCATGTGACGCCTGTATCATTTTGATCCAGGATGCAGGAGGCACTGCAGTACTGGTCAAATCGTGCTTTGATTGATGACTCTGTGCCCATCATTCAGGTGAATCGATACAAGAAAAGCCTTCTGATTCTGAACTGAAGCCAGAGATTATGGTGGCTGCATGCAGTACGGAAAGGTACGCTATTGACAGTATTGTTGATATTGGTTGAATGAGCAGTATCTGGCCACCGCCATGGAAATGTCACGATGACTGTGATTATCCTAGCGACTGGTCCACTTCAACACTTGACTTGAGAGCTGAATGATTGTGTTGATTTTCGTACCTGGCGTAGTTTGTTGCTAGCACAGACTCCGTGCTAATGCATGATTTCGCGTGCAAGTACAATACAGTGTATCGGTGGAAGGGAAGGTGCAGCGTGGAGTGTCCTGAGTCGTCCGTGACCCTCGCATTGCAAACACGTCACTTCCGTTCATTGCCATTGCCATTGGCTTCAATATTTTCGATGTTCAAGAAATTAATTTTGCTTTGCTCAATATTCCAATCTTTTTTACATCCTTCAAAGAATTTCACTCTTTTGTACTTGTAAAGTATAATGAAGGTGTGAAGCTGTTGCAACTCCAGCCCGACGGCAACATTTTACAACAGCTCTAGGAAATACCTTACTTGTAGAACCGGCCGACCGTTGCAGAGGATCAGAGATAGATATAGCCATACACGGTATGTCTCGCTCACACGTGCCCCGTAT
The DNA here is from genome assembly GCF_964019385.1 of Sycon ciliatum. Taxonomy (NCBI): domain Eukaryota; kingdom Metazoa; phylum Porifera; class Calcarea; order Leucosolenida; family Sycettidae; genus Sycon; species Sycon ciliatum. The sequence continues at coordinate 25,544,407 of NC_088648.1, forward strand.
CTTCCTGCCCATGCCTGTCAGATTTCTAAGTCGAAGTCAAAGATTACACCTCTGTCCGTGCAAGGCATCGAGCTCAGGTCAGGACAGGCAAGAGCTGCGCGCGGGAGTGTGCGCTTTGCCTCAGTCAGTAGATCTACCACTAGTGCACGGCCAGCCCCAATAGGGCAATACCAAAGTACCAGTCCCACTAGCGCTGACTGTCACTGATGGCTGCTTGGCACCTGTACTGTGAGTGTGCCTAGACTGTGACTGTGTGAGTGTGAGTGTGACAGCGACTCTGCACACCCGCACAGAAGAAGATCTGTGACTGACAGAGTCTTATCTGTGTTGCGTGGGGTATCTGCACTGCACTCTGCAGTCAACGATAGTCGCTGAAACAAGATCCCATGTCCATGATTGTGCACAGCCTAGTCAGTCATGCATGTACAAGTGACTTTGTATGCAGATCTACAAGTACAAGTCGTGTAGATCTACCCATACTGCCATAGTACTGAGGCTGTTTTGTACGTCTACATGCATGATCCATGATCTGCAAAGCCAAAGCCAGCAAAGACTACACTGCCTACACTATGTACTATGTAGATACAGGCTACAGCCATGACTTGTACAGAACCAGAACCAGCCAGTACAGAACTGACTGACTGACAGTGCAGATGATGATGATGAGAAGTAGCACGGGGATCACTCTGCCCAGTGCCAGTGGGCTGAGCCAGCTACTAGTACTTTGAGCTAGCTAGCTGTCCATTGATCGCCCGACTAGACCCCCTGCATGCATACAGTCGCTGTCACTCGTTGCGCGCTCAGCAAACAAAAAATTGATTTGAGCCCAGCTAGCGCTATATAGCCTACATGCAGTCACCAGGTCACGCGTTTCTCGTGCGAGGGTATAAATATTCCAGTGCACATGTTGAAGGAGAATTTTTTCTCAGCTGGGGCCTGTGTGTGTGTGTGGGAGAGTCTGCACCTCGTTGAGTTTTCAGGTTGCAGAAGATCTCAATCCTGGAAAACAATACGTCCCATAATCCCCGTGTTCCTCCGTACGAACCCTGTGTGACTTGCTGTGTAGTCTTGCGCTATTTGAATGAGCCTGTTGCAAACGACGTCCCGTTAGCGAGATCGCCATCACCGAAATTGCTGGCTGAAACAGCCAACTAACTTCGAATCAGTGCTTCCTTGCGTCAGCTAGCAGTGAGCCACCATGTCAAATCACCAGCACCTGCTGTCGGCGAACAACCTCGTCTTGTTGGTTGTTGGAGTTCTCTACTGCGTCTCCGCGTCAGCGAACGGTAGGTTTTATGGCTTCAGAAATATATTTATTTTAATCCTATCACTCTCTTTGGGCGAGGTGGTGAAATTTCTCAAATCAGATTCGCTAGGGGTTAGGAGCTCATCAGTTGGTCCGCCCTCTGTGGGTATTGCTGTGCGCATGTTTTTCGTAGCTGGAGATGCATCTGTAGCGATGGTTGACTGCTCTAGAGCAGTGCTGTGTGGCGTTCCTCCCTGATAGATTACAATGTGTACAACTCTTTCTCCTCTTTGGGGTAGTCCAATACTTTTATATCTATTATTAATTTTGGTGCTTTGTCAGCTTCAGACAAGCATTGGTAAATGTGACTAGCCCTCTGATGGTGTGCCGTGTGGTGAACACCACTCGCGTTCTGCAAAACATGCTTTCTGATCTTTTGTTTCTGGCTTTGGGAGTTGTCCTGTAGGGTAGCAGACGGTAGTTGCTCGTTGTGTGTGTAGAAACGTGATCCTTCCAGGGAGATAATGGGGACTGAGCTCGCATCCTCTTTAGGGATGTGAGCGCTGCCAAATTGTGGTGTGCAGCTCCTAACGCCTCTAGACACTCCTCAGCACACACAGCGAGGGGATTGTGCAATTTTGGACATTTCAATCGACGATTTTGACAAGCCAAATGACCAAGCTCCGCGCACAGGACCTCCGATAACGGTCGTCTTGGCGAACTCTTGACAGTGTACCACTGGGAAAACGTGTAAAGGCTGAAAGCAATACATGTTCGCATAATCAATTAGATTTCGATTAGGGGTGCACCCTGGTGGTACAGGGAAAGATTTTATTTTGTTTGAGATCTGCACAACATTGGCTGTCAACAGCCTCATAATCGATCCCAGTACACGTTTAGCCGGGCTGGAAGTCTTGCGACCTTGGTACTTCAGTCCCTTGGTGGCAACGATCCGATGCGATGCCGCACACGTGCTTGACGTGTAGCTCGTTGAGAATTATTTCATTAGGAATCGATTTGTCCTCCGGAGATTCCTCTTGGGACGTATCCCAGGTGAAATCCGTTCGCAGCTCAGCGATAATCTGTGATAGCGTTCTCCCACTGATCTCTTCCTACCTTATCAAGACTGCCCTACTTAGACTGGGCAAGCATGATTTTACGAAGTATAGAGCAACATTTGTCCAGGCTCCAGTAGTGGCGAGTGTATGGTTGCTGTGTTGTTGCCAGAGATACTCTCCTCCGGGTAATCAATTGCGGTGTTTAGATCCACAAGAATAGAGACGTCTGGAAATAATTATGTGTTTCCACTGCCTCAAACAATCGAAAATAGTTTAGAACAATCATGGCTGGTTTTGTGTGACTGTTACTGTACCCAGCAGTACTCAATACCTTCATCCTTGTTACGTGTGTGTACTTGTGTGTAGTTCTCTGCATGCAGGTGTGACCTGCTCTGATCATTGGTGTCGTTGAGTGCTGTATTGTATGGTCTGGGGGGAGGGACATGGTGTGACTGAATGCCTGGTGTGCAAGGTGGTTGTCTGTGTATCAGTAGTTTCTGCACGCAGAACTCCATAGAAAACTCTTGCTGCGCACCAGTCCTATTCTGTACTTGTAGTAGACAAGGCAACCAGCTCACTGAGCAAACAAAACAGGTATTCAAGGTATTCCTGATATGACCTGGTGAACAATGTATTGCTCAACATGCGTCCACAATAGAAATAAATAACTAGTAGCTTCCCTTGCCTTGCTAAACTTTGTTCTGTGGGGTTACATTTCTAGAAGGTGTTCCTCCTTCCTCCCTATTGCACATGGAATCTTTCTTATGCCCGCCCATCAGCTAAATTGACACCAACTTTGCTGAGATACGGTTGTTAGTGTCTTTGGATTGAGATATGACCGGACCTGCGAAAGTGATGTATACTTGTATACTTGTATACAAGGTATACCTTCGACAGTATTGTGTATACTTGTTACCCAATATCCGGGCGGCTAGCTGTTGTGACCTTGTTCGGTCTCGGCAGTGGAGCTCGAGTAACTGGCTGAAACGCATGCAATGTTTTCGCAGTGTTACAAGTGTTTTGTATCAGTGTTTGTGATGGGCAAGAGGAAACTCCACAATGTGTACCACCTTCTTCCTGATGACTGGCATGTGACTGACGAATAGTCCGGGGTGTTGGGAGCTGTGCTCACGTGTCCTTGTGCATCCTCCCGTGGCTATGTTGACCGCATGCATCCTCCCGTGGTCACGCTTCGGCGGACATGCAGGCCGTTAATGTGTACGGGGTGATATATGTTGACCCTGTATACTGCCGCCATGTACAGGGCGATCTAGCCCCGAAGGCAAACAGGTGTCCGCTGGAAACGGAGGTGCCACACGGATCCTCGGCGCGCTGTAGCAGCCTGTGCGGTGATGAATGTTTGCTATACTGGAGCGGAGTAGTATCAGTGCACCCGAGCTGTGCGTGTAACACTGTCGGCCTCGTTCATGCTGTTCACGCTTTGCATGACCCACACTCCGACAACTACATCGTAACACTCTCCCCCGGTGTGTGTATCGTGGCAGATCTTTCAGTTGCTTGTTCTAAACGGCGTGCACTGCATACTCACTATATCCCGTTCAGCGCAGCAAGAGTCGGGGACTTCGCTGCTTGTTCATCCTGTAGTAGATGAAGTTGTCCTCGTTCTAGCTAGACATTAGAATGGCTTCATGTCTTGAAATTACCTGGGCTTCATTGGATAATGATGGTCCCATTCAGGATTCTATAGAACACTGTAGAGTAGAGAATGTGTGTGCGACAAACCCATAAAGAGCACCCATAAATTAGTTCCCAGATCTCCAAAGTATGTATGAACATTGTTAAAATTTTAGAATGCAGGATATTCCTGGGGTAATGGACTGCATACTAGTATTGTGAACACCTTCGTTTGGGGAGAACGTAGCTGCACTTTCTCTTCCGTATAAGTAAATATTGATCAACTCTTCCTGGCGATCAGTTCAGGTTGGATGCCACCACTAGAATTGATCTGGTGACATAAGATCATGTTTGAATCATTTTCAGAAACAGGGTACATTTGCGAGCTGAGTGCCAGTGTCCCTTTCTCTGTATCCATAGCCATGTAAATGTTATACTGTATGTTGTGCACACTTCTGAGAAAGGTATCCCAGGATGAGCAGAAGTCAGGTGATGTATTAGCACACTAACTCCAGTCAAGTGCTCACTACACACATGCTTGTGATTTTCAAGTAGGCATGCTAGGCACAATGTAATCCAGTACTGATTAAAACACTGCTCAGATGATCAGTGAAGTATTATTCAGGCCATGCATTGAAACACTTCCACCCGCCCAGCCACAGCAAGAGAGCAACTGACAGAGTTTTCTTTTCTGGTGCTGGTCTTGACTGGCGTTCTGGACACATAGGAAAGGAATTGCTGCAGGATATCTTGGAGTGTGGGTGGATGTGCCTCTTCTTCTCTGATTACTGTTGAATAGGCCGTATCCTGATATCCGTTGCATCACTAGCCTTGATTGATATTATGTGTTGGTGGGAGCCAGGAAGTGGCCCTGGTCGGGCAAGCAACGAGGATCGTGTGTTGCTGTTTACAGTGCATAAGTCTTCAGTTCTAAACTAGATTGTAATGCAGTCAGTGTGGGTGATAACTAATTTAGGCAGACCAAGCATCTACTTGGTAGTGTCTCCCGCTGTATTATTCCTGCTGCCACGTACCTGAGGCTAAGTACTTCTGCGCTGTGTCTTTGCCCCCCCCAGTGGGACTGGAAAGATAACCAATGTCTGCAGATGATCTGCATACAACCATGTGTCTGGTGACAAAGGCTCGGGCTTGTGATGGGGTATATGAAATCACACACGTACCCCATGTAGTGTTCACAATTGCCTAAATATGCACAAGACGTCGGCGGGAGAAACGAAAATGCCAAAGGAGGTATACTTGCTGAACAAAGATACGATACACCTATTGTGCTATCATAATCTTACTTGAACTAATCTGGGGATATGATCTTTGAGCACGTGAAGTGGCATCCACGGGGCGGACAAGTCAGACTTGAAACACTTGCTGAGGTTAATCTATCCCTGTATAGATTCTCTTCAGGCGTGCGGTGAATCACTCCTCGAATAGAAACACGTGTACATGATTGTGTAGCACTGCTGCGTCGAAAGGTGAAAGCAATGAATTATGAGTGATAGTCGTTTGTTTCCCTGGGTGGAACTTTGCTTTGCGAGAGTAGCATCTGTCGGAGAAACCTGTGCAATGCGAATGTGTGACATTTGGGCTGAAGTCCAGCTGGGTCGAGAAGTCCGATATTTTAGTAGGGGAATCGGCTGTCTTGGAAAGAGTTAATGGGACGTGGACTTAAGCGTGGGCACTTTGATACTGCGTCATGATGAAAGTGGACCTGCTCCGTGTCCGAGATATTTCTGGATGAAACGGGATGGTGAAGGAAGTGACAAACTCCAGATTTAGGACAGGGCAGGGGAAACGTGCACAGTGTCATACCTGGTGAATTGAGAATTCCGTACTAGGCACCAGTCATTGACTGCACAGCGTACCCCTGGGGCTGAAATTCACCATCCTGCTTGCAGTCAATTTCATATTGGCATAAGCAAACTGACCCTTGTTCGATGGCGCTCCAACATAATATTGTTGTCACGATTCAGCACGGGTGAATTCTGCAGCCGCCTTTATTTTGCTCAAATATGGATGTGATTTCCTGAATATTAATAAGACAGTCATAGGAAAGTTCTGTTTTCTTTGAATCTAAGCTAAGGGTGTGAAAAGACAGTTTTGTGGGAGCACAATCCTTTTTGTAGTGGCGTGTTGGCAGTTGCAAGCGGCTTCTTTCATGGCCTTGGAGCCATGCTGTGCACAGCAATTTGCCAGAGAGAGAGGATCGAGTGGACCACTTGACACTCCTGTGTCAATGGCTAACTGCCAGAGTGCGTGCAGGGCTGGACAGCCTGGAGAGGGGTGACAGATATCTGCATCTAGAAGCCTCTCACTGGATCTGCATCTGGCTCACTCTACCACACTTTCTGGACTCACTCTTGTGACAGGAGTGAGTGTTCCAGCATCATAGGTCCGTCTAGAATGTGGTGCTCTGCCCACTAGTACCAGGCCCTAGGTTTCCAAGTGGATGGGGAAATAACATGGATAGCTGGGGCACACTTGGAAATGGCGACACTCTAGAAAAATAGCAGGGGTTAGATTATTAATTTGTATCCTAAAATATGCCTACTATCGACGGTAATGTTTGCCCGTGGAATTCAAACACTCCTTGTGCATAGCAAGGGAACATGTGTATTAAATGTCTTTGTGTGAGTTCGTGGGGGACCGTGTCGCTGAGAAATGAGCAGTGTGTGTGTAGCATTACCAGAACAGCTCAACTTTCACCACACCGGTCCCAGACTCTGAGCGAACATGTTATTGGCATAGAGAGTTTGTTGTGGTGTACATGGCTGGCACTGGCAGCCCCGAAGGCATTACGGTTCACATTGGGAAGGACAGAAGTCACCCTCAAGTTGACACCCATACAACTTCCAAGTTTCACGAAATGTACTACTGCGTCACTAGTTCCACAAGTGCCTTCCCAGCAGCATGCAGTTCAGAAGTAATTGCTACAAGCAAGGATGCGTCAGGTGTGCACTCTGTGACACATAACTATAAGGATAGCACACAGATAAAGTATATTATTACATTATCTAGATGATAAATCTTCCACTGCTTGTGACAGTTGAAGATTCCACAAGGACTGCTTGCAGTCTGTTGTGTAATCTGAGTTACACGAAGAGTGGAGTGAAGGGGGAGAATGTGACAGTGTGCTATGATTATTAGGTGCGAATTAGGCCGAACACACTCACATTGGAAGGAGCTCCAGTGTAACCATTGATTCTTGTGGCTGGTGTAGATTTTGCTGGCATACTTTTCAGCACTGTATTATATTATGTGTGCCTTGCTCACTTGTCCGCCGCATGCTCCTGGAAAACTGCCCTTGTGTGATTTCATGTAATGCTCATTGCTCTAATTGAATTGATACCTGGTGACCTGGCTGACAATGCAGAATGTTAGGTATCCTGGCAACTGGACTAATGCCATGCTGAGTAGGCAGCAGATACAATACAGTTGTCGTGGTTATATAAATTCGATTCTTATCAACATCTCTTTGTGGAATTTCCGACCGCTGTCGTTGTTGCAGTGGTTGTCCTGTCAAAGGCTGTCCAGACCTGAAACATACCTTACAACCACTTACCCCCTGTAAAATACCTCAATTCGATTCCTGTCTCTCCGTGTGGTCTTTTTTCCTGCAGGTCAGTGTCTCACAAGTGACGACTGCATCGCACCCTCGGGCTTGACTCGCTGTAACGTCACATCAGGACAATGCGACTGCACGTTCGCTAACTTTCGCCATGGCCTTATTTGCGATAAAGGTCAGTACATCCTCCCCATGTGTTGCTATGACAAACTTCATTTCTAGAATATGTGTTGCTATGGCAAACTTCATTTCTAGAATATGTGTTGCTATGACAAACTTCATTTCTAGAAGCAAGGCTTTCTAGAATATGTGTTGCTATGGCGTCCTTCTTTTGTAGTATAGCATAGAGAGTAGGAAAACAGTGCGGGGAGAACAGTTGCCAACTACTTCCAAAATAATGTAACTTGAATTTTTGCCTCGAAAGATTTGTACTTCATAATTTAAATCTCTGAGCGTGGGACACAATGTGGATTTGTACGTCTTTTTTCTCTCTTTTCAGTTTGCACGGATACTGGGTTGAAAGGCCATTGCATCAAAGGAGTTTGTAATCAAAGCGACGTCAGTTTCGACCTGTATTTTGGCTTGTGCAAGTGCGACCGTGGCTGGTCCGAGGATGACACTGGACGTTGCACAATACGTAAGTTAGTAAGGGCTGTGCACATGATACGAACTTGCTTCGAATCGTGTGAGAGAATATTGCTAACTTTTCTTGAGTCTGTTGTTTGTGTCGGTAGGCGATGCATTTTTTCTGGTGTGTATCGAGTACATGTAGGTGATCTTGTGACGTACAGTGGAACCTGTCTACAAATGACCACTCGGTGGCCAGGTGATCTTCTTTTCCAGGGTCATTTGACTGGAAATACTCCGAAATAGCATCCCTTGGCCCTGCTTGCAGTGCTATGCTGGGACAAGTGTTTGCCCTATCCGAGTGGAAGCCTTGAAAGGTTTTACTGTAAAGTGATAGTGTGTGCTGCAAGTTTGCTGATCAGCTACTGAGCACGTTAGGCTCTTCTCAAACGGGTTGCAAATCATTCTCAAAGTCCACCGCTGATCTCTTTGTTGGATTTCTTCGTGTGTATGTGTGTGTGCTGCATACAGCCACGTGCAATCGGCCGTGCCTGAATGGAGGTGCGTGTGTTGAGCCGAACAAGTGTCGGTGTGTTGACGGGTTCACTGGAGACCAATGCGAAATGAGTAAGTCATGGCTACTTCACCACTTCACCTCGCTAGACATCAAAGTCCCATTTGTTGCAATCTTGATCACAGTAAACACAATGGGTATCGTTTCCCTCTCCAGGGAAGCCGCTCTCACACAAACAACACAACAACATATGCCTGTGTGCAAAATGTAGTGGGCTGTATAAGCAGAAATATTCGTCTGGAATTTAATTTCATCGTTTTCGTCCAGGGAGCTTTTGGACTAAATCGAATGCCAGACTAATGTCGATTTGTCCGGCTTTTCAATACGCTCTTATGATTCTTGGACCAAATTTTCAACCGGACGAACTCCCCTTCTTTGGGGAAATTATTGACCGAAGAAATTTTCCACCTGTACGGTATTCAATGGACGTATCCCTGCAGTAAGTGGTTGATGCTTTCCTTGAGGCATTTTTGGGCACACTGTCTACCACTGAATTCTCTGCCGTGGAGTGACGCTTCTTTTCCTGTTTTCCTACACATTGTGTTTGGCTCGCAGAATTGCAGTGCACCGTGCTGCCAGCACCTGACCGCGGCAGAACGGCACTGGACATGCAGAACGGCATACGGTACCAGACGTTTGACTGCGACGACGGCTACGTGGTCAACGGCAGCCGGGTCAGCATCTGCGAGAACAGCAGATGGAACCCGCCAACTCCTCCGACGTGTGTTGGTAAGTCGAGTCCCGATGCAACAAGATTATGTTTACAAGTGCCAGGTTCAATACTCCAAATACTACTGAGACCTTGCTTGCTCAACAGGAACAAAACCCTGAGCATGTTATTTCAAAAGTCTAGGCCGGTGGAGAATATCGAGTCGTTGTCACGCACCAATGCCGCCTGTATCAGCTGCAAACTGGGGCAGTCTGGTGACATACATTGGCACAGCATTGATTCTGTTTTTTCTGCGTGTGTGTGTGTTTCTGGTGGTATGTGTATGTGTGTGTGTGTGTGTGTGTGTGTGTGTGTGTGTGTGTGTGTGTGTTTCTGTTGGTATGTGTGTGTATATGCAGATCAAGATGAGTGTTCAGCCGGACTACACCAGTGCGAGCGTCACTGCGGTATGTGTAAGAACACGCTGGGGTCGTACGTCTGCAATGTATCTCCAGAGAACGCAGACCTAGTCTATGATGCCGAGAAGGGACGATGCTGTCAGCGAGGAGAAGGTAAAGATTTTAGAACTTGGCTACCTACGTACTGCTTTCTCTAGCCGTCGTGATGGTTGTCTCATCAATTCCGATGCCTATCTCAAATGTTCTACCCTCCTCACACACACATACACACATACACACACACACACACACATACACACACACACACACACACACACACACACCACACACACACACATACACACACACACACACACACACACACACACACACACATATTTCAAGATGACCCCTTGTCTATGGTCTTTAAGCACTTGCAGTGTTTGTGGCATTTCCCCTTACTCGCCGTGTTGCATACTTTAAAGGATTACATGTAACTGATCTTTCTGCTGCATCTTTCTGACTTCTGTGTAATGACAGCGTGTGGCGAGATCAGCTGCTTCCCGTACCAGCAGCTCTCCTTTGGCACGCTGCGTTACAGCCGGCCCCTCTGGTCAACCACCGCCAAGGTAGCAGTGCTGACTAGCGTGAGCGTTGAGTGCGATGCCAGTCGGGGTCTGCGCTTGCCCGACAACGCCGTCACCACCGTCAAGTGCACCAAGAGCGGCCTCTACGACAACATTCTGAGCGACTGCCTGCCCCCGCCGACGCAAGGTGAGTGCAGCGCTCCGCCAACTGTGCATGCTTTGCTACCACGTATTCGTAGCATTTTCAGTCTACAGCATGGACCAGCCAGGGCTTCCGTGAACACGGTGTAACAGGTGTACTTATGCTAAGATACTCATAGAGCGCTGTACTCACTATTTCGTACTTCCCGCTTCTTTGCCATAGTGATCATTCAGAATCACCCATCAGTGATTATTCAGAATCACCATAGTGACTATTCGGAATCACCATAGTGACTATTCGGAATCACCATAGTGATTATTCAGAATCACCCAGTGTTTATTCAGAATCACCATAGTGACTATTTGGAATCACCATAGTGACTATTCAGAATCACCATAGTGATTATTCAGAATCACACATCAGGTCATCCCAGAAGTGACCGCTCGATATCTTCTTGAGACTTCATCCTAATGGGCTGCTTGTCTTCTCTGCTTGTGATTTACATGTGATACGCAGATCCTGCCGTCAGTGTGTTTGGAACTCAACTCGTCATCGGTGCGGTGTCCGTCGGTGGCGGTGACGCTGCGGTGTCTACCCGACCAGTCATTCCGGCAGTGGGCGACGTCGAGGACGTCGAGTCCTCGCGCAGCGGTGGAGATACGGCGCTGATCGCCTCGCTAGTCACCGTAACCATAGTGATCATCCTTGTGGTGCTGCTCTTTGTGTACTTCAGAGCAAGGTAAGGATTAACGTGAATACTGACCGCCTGTTAGGGTTTGATATTTTTACGTCAATAACACTGACCCGCCGGGAAAGGGATTACGGGAGAACATGAAAAGCGACAATAGAGAACAATAGGAAGGCGAGTTCTACAGGGTAGCTGTGTTGGTGGGTAGCTGGAGACACTCCACTGACCCTTGGTCTCAGCATCAGCGGCTCACGAGAGCAAGAGAAGAAGGGGTTGCATGGCAAGAAAAAAAAGGATATGGTGCAAGTACAGTAGAACTGTCCCAGTGAAAAGGTTGGTTATGCCTGTGTTGCCACACCTGCCGACATGTCAGTAGCCTGCCTATTTTTGAGGCATGACACGACCTGCTGACAATTGACCTTCTCCTGCCGACAACAGCCATGAAAGTGTCCAAGTTTGACCTTATGCGTGATTTAGAAGTCATGATCCAGATTTTTGGCTCTTACTGCACATTACGTGTGTTTCCATAGCTCTCTCCTAAGGCGCTAAGCGAAATCATCTGTCTCGGGAAAATCGGCAAACTCAGCCTGAGTCTCACGCAAAACGTGAATTTTTTTTCTTATCAGTGCCGCGCGCGCATGTGTGTGTGTATTGAGGTATATAGGGGAGGGGGTCTGCGGGCAAAGCCCCCGGATGATGCATTTTGTTTTTTATCCTACTTATATTTGGCTATAATGATGTGGCAACACTGGGTTATGCCCAGGGTACTTTGTGATGAACTTTTCTTTTTCTCGGTGTCTTTTCTTCATTACGTTCCCAGGAACCCGCAACACAAGTACGCAGCTCCTCCCTCCTCACCCAGTCCTCCTCCTGCCCCGCAGCAGGCCGGCAAGAAGTACAGCTTAGAAGGAAAGGGTCCGCAGATGCACGGCCATCTTCCCGCCGCCATGGTGACAGCCAGCGCCCCTCCGGCGGTGCTGGCCAAGAGAGGACGCACGCTGGATCGCATCGTCGACGACCACAACATCTACGCCAGCCCCGAGACGGTCGACGGTGCTGCTACGACCGCCACCGCCGGGGGAATTGCCCTGGCGACGACCGCGCCGTCTGCATGCCAGATGGGATCGACGGATGTGATAGTGGAGTCGCAGCACTACGCCTCGTGCGACCTGCAAGAGGAAGACACGTACGAGGATGCATGCTCCGTGTCCCCAGCCAAAGCATGTAAGCACTGACAACTGTGCCTTTCTCTGTCGGGGTGTAAGTAGCATGGTGAAGTTACTTTGTGTGTGGGTGTCTTTTTGCATAAGTATTCTGTTCTTTCCAATTCTGAAACTGGAGTGTTGCCGAATTTTATAGAGGTGGTTCCGTAAATGATGGTTCCGAATCCACCCAATTTCCCTCTCCCTGTACTAGTGCATAATGATGCTGGACATGCTGGCTCTACGATTCACACATGAAGTCTGCCTGCACAAGTCTAGTCAAGTATCCAAGCTGTGCAGCCACCACCTACGCCACTGGTCACGACTAACGACTGCTCTTCTGCTTTTGTTTGTTGTTGTTCGCCCGTTGCAGTTACGCTACCGAGCTCACTCCCGGCTCAGCCCTCTTTCCTGGGCGTCAGCGACTCCAAGCAAGCCGACACGCTTCCCGCCGTCTCGCCAAGTCGCAACATCACCACCGCATCCTCCATTGCCGCCGCTGCAGCCATGAAGAAATCGCACGCGTCGGGCGGCAAGCAGCAGGCGCCGAAAACGCAGCGGCCACTTCTACAGCTGAAGCAGCAGCGTCAGAGCAGTGTAGTGCGCCAGACGGCGGCGCTTAACTCCGACTCTGAGTACGAGAACCCGAGCAATCCGACCAGCCCGCCTTCGTCACCGCCCTTCAATCACAGCAAGCGAACGCGCGCCGCTCTCATTCACAGCTTCCAGCAGCATGCACAGCAACAGCCGATGCGACCGCAGTCCACGTCGCCACCGGCAATAGTATCAGATAGCTCACCGGGCAGCTCTGTGAAGTCGTCATCACCTCTACCCGACACCGATGCCACCATCTCGCCCAAGGACTCCATGAAAGGCGGATCACGGAAGCCGCAACGACCACCGCGAGCACCACCAGCACTACCCGATGTAGATGCTGTACTTGCACCCGCGTCCAACGAAACTCAAGAGTCATCTAGATCATCTGATAAACCCAGCAGGCCGCAGCTTCCATCCAAGGACAACCGGCCGCAGTTGAATGACGATGCCGCCCGTAAGCCGTACATCGAGGTCAAGCCATCCGAGCCTCCTCCAACGTACAAAGAAGCCCAGCTGAATGCAAAAACATCCTACACCCTGGTGAAGCCGTCCCAGCCTCCACCACCTGCACCCGCACCTGCTGGAGAAGAGACTACCACGTCTAGTGATGAGCCCGATGGCGTTCAACAAGCTGTGGAGCAATCACGAAATACGTCTGGGCCACCCCGGCTGCCGTCCAAAGTGCACCGACCGAAACTGGATGACACGGAAACAGATTCGCTCAGCAGGCCAGTTGAGTCTGTCAAGCCCTCCACGGCACCAAAGCCCCACTCGAAGCCCATTTCACCTTCCAAAAGCTTCGACTCGGAAGACGGGTATCTGTCGCCAACAGAGGACATTGCGAACACTTCATCGGCAAAGCCTGCGCCGCCTCCGAAGCGAGGTCGGCCAAGCTTGGCAACCCGTCAAGAATCCGAAGATAGTGTCCTGAGCAGGACGGACACAACAAAGCCGACGCCACCTCCCAAGCGGGATCGACCTGTCATGACGCACAGTGCTAGCAAAGAGGGAATGTCACAGATTCGTTCAGCTGACGAGGACGACGGTGATCGCACGTCCAAGCCGCGGTCGAGTCCACTGAAGGCGTCATCATCGTCGTCTTCAACAGACACACCCGGCCCTCGCGTGGCCCCGCCAAGAACTGCCAGCATGCCCCGTTTTCCCTCGCCGCTACCGTCGTTGCCAAGCGACAATGCCGGCAATAGATGATACAGACGATTCTAGAAGTAGCAGAGAGCCGCGACCCTCACCCTGCTTATAGCGTGAGTGCAGGCCTTCGTGGTGCAAATCACCAGGCCAACCATCGCTGAGACACTTGAGAGTAGACGCTAATAACTACATGTATGATGGCTGTATGGTTTTCTATTGCCGACAAATTTATGCAGTGCGTATCCTAGCCTTTGTCACATGTGAAACTATCGACGGTTTCGTTTCATTGAAGAAATTCAGTTCACCCGACGACTTTGATCCACGTTTCTGTTTACCTGAAACACACACAAACCCACCGCGCTCATACAATGGTGTGTGTTTCTATATTGATAAGTTATGCCCCAGATTTCTTTCCCATGCTCCATCCATGCATACTCCACATCTGTAATATCATCTTCTGAAGACCAAATGCAGGATTATTATTTTTCGGTATTATCTTTTCTTTATGGAACTAACTATGAATATTAATGTCATGATTGTATCCATCAGTCTTTGTCTTCAATCTGTTTAGTGGCTGCCATGTTCATTATTCAGATGTCTGGTGAAAGGCTGCGTTTCTTTTGAAAAGGGAAACATACCGGTAGTTGTGGTCCCAGTGTGGACAGGTGGGCTGACATCCTGTATGGAAGCCTCCTAGATCCCATGTCTCAACCCCAAGACGAAGTGCTATACTAGTGTGGCAGCCATACTGGCGAAATGAAGAAAAAGAAAAGAAGAAAAGCTGCTCTGAAGAACTGAAATATTAAAAAAAATCAATATGTCAGGCTCAGTGACAGTAACAGCGAGTCTGGGCAAAGACGCTGTTGTTCGTGTTGACAGCAGCGTATGATCCACCCAGTTACCCGCTGCATGCCGCATGATGCGAGTCATTCACCCTTGAGAAGAAAGGAAGTACGGTCTATGATTGTATTGTATGATTGTATTACAAAATTTAATTTTGTTTCCTTAGACTGGTACACGGTGCCGTCCCTCGCGTTGGCGTTACAGGCCTGGATGACCAAGCGCTGTGTGTCACAGTGAACTACTCATCCTTCACTGCCTGGGTGAGGCTCTGCTCAAGCCTGGCCTCGGTGGTGATTTGCACATGCACACACCTGGCAAATGCCTAATCCAACACTAACATCAAGTCGACGCGCATTCTGAGAACATAAGACAGCAAACTAGTATTACCACTGCATAAATAAAATACTTGAAAAGATGAGTGTAGACTGTATAGTGTTCTCTTGCCAACTGTTACTTAGCCAAGTCTTGGAAACAACCTACACTCAAAAGATTGGTCTGTCCTCTACCCAGGCCAGTGGAGTATCATGCGAGTCATGGTGATACTCGCATCGAGTCGCATGCTCTGCTCCCCAGACGCCGTGAGACGGGCAGAGAAGGCTTCTCTGTCACCGGCTGTCACATGTCCATCAGCGACACGACGGTGTCTTTTTGGCGCTAGCCTGCATGGGCTAGGCTAGGTACCCAGGTGTAGAGTACGAGACTGGTACATGGTACTGCAATCATTCCATGAGTAGAGTCTCACGTGCCAGCTAGCGGGTTTGAGCCAGATCGCCCGTGAGTCGTGGGCCCATATCCATACTACATAGCGCCTTTGAGACCTGTCGACCCTCACGGCCTCAGGCTCAGCTCTACACTTGTACTCGCTCTGCAGACTGCAAGTCTGCATTGCCAAACGGTGGTGTGCGAGGCTGACTTGTGTCTCGTGCATGTGACGATGAAAACAACGACTTTCTTTGCGTAGTGTTTCCTTGCTGCTTCGCTCTTTGCTGTTGTTGATTTCAGCTCTTACTATCCCAGCTGTTCAGCCGTTCTTCCAGTTTTCGTCCGCCAACTCCTGTGGAAAACTAGTACGCGTAGACCTACACTAGCTGAGTTCTGTATTCCGATAGTGGACCTGGATCAACCGTCGTTCCTGTTTGTGTCCGTGTTTCGTGACATTACTTTCTTTACATTTCTTCCGCTGCCAGAATTCGCTACAGCCACTGTGTGACAACTATGAGCTGATGCAGGTATCACCAGTCTCGGAGAATAGTAGAAAGAATCCTTTTTGTGGTGCAGTCTTCGTTGTTTAGCCCAGGAACTTCGTCCTAGAATATGACTGTTAGTTCGTGTACAAGCAGTCAGCGTCGAGAGTTCGTCTGCCTGTTGTGCAGCGCAGCGCTAGTTGCCTGCATTCTATTGTTCAAGTGTGATGGTGTGCTGGATCGCAACACAAACGATCGCACTGAATCGAACAACCGTGCGGACGTGGACGACGCTGAAGCGCGTCTGGAGCGGCGTTTGCGAAATGAGGAGCGAGCCGCCCGGTTGCTCCTGGAAAGTCGTAGATCTACGACTGGCAACAGGTCGACATGGGAGAGACTACTGCCATCTCCTGTCAGAATTATGGACGCGATCAATGGTGCTGTTTACACCGTGAGGGCCGATAAATCGCTGCTTCAGTTTCTTGGGAAATCAGCGTCCAAGAAGCAGAATGAAGCTAATACTGCTACTAGCAGTGGAGACGACTTCCTGAAAGCAGATATCACCACGGGTACTGCGCTGCTGGACCGGCGGTATGTCAAGTCCGATTGGCGAGGTCAGGGCTGGAAGTGGAAAAAGCGAGTTGTGTTCATGATGTTCCAACCGACCCCAGTGGCGTTCGTTGCGTCGGGCCTGGTCTCCTGCCTGCTGCTACTTGCCTGGTGTATTATGAACAAGTGCTGAGCATTTGTGGAAAAGTTGCGACTTGAAATCCTACACACAGCTTGGCTCTGGTACACCACTGGCACTGGACATGGAGGGCCTTGGCTGAGTGGGTGCTGGTGGTGGAAGCCAGGACATGCAATACTAGTAGTACCAGTGCTATAGTTATAAATTTGAAGTGACAATTTCATCAGTGCTTGGAAATAAATTGATCAAGTCTGGGGCCCAGCCAAAGATGGTCCAAATGACCAGCCATCCCACATTCCCAGCCAATGATGCTCCAAATGATCAGCCATCCCACATTCCCAGCCCATGATGCTCCAAATGACCAGCCATCCCAGCCAATGATGATCCAAATGACCAGCCATCCCAGTCAATGATGATCCAACTGACCAGCCATCCCAGCCAATGATGATTCGAATGACCAGCCATCCCATATTAGGAATTCAGTACAGATTGATTGCTGAGATCATACCACGATAATCTCAAGTATGTGGGTAAGGCTGGGAACACCTTTACTGGACTCAACATAGGGTGAAATTAAATTTTCACAGTTGTGTTCCTGAACCCACCGTTATCCCAAATCTTGTTTGAAGAAATTCTCAGCATTTCACCTAGGTCCACCTAACTCACCCAACCTGAGTACAAATGTGTGGTGAGATATTGCCTAACTACAAGTACCCGGTTTTAGTATTAGTAGGTGTGCATAAGACGTGGGGATTATTCCAAGGGTTTTTTGTTAGCTTATTTTGATAGCAACCTGAAAATGTCCACGTCCATGTACATTGCATATTGTTGCTCTCAGTGAATAGCACTGGGTGTCACCATTGCTTGTCTAGGTAACAGGCATACACATACTCTAGTTGCCACGTTTCTGGAGATTGTCTTCCTGCTCGCGTAGTATTTTAGACATTAGACATTTTTTAGGCAGCGGAAGACCTTAGTTGTGATTGTGTTCCAGAGATTTTTGTAGACATTTTGAGAAACAGCAATATCGTTCAGCAAATCTCCGCCGCCTTCCTTTATTAAAATGTCCTAGTATTGTAGACATCTCGAGAAACAGCAATATCTCACAGCCAATCCTCACTAGCTATAAAGATTCTTCTTGTCAGCCTTTAAGGACGTTCTTCCAATCCTT
The DNA here is from genome assembly GCF_964019385.1 of Sycon ciliatum. Classification (NCBI taxonomy): domain Eukaryota; kingdom Metazoa; phylum Porifera; class Calcarea; order Leucosolenida; family Sycettidae; genus Sycon; species Sycon ciliatum. The sequence continues at coordinate 25,562,362 of NC_088648.1, forward strand.
GACCCCTCACACATACACAATACGCTTTTCTTCAATATAGACATGACTGTTTCACAGTGCTTTAAAGCCGGGAGGGGGGGGGGTGTGATTGCATGTATATAGGAGTAAACTTTTCTTGTTGTCCGCAAACTCCAACACAGCCACTTACTTATCATGCAAACTTCACTTCTCAACTCCAAAAACGGTCTCTTCACTGCCATTCAAACCGAAATTAAAATTAACATTACACCAAATTTTCGGGCCTGGCCCATCATCAGAGTAATGATATAAAGGAGTAACACACGTGTGGGTAGTAGCAGTATTTTTATAACTTCGGCTAGTATGATCACTACAATATTCACTTCGTTTTTGGAGTTAGACATGAGGAAACTGACACTCTGGGGGAGGGGGTGTGAGCCCCCTTCTCCGCACAGGAAGCGCAGTTCGATCGACAGCATTGTATACTTTAAAAAAAGGGAATCCCCGCAAACTGTTTTTGTCTTTTCACAGTACAGTCCTTTGTTGACTTCAGTATGAGTACATAGCCGATCCCCCACCCTCCACGTACACACACATAATTATAATATTATAAACTCCGTTTTGATCTCGTGTATTAAAACTGCATAACTTAATAACAAATAATCTGCGTGGAGATAATAATTTTAATATAGCTATGAATAGGATGAAGGCCGCAGACATCACGCAACTACGTTACTTGTTTGTTATTTCTAACACCTTTCTATTTACAGTACTTAACTTCAGTTTCTTTGGTTGTATCCTTAGTTCCGTTTTTCCCACTGATGATAGGAACAAGAAAATCGATTATGGGTTTTCAATAATATTTTTGTTATAAAATACACAGTAAATACATGTCAAACAAGTAACGTAGTTGCGTGATGTCTGCGGCCTTCATTCTATTCATAGCTATATTAACATTAATAACGTATCCTATTTCGCTACCACGAATACATTAATTGTGTGGCGGGAGAATCTACATTGTAGAACCATACTGTCATGATGATCGGTTAAAACCGTGAAACTCAGAGTTACAGAAGAAACGCTTTTCGTCCCTCTCAAGTGTGTGTTGTAGAACCATTATAGATAGATACTCTTCACGCCTCGTGTACATGTACATGTAGATACTCTTTACATGTACATTGTACATGTACAATGTACATGACATCTCCCCATAGCCCCATCTACCTTTGGTCTACGCCTTAATTAAGGGGGCAGCCTTAGGCCTTGACGGATTATGCTAATATTTTCGTGAAATTATGCTTTTCGCATTGCTGAAAAAATTGCAGAATTATGCCATTTTTATGCTAAAAGTTACCATATTATGCCGCATTATGCTCACATATGCTGCTAATGCAAAATAGTTCTGTGCAAAATAACAAGGGAATTTTTTTGTAGAGGGCGTTGTACTGTAGTAGCAAAAGTTCAACGGGGTCAACGCATCGTCCGACCTGGCTACGACCATCACTGATTGTAGTGGACTGGACATATTATCAAGGGAGTCGTAAACCTACAACTTCCTGGTGCATCTACATATGTACTTGTACTTGTACTTGGAGAACATGTACAACTGTATGGAATTTGATGCGAACAGGCGGATTATTACAATTTTATGCGATTCGTATGCAATTTGCCTCGAATTATGCGATTATTCGATTTTGGTAGGAATTATGCGAAATATTATGCTAGCATAATCCGTCAAGGCCTAGGCAGCCTGGTCGTAAAATCCTTGAAAAATCGAATTTCTAAATTCATATCTAGTACTACATTAGTTGAAAGAGCATGAATAGCTGCAAAATCTCTGAAAATTTGGTCTCCATCTGTCCAGCCGTTCAAGAGTTTGATTCGCTGCTGGCTGACAGACGTAATGAACCATATTCACAAGTCATGGCATTTGTCAGGTGCCGCATTTCCTTTGCCCTCCTAAGGTCATGTATAGTGTGCCTTAGAGGGTCTGGAACACGGAAAAGAATGGAGCAACAAGAGCCTCCCGCCACGCTGGCGGTTTCAGAGGCTGTTTAGTATTTTTTTAGGGCTTTGTTTCGTATTTTTTCATCCCTTTTCCTACAGAAAACTGGTTCTCTTTGGAATTGTCTTCCACCCCGATTGACAACTTTAGATTCCCTATCTGAATTCAAGCGTCATTTACGTATTCACATTGCTAAGTATCAGTTCGACTGCGCTGGTACACCTTTGATATGCAATCATTGATTTACATGCTTGTTCTTTTCTTTCCTGTCTTACATGTACTTTCTTTCCTTGTGTTTCTTATTATTCCTTTTTCAAACCAACATTTCACACTCACTTTGCGCACTTTCTCTCGCATCCTTTTAAAACTATGTTACTAGTATATACACAAATAGGAGATCCCCCAGATAGCCCGAGATAGGCGTTAGCCTTTGGGTAATCCTAAAATAAAGATTATTATTATTGTTATGTTATGGTTATGTCATCGTATGTACATGACATAATGTACACGTATTTGTGCAGGCGTTGTGGCCGGATTCCTGAAAAAAACAAAAAACAAAAAAAACAGACAGCTGCAGTCATGTTACTAGCTCGTACTGTCGTAGGTCTACGTACTTTTGAGTTTTGTAACATCAACGGTCCAACAATCCAGGATTCTGCATGCACTTCCCGTCCCGGCATTCATGAATCCTGGACTGAAGTGAACAGTGAAGGGCTAGGCACAACGCGACTCGACACTCGTGATGGATGAATCGCGCAGTAGAGCGATAGATAGCTTTCAGCACAGTGCACACCCTTGACGCCTAGCGCCTGCAAAGCTAAACTCTGCAGGATACGCGCGCCGCGCCTAGCGCCTGCATGACAGGCTCGCACGCCCAACACGGGTGTTTCGCAGCGGCCACTCGTCAAGATGGCGGCAAATCCGAGAGTACAAAAATTTCGACTCTGGCTATGTGAGCGGCGGATGCGAATCTCGCACGTGCATGCAAAATCTAGCCTTCTGCAGATCTGGATAGAGCTAGAGCAAGTGTACGTGTGTACGTGTGGGAACGACGACTTTTTCCGAGAGAGAATGTGGCTCTTTTCATCCCAACATTTTACTCGCCACGCTCTCCCTCCCAGCTTATTGAAACGAGTGTCTGCTACCGAGTAGAAGTCTCCATCTTCACAGCAGGCCAGGCAAAATCGCAAAATCGCAACGTTGAAATACTTTGCTCACTTGGTGTTTTTGGTCCTTTGAGATGATGTGGCTGTTGTGTACAACTCGAAGTGACAAACTTGAGACCCCCGCGCCACAAAAAACTAAGGCGCGCCACAAAGTTTCGTTTGGCTATTCAATGAAAGGATGTATGGAAGCAGGGATAAAAACTATCGTGGCTGCCGGCAAAACTCTTAGTAATGTAATAAACGGGGTTGTGACTTTGGTAATTCCAAGGAGAATGTACGCACGGCCATTCCACAACGAAGACGAAACTACGAGCTCAAAAACACTCCGATTTTCAAACAAACGACACAGGAAAGAAGATATGGCCGCAGTGTTCCCGTGTGGCCTTCAAAACACCTAATTTTACTCCGATAGCGGCTGGTTCAGGGCAAATTCAGGCCCAATTCGACAGCGTCGTACCGCTCAGATTCGCCCAAAACATGAGGAAATGTACGGTAGATCCGAATGCGTACGCATTTTGCGTACGGGGACGACTGGCCAGAGTTCATGCACTGCAAACACCCGTGCCAAACGTGTGGTTGCATTCACCTACACAATATGCCATGTACATGTACATCATCATTCATTGTAAACAAAATTGACATTGTAGATCAAGAGGTTTTGGCTTTTGCTGTTGCCAGTGCTGGCAGTGCAACTAGTGGTACGAACGCCAACAACACGCTGATTTGGCAAAGGAAGTGCCGCGCCTCTCCGTACCGGGGTAGCGGATTCGCCCGGCGTTGATGTCTTCCGACTCCTCGCATCAGCCCTCCGAACTAGTGAGTCGTGACTGTAACTGGCTGCATGCTCATTATCTTGCTTGGACAGGAGGAGACCGTGTGAGTGTGAGGGGTTCCACTGGCTGTGGCGACATGTCCTGCATGCGGTGACAGCTAGTCCTTGCAGCATGCACTGAACAGTACTAGTACGTGATCGTGAGTAGACTACTGGCAAGACACGTGTTGGAATCAATCACATCGTCCCCTTCACATCAAAGGCAGTAATAGTTAGTTTGTTTGACCACAGATTCGCCTAGTGACGGCTGTTGCTCGTGCGTGGTTGCTGTCAAGTCTCGATCAGCGTAGGCGATAGCTACGCTGAGCGCTGGCTAGCTGTTCTGCTCACTCGATCGATCGAATCAGTGCAATCACTGGTTAGTGCCGTCGTCTTGCGCACTCTCGAGCTCACACTCACAGTCATAGTCATAAACATTATGTTTGTGTTGAGAGTCACATTTTCTCCGCGCTGTGGCTAGACTTCCGTAAAGCCGCCATCATCAACTACTCGAACTCGTAGAGTCTCACTCGTAGTGCCCCTGACGGCCAGTAGATCTACGACTAAGAGAACCTAGAGACTAGAGTGACTAGACTGGCTGCAGCTGCGGATCTGCCTTCAACTCTGGCCGTTGCCGGCGTTGGCGAAACTCCAGTGGTTCTGGTCCCTCAGGGAGCACAACAGCGTTCAGTCAGTGTTAGTACTCGCCCAAATCTAGTATTTTGAGAAGATCTGTTTACAATTGTAGACCTTGAGATTGTGGAGATCCCGCAAAACCTATGCGCAGCAATCCGCAAGTACATTTGGTTGAAGTCGTCTAGAAACTGTCGTTCAACGGATCCGCCTGTACCGGCCGGGGCGCTTACAGTACGGAACAATCGCGTGGACTGAGAATCGCTGGTTGTGGAAAACAGCTGAGCCCGAACACGATGAGTATCAAGGTGAGAGATCAAAGGGGAACAGGACATAATTGTGCAGTGTGTTTTTACATTCTACTTTCTACTTTCGCGTACAGTACATGTGTTTGCAAAGCATTTTTGTTGACAGTTTTGCTTTCTGCATGACTTGTGACCTGACGTGGAATTTATCAACGACGTCCAAACATTTAAAAAATATATATTTTGCGCAGATAACACGGCTGTCAAGAAGCGGCAACTAACTTACTTAGAAAGATGGCGTCGGTTCGAGATGGCATGGTAACCGCGCACGTGCCGTGGTCCGTGACTTGCTCATGTATGCACGCAAATGCAAGTCATAAACTCACAAAGATCGTCTTTGCATTTGGAGAAAATATCTTCGACTCTCTTTGGAGGTTGGTGAGGTTTGCCTAATCTTTACTTGATTGCGATGCCGGTATGTCCTCTTAATAATTAGAACAAAGAGAGCTGATGATCGCTTCATTGCTGAGCAGAAGTAACAATCAACTCTGTCCTCAGTGCCAAAGGCAGACGGCTGCAATTCCACAACGCTCATTTCATGATGATGGAAACAATATTCGTGTACTAGTACACACTTGGACCATTTGGTCATCCCTATTCTAGCCGCTAGTCCGTCCAGCAACCAGATATCGACTATTACGATAAGGACAACTGCGTGAACGAGGGCTCGCCCAGCAAATACAATTCAAGTCGTGACTCCAGTCAAGAATTAGGGTCTTTTTCGAGAACTTCACAAATACAGGCCAAGGCACCCCACGAAACTGATAGATGGCACGAACGAAAGACAAATAGGCTAGTCAAAGTGTCCCAAGTGATTGAAAACAGCAGATCTACCAAATAAGACAGCTACATGTGCCTAAACAACGATTCCCATACAGTAGAGAGTAGTATCAGGGAGAATGAAAGCCTTGGAAGTGCACAAATACAGCCACGACCGTCACAAAAATTGGACGACCGCCACAAAAAAATTCTCATTTGCTCTACCTCCTTGAAGGGTGAAAGTTACCAGTTATCCTATAGCGATGTCAGTTTATGCCTGTTGGAACCGCCCACAGCCCGCACGAAATACCGTTCAAATAATTCCAGGATGCAATTGCAGCTCCAGACAGGAGGAAGAAGAACACCGTGAAAGAAAACGGCAACGATGCCCAAACTTTCGGGAAACGGCTGAAGTCTTCCTGAAGATGTTAACATTGAATAGCCATCGATTGCCAGCGTGGTTTGGTGACTTTAGAACTGTTTTGAGACTTAGAATGAAGCATATCTCAAATTTGATGGAATTGTTACCTGTCAAATGCGTGGGCGAGCAGGCCAGCTGACTGGTTATTCATGAGCATGCATTGATTTTTCATGGTTCACGTGCAGAAAACTAAGTTGCCGCGATCCAAGTGCAGCTAACAGCCGTGATAACAGTCTGCGAAAATAAATTTAATGAGTTGTATTCTGTATGTCAAGAGTGAAGAGCAGCTTTAATTCTCCATTTGATCTGTTGTTTTGTGTCGTTAAGTTAAAGAACTTATCCATACATCTTCACGACACTCTCCAAACGGTCTCTGGGCTACACCAATCACTAAAAGAAAAAGAGAGATAATAGAGAGGTTGCGCACAACAAAACTTCGTAAGATTTTGACCGTCCGGGTTCGAGTAACGAAAGTTGATACGAAGATCCGTCCAAACGCGACCGAAACAGAGTGGATCTACAAGAAATGTTCTCGTCGATTGGAGTGCTAAAATACTGATATTTACAACTCCCTGTCTTGACTCTTCGCACCCGTGCGGCTGCCGTGTCGACCCACTACGAAAAGGTTCACACGTTCGCAACCTCACATTTTACGAATATTCGTTAGCTTTTTTCGTTAAAACTTTTCGTTTCGGTGCTACAAATTTTCGTTGTGCGCAAACTCTCTAATGATTCGAATTTTCTGCCCGAAAATTCCAATCATTCGTGAGGTTTTGCATTCCGAATTTCAGTTCGGCGTTCTTCGGTCATTTGGCGAACATCAAAATGTTGAATTTTCGAACCAACTTTTGTTTTGCAGAGCATCATGTGGTTTCATTTCATGAGCTCCAGCATCAGCAATGTCCTGTCCCGCGCTCCTTTCATTGCTGATTCCACGAACCTTTGATCGCCCAAAGAGTCGAGGGCCAAATCTGCCTCCTCAGTCGCCTCAGAAGAACCAACTCCATGCCCAAGTCAAATTTTATGCGTATCGCCATAGTCTTTTCAGCCGCACAGATGATGGTGATGACACTCCAGGCGAAAGAGAGTAGACAGGCAGTGGGAAGAAGCAAGCAGAGGTAGCTGGCGATGCTGCTGTCGCCGAAGACGCCTGTGAAGCCATGCCGAGATAAGAAACCTCTTTGGATATATCTCGCGCTAGCGCTATCTACAAGAAACTTCTTCCGAAAAATACTTTCGGCAAAGTGAGCTTTTTCCGAGGAAACATGCCGAATCTTCAAGTGCATTTTCCAACCCCGCTCCCGCGTGCCGAATCTTTTGCCGAATTTCGGAATGCAAAACCTCACTATTATCCGCATTTTCGGGCAAGCCACATCTTCAGGACCTGAAGATGTGCTTGGGTGGGGGGGGGGGGGGGTGCGGCTTATACTCCAGTATGGCTGAAAAATCCGCTATCATTGTAATTGGCCAAGTCCTGGCCGTTTTGTTCAGCAGCCCAATAGTACTGACTGCTGTACTTTATACCACGCAGCTGGTGTTGTACTGGCCGACAAAAGAAAACTATCATTGACATGTTCCATGCAGTTTTGTGCCCATTCCGCCCCACTCTCCCACTGCGTAGCATTGAGAGTACATGAAAACCAGAGTGTGCAGCTTGGGGCCTTCTCTGCTATGGGTGTCTGTCACGGCGGAATTCCGTGATTACATCATATTTGGTGCAGATCTGAGGCGGGAAATGGCGTAGTGCGTGCAACTGAGCTGCAGTTGTGCAGAAAGAGACCTGCTTGAATCCTGCTTGTACGCACTACATCACTAAAATGATGTAATCACGGAATTTCGCCGTGACAGCAACCCATCCAAGCTGCACACTCTGGTTTTCATGTACTCTTGGTAGCATGCAGGTGCTTTCTCACGAGAAAAAAAAGCGTTCTGACTACTTTATCGAAATTACTACAAGGTACAAGTAGGAGCTATTGTGCTCAAGAAATTTATTCTGTTGAACAACAATATTTCAAGACATTGAGTGAATATAATTTCTTTGAGGTGCGTACAACTGAAATTGGCACCGTTTGAATCTCCCTTGGAGTCAACATTGCTCAATTGCTCAGAGCTATTTTCAACAGAACGACCAGTCGATCAAAGTCATGAAATAGTTTTGTCAGTGTTTTTGTTGACCCAGACCGAGTGTCCAACGTCTTAATATTGCATGTATCTGTTCAATGTCGGCATAGCAACTCCAATGGTCTCGATTGTAAACGTGTAACACAGCCGTTTGACTTGCGATGTAAAATAAAAACAAATACAAATAATACAATTCTCTCCGTGCACTTCAGATGCATGCTGCTGTGCCTAATAGTGATACAAGGACCAACAATGAAATGACCACAATTCAGAATCAACAGCCAGTGATTCCAGCAACTTCCCTCTCTGGGTCTCTGGGACTTTACAACTTGTGCATGTATCTAACGCCTGGCTTATCTAAGCAGGGCTCTCCACTACTCTGTACCCATACTGGGCAGTGTTGATGTGCACATGGGAGTCACAACACGGCTTTTTTTCTCTATTGTGTGTTATAATTATAACGGAAATCATTCCCATTGAGATCAAGTCTAGTCCTTCCTGACTCAACTTCCTGTGCATTGCCCTGTGCCTATCTCTGTGTTCAGGATAAATGCAGTGAACATGCCTACCTTTTAGCCACACAGCTCTGCACTTGACACGCTGGACGTTTGATCTGATTTCTAGCTGAACAGCAATTTCGCCTGTCAACTGGCACTTGTGAATACATAAACTCAAGTGCTTGTACACCCACTACATCCAACTCATCACTGTCCCCTGTCTTTGGCCTGCTTTGCTGTATCTGATTGTGCTTGGAATCAAGTAAAAGAAAAGAAGTGGAAATGGAAAAGGAGCATGGTTGCCTGTATGAGTGCTCCTAAACGCGCAGCACCAGAAAGACCTCTCATTATTATAGCATCAAACACATTTTATTCTTTTAATATTTAATAATTATGAATCAGAACAGTTACAACTACTGTCTTGCTGAGTCATGTGACAGTTAGTGGTAGATGCATTCCAAGTAGGACATTCATTCATTCAGGGCACCAGGCAACCTCCAGTCAACCTACCAGGGGTACAGTATTTGATGGCATCAAGGATGATGTAACTGATGATGATGATGTAATGGGTTGAGCTGCAGTATAATAGAGGCTGAACGTGCTGCGAATCGTGCCATTGCCGTGTTTGTGCGTGCAGAAGATGATACTGTCTATTCGCTCCAAGAAGAGCTCGAAATCCTCAGCAGCCGCCAGCGCAGATGAGTTTCAACTGAATTACTACTGGGGAGCCCTGTCCAAGTGAGTGGCTGCTGAATTTCAGCGTAGAGTTATTACTGACAATATAGATGTCAGATATTCGTCTGTTTCATGTTGAATTTGATGTAGCCTGAAAGGTGAAATGTCAGAAAAATGTACCGTCTCCACCAGGGCTTTGACCAGTGATGCCCTCCCTATGTTATACAGTAGTTGAATAATTGAGAAGAAGGGTTTATTGACGATATTTGTAACTCGTGTTACATAGCTAGCAATCCTCAGGGAAAGTACAATTACTTGTATTGTGTTTCTAGTCCACGTCTAGGTTAGCAAGCAGCATGCTCACAGTGCTCTTGTAGAGCAATGTTTGTCGACCAGTATTTGCACTGACAATGAACTTCTTGTGAGAAAGCCCAGCTCACACCAGTTAAGACCAGGAGTGCATAATCATGCCCGATGCACCCAAAAACAGTTTCCAACCTGTTCATCTTATGTGCATTTGTGCGGTACTTGTGACTACGTCTGTGCGTGTTTCTGCGTCAGGGAGACCGAAATTCAAATCCTCAGCAAATGCCGAGACGGCTCTTACCTGCTACGGGACTGCCACAGCGATCCTGATCTCTTCACCTTGGCTGTAAAGTAAGTTAACATGTTGAGGCGTGACGGTGCGGACACAGTGGCACTCCGCACGTCTAACCCACATAACCGGGGGTGGATTCAAGCTTTCTCAGCTAGCAATAACTAGTATTACATCTTGATTTGAAGTTTTTTTTGGTTTGGGTTTAAAATTCTTTTATTTTACACATGCATTTCTTCTCCAGGGTATGATTTATTGCATTTTAAACCATTGTGTTAATTTGCCCGTAAGAGAGGCCGAAACAAACTAGTATTACATCCAGCACATTCCGTGTAGGAGATACAGTAAAAGATGACCGCTGGCGACCACGTGGCCCAGATGGCCACTGTAACCAGGAACCAGGGATGTCATTCACAGTTTAGCGACCCTGGACAAGGAGACCACCTGGTAACAGAGACCACGTTTTGAAGGTCCCTTGAGCGGTCGTCTTAGTCGGGTTTCACTGTACCACACGCACTCGTTTATCGGGTGGTCCGGGACCAGGCACTGCCCGTAACTTCGAAATGTCCGTCACTTCGAATCACATACATTTTGATGGGGAAAGGCAATAGAAAATGGCATATGATGTCACTATTTCCACAAAAAAAAGCGACAAAAGAGTAGTAATATTTCCACTGAAACTCGCCCACAAGGTGCCCGGTAGACCGAAGTGCCCGTAAATTTGGGGTCCGTAAAACTGAGGTATGAGTGCGCCACCAAGGTTTGTCTAAGTTTCTGTCCCTGTGATTTATGCTGACATGTTCTGTGCTTTCTCCCGTCCAGGAATGGTTCCAGGATCTACCGATACAGATGCTGTGTGTCTGTTGCCATGGAGATGATCCGAATGGGCGAATCCTGTAGTGATGGTGATGGACATTTGATCGTCTTCACTCGACCCATTCTCAGACCTAAGGTAAGATTTTAGCACATTTAATGGTTATTCTTTTACATGTACGGTCAACGTTGCGGATAACGACACTCGGCGGGGCATCAGAAACATGTCCCTATTCGCGAAATGTCGTTATACCCGAAGTCTCATTATATGTATACAGGTAGATGGGACCTTACTCTGGGCATGGAAATTCTGTCGTAATACGCGAATGGCCGTTATATCTGCCGTCGTTATTAGCGAAATTGATTGTACTTTTCACATTCAGGTCTCTCCCATGACCGTTACCAAGAGTAGATAAACAAGAGTGTGCAACTCCGGATCTCTCCTGCATAATCTGAAGATACCCCCGCCCACGGTGGAATTTTGTGTTGACGTCACCTTTTTTCAGAAGAACGCGCATTTTGCCGCAGAGCAGTGTGAGAGCACGTGCTGGGCACCGGCCTTGTATACATGTAGTGTAAAGCCGGCCAAGAGCACGAGGGAAAACTTTCTGAAAGACTCGCAGCGCGTGCGTCGTCGAAAAGATTACGTCAACAAAAAATTCCGCCGTGGGCCTACCCATCCGCTCTTGTTTATCTACTCTTGCCGTTACTGTAGTAGTTATGCATCACCACTAAAAGCAGTAAAGCATGGTCACTGCACAATTTTTACTCTTCATTGCAATGTGCAGGTTTTTTGCCCCCGAAACGCTTGTTTACATTAGTGGAGTGTCACCGTGAAGTAAATGCTAGATTTGAGGTGCATCACCAGTACAGTGAGCTGACTTAGCTTGAATTCACATGAATATAATTATACCAGTGTTGCGAAATAGTTAATCCTTATCCCCCCCCCTCCTTTTTTTTTTCCTCCTCTCGCGCAACATGTGTTGCTGCTCCCATGCATTTAGATACGGAGTGAGACGGGTGCCGTGGTTGTCTGATGTAGTGCACACAGTGTGATATATACTAGACTACTAAGTAGTGATAACACTGGTTTTCCGGAGTATAAGCCACACTTTGAACACTTGCAATGCACCGAACAAAATTGGTGCAGCTTATACTATGAAGTATGATTGTCAAATGAACTGTGAAGTACAGGGCAGATGTCTGTATTTTGTGACAATAAAATCTGGATGTGGCTTCTACTCCGGAAAATATGGTACACGTGTGTTGTGTGTGTGTGTGTGTGTGTGTGTGTGTGTGTGTGTGTGTGTGTGTGTGTGTGTGTGTGTGTGTGTGTGTGTGTGTGTGTGTGTTAGAATGACACTGGGCAGATGTCCTTTGGGCTTCTATTGGTTGCAGTAGGGTTTACCGGGTGTTAGCAGCTTTCGTGAGTTCCCGTCGGGAACGGATACAATAATTTACTTTCTTTTACTTGTTTGCAGCCCCTAGAAGTAGAGCTGATGCATTCTTTTTTTTTATCCCCTGTCATTGTCTATACGTGCAGAATTACCCTCCGGCAAGCCCGAAAACAGAACGGAGCTATGTTGAATTGCTGGAGAGCTGATGAAGAAGAGGGCGTGTTCGGAATGCAGAATATGATGTGCCGCGCTACACACATGAAACCGTGCACACTGCGGTGTCCACGCAGTGCGGACCCGGCTGCTGTTGTCACTGCACTCTTCTCCTGCAGTTGATATCAGTTTGGTGCTGACCAAACCAACTACCGCTGTGTTCATCTCGAATACAGTAAAACCATTTTCGAAGCGGACGCCCTTGGTGCAGCGGAAACTGTCCTGACAAGACAGGATTCCTCGTGATACCGGGATGCACGTTAAAATCCACAGTACGCCTGTGCATGGAATCGACAGTACGCCGGTGCATGGAATTTTCACGGTCAGTACTGGTTTCCGCTTGGTACAGGATCCGGCAAACTCCAATTTTACTGTATTGTATGTACTCTTTGTCTGACCTATATCCCATCTAGAGCTTCTTTCATGGGCATTTTATTTTGAAATCCATAATTATCGTTACTGAACTTTTCGGCTCAAGTTAGTGAAATGTTTCAACTTTCAATTTAAATCAAATCTTTCTACGCAAATCTCCATCGAACTTTCTGAAAATAATGATTATCTTCTTTTTGACACGTTTGCCAAGTCTTGATAAAGTTCATGATAAAGTTCATGTGTCATTGACATTCTGTTGAAATTTCCTCAGCACTTGATGTGTGGATAGGCCTATTTATTATTATCAATCTCCACCTTTCACCTCATGCTCTTGAGAGTGCTTTATTGGTTTGAAACGATCTGATACGAAACATTTTATTCTGCCCTTGTTGGGCCATGGGCTCTACTGACGTAGTTAGTGGGCTGTGCACTTGTGCAGTGTGCAGATAAGCCCCTTGTTCAAGTATGTCAACAACAGCTTGAATGGGACCACTGCATGCTAAGAAATGCTGCACAAGCTTGAACGCTGAAACAAAACAAAAAAACTTCAATGCCCTGCATTCATTATTACTATATTAGTACTTAGCAGGCTGTCAGTGTCTGTGTTTAGTGAATCACGTAGAAGCGACGGGAGTGAACTTCTGAGTCGGAGACCAACTCCGCAGGGTCAAGGACGACCAGTGTTTACCTCCGATGCGCATAATGCGCATGTCATGTATTGTAAAAGTGACCAAAATTGAGCAGTAGCGCTTGATTGTTTCACCTTTCACATACATGTACATGTACTTGGTGTTTGTCATTATTCTGCAAGTCATCCAAGGGTAGCCTACGAGGCCGAGGAAGGGGCAATGAGCTGCATGACGAAATTAATTATTTGAATGAATGCTTCCAAAAATAAAATTTTTAAAAATGTCAAACCCTTCAATCAATACCACTGCAATATCGATCCGTGCGTTGAAAATAGTCTACGATGTCGGGTTCTACTTCTACTGAAGTGAAGACGTGTACAGTCATGTGGTTTGTGGGTGTACATACAATTGCGGCCAGTGTTTACCTAAGGCGCGCGTCATGTACATGTACATGTACATGTATTTGGAAAATGATCAAAACTGTGCACCTAATAGCGCTTGTTCGTGTTCACCTTTCACTGACCTGGTCTACTCTTGTGTGTAGTTATCGTGCCAAGTCATCCAATGCTTGCCTACAATAACTCTACCTCAACAGTACATGTAACAGGAAATGGTAATGAATTGCATGACGTGAATGAATGCCTATTTTCCATGTTTCAAACCCTCCAATTAATACCTTCAGAATACCAGTCATCGTCAGTCGATAGAGAATAAACAATCAGACAAAATTGTTATTGTTATTGTGTGTGTGTGATATTGTGTGTGATATTGTGTGTGTTATTGTGTGTGTTATTGTGTGTGTTATTGTGTGTGTTATTGTGTGTGTTATTGTGTGTGTTATTGTGTGTGATCGCACGTGTACAATCACCGTTGTACATCTGTCCAGAATGCTCTCAACGACCTGAACCTTCCAAGCTGAATGGCCGTTGGTTTGTGCAGTGGAAATGTGTTAGAGCTACACTGTACAATGATCATGTTGCTGAGGCGGCTATCCCCCCTGTTGAGGTTGATGGCCGTGCTCATTTATACCATGTTCTCATAATTCTGCTTTTCGTGTCATTCTTGCTTCTTGTGTTTGTTTTTTTCTCCTCTAGTTTTCTTATGTTCGCGGAGAAGGTGGAGAGCCGGAACGCAGAATTTTTTTTAATTTTTTCTTTAATTATTTACTTTTTTACCAGGCGTGGGCCATCCCGGGGGATCCCCTGATCATAGGTGCCAAACACACAAAAAAATGATCATGTACAATGTACAATGTACATGTACATGTAGGTGTCCGGTTGTTCAATGTCTCAGTACAGTAAAACCTACATGTAGTTTAAGCGGCCACCCCACGGTGCAATCAACAGCAGTACATGTAATTAAAGCCCCAGGTGGTCTTTAGAACCAGGTCCAACAGGTTCAGTGTAGAGCTGTCCGTGCATGGAAAAATGGTCGTTAAGAGCAGGTGATCGCTAAAACCAGAGGTCGCTTACACCAGGTGTCACTGTACTCCCTGTCACTGTCAGTTTTGTGCTTTATTTATTTAACCCTGTTACAGTAGTGGAAACATATACATAATTATACATGTACAATGTAAAAAGTAAAAAAAAAAAAAGTAAATTATCGTATCCGTTCCCGAAGGGAACTCATGCATGTACAATGTAGTTACGTTTAACTCGTATCCATTTTGTCCTTTCATATTTTTAAACATTTTCCCTTTTATTAAACTCGCTGTGGTAGTCCGCAGCTCAACTGTGCACACTGGCGGATATGAACATTTTTTCGGCACCGAACATTCCGACACTCTACTCATGCAGTCAGGGAGCCTGTGATACGCGATCCGGCAAGTCTTACAAACTATCACGGAAGTACAGGTTCAGCCGCTGATCCATAATTATGTGCTTGCGTGCATGTTTCTTTGTCCTGGTCCGTGTCGCCAGGACAAACGAGAATAATGATCGGTTCACTTGAACTTGTCGCCAGCATTGCAGCAATGATGTTGCCAGAAACGAATGGCAGCAGAGCGTGTTTGTTGTGTGTAGTTCGTGTGTGGTCCTAAACGAGGAGGTAATGACGTTGCGGAATCTTGCAGGGGCAAGTACATACAGGTACATCTACTGTACATGTAACGTACAACCTACCATGATCGCAAGTGCAGGATATGATCAACCTACTTGTGTGCTGATAGTAATACCGTGCTGCAGGCCAGAATGCCCAGAACGGCAGAAGATAATAGCCTTCATTACTATAATCATTACATTTTGGCGACACCTTCCACCCTATCGGCGCCAGCTATGAGAGGTGTGGTGGTGATGGGGAGAAGAGTGAAGCAAGGGCGTTTCTTGTAAGTTGTAGAGAGCTACAAGTATGTACAGGTACATACATGACTTTGCATGTCCTGTACAGTGTACGTGTACATGTAATAATAATGGTAGGTGGAGAGTGGGGAATACATTGTGTGTACATGTACATGTACTTCGAAGTACATTTTTAAAACACTGAGAGTGTGTCCAGTCGCTCGAAGAGTAGTTGTGATTCCACTCGCGATGTATTGATAGTGGAGCAATGAGTAGCGGCTGTTGGAAATACATGAGTACTAATTCTTTGTGGAATCGCGAATGTGCCCTGGAATTCACAACGAACAACTTAGTGACTAGGGTGTTGAGCCAACAACAAACTTTAATGTAGAAAGGAAAGGGGCATAAAATGGATACGAGAGTGACTGTCCACCACTGTTGGTTAGCGCTTCGGAGATGTGTTAGAGAGAGAGAGAGAGAGGGGGGAGAGAGGGAGAGAGAGAGAGAGAGAGAGAGAGAGAGAGAGAGAGAGAGAGAGAGAGAGAGAGAGAGAGAGAGAGAGAGAAAGAGAGAGAGGGAGAGAGAGAGAGAGAGCGAGAGAGAGAGAGAGATAGAGAGAGGGAGATAGAGAGATACATGTAGATAGATAGATAGATAGATAGAGAGAGAGAGAAAGAGAGAGAGAGAGAGAGAGAGAGAGAGAGAGAGAGAGAGAGAGAGAGAGAGAGAGAGAGAGAGAGAGAGAGAGAGAGAGAGAGAGAGAGAGAGAGAGAGAGAGAGAGAGAGAGAGAGAGAGAGAGAGAGAGAGAGAGAGAGGGAGAGAGAGAGAGAGAATGAGATATAGACCGATAAAAGCGATATCGAAAATACATATAATATCTATATCCAATACCCCTACCCCCATTCCATAATGGACATGTATCTGTGGGATCCCTGTGTGCTAAGTAATGCTGCTCAATGAAAGCCGATAGTCGATACTGGAGGTCAGTTTTTAAAGTACATGCACAGGCCAGCCAAACCTGCCAAGCAGCGAGTCGTAAAAATATTACTTAAAATGGTGTTTTACGACTCCCTCCTGCTGGCAACAATCATTCATGGTTCAGACTGGACTCACGAGATCGGATTGCATCGAGAAAGACTGTATGATTGTGCATGTGTGTCATACTGAGTGTGCACCTGTAGACTTTTAAAAATCTTTGCATGACTTGTAGACTGCCAGCGTAGACGCTTTTCACAGTCACCTGATATTCACAACACCACACACCTGATACTCACAACACTACACACCCGTTCAGCAGTTGATCAAAAAGACCACAAGTTGATTTCAGTATCCATGACTTTCGTTTCAAACACAATGTGTACAATATCACGGACAACAAAACTGCTGATCACACCATCAGCAAGAACTTCGTATATCGAAGTATAAAGATAATTATTCTTGTGAGTAATCAACGTGATTTCAAGCGCCACCGAATAGCTCGGAAACTGTAAAACTATGGTAATCTGTATAATAAAATAGTTGCCTCAAAATTGTAGAAACGTCAAAAGCGACAGCACTGCATGCATTGAGTATGAGATCGGCACAATCCGGGCATGCACGGTATCCGATTGACGATGCTAGTACGCGAAGTGAGCATAATATTGCTTGGGGTGGAAGCTATGAAGATGTGCGCCGCATAGCCAGCAACGTCTACAGAGATAGGATAGGGTGGCGGCATGACAATCAACACTTGGAATTGGTTCCCATTCTCTCTCTCTCTTGTCTTCCTCTGGTACTGTATCGATTATGACGGCGCGTCGTAAACTGCGGAAGACTTGTCAGTGCCAAGAGGTTCGATGCCCTGTCGCAAGACGTCAAGTACAAGAGAACACCAAGGAGTATGAGAACGTAGAATGATATCCACAAGCAAATACAGCATATACCCGGGCCAAACCCTCCAACAAGTCCATGGAAGCAGTCTGACAGCTGAATAATAATAATAATTATATATTATGATCTGGAAAGCCATGTACATGAAATCTAGAAAGCACGCGGAAAACTGGAGATGGCAAGCAAGCGCTGCAACACGATTCTGGAGCCTTGGGTGGGGACTTGTACATGTACATGTACCTGTACCGGTATTTCTGTTTACATTTAGATGCACGGCTATACTCAGTACTAGTATCTAATAAACTAACTGCACGCTTGTGGCATAAACCTCTGCTGCATAATGAGGGGCATTGACGTCAGCAAAGTGACCATCAGCATGTGGGGAATCCTATGAGACTGACTAGAAGTAGAAGTAGAAGTACTTGAAGCTTGGAAGGTCCCCCCCCCTCTAAAATTAATGAAGGCATGTGCAAAATAAGACCCAGATGTTCATGGGAAAGAGCTTCAGACTTGACCACGTGATGATCTAAGCCGGAAGCGTAGCTAGCTAGCTTCATACCTTGGGTCTGGTGACGGCATGTTTCAGGTTGACTTGGTTTCCGTACTCGTCGGTGCACGACATGCTGGACTCTGCAATACCCATCACGAGCTCCTCGGTGATGCGATACCTGCATACCGTGTCACCAGTTCTGTGAGACACAACAAAGGAGAGGAAATAGCAACTTGTTGGAGCAGACATGCAACCGACAAATGGCCCACTAATGTCTCAGGTGCTGAATGCCATCCACATCCAGGCCTTCGGTTTAAAAAATGCACTGCACTAGGTGGTACTCAAAGTCGAAATGCCTCAAGACTAAATTTGAAATATTGAAAGCAGTCCTGTGCTGTGGGGCCATGAAGGTTATGCGTGCAAGTAGGCAGGCTTTTGAATTTCTATTGTCCTCAGACTCCTCACACAGCTTTCCTGCACACCAATCTCAACGCGTATCCATGGGTGAGGCAACAAAGGTTTTCGTGGATTGCCAATAGCATTGATTGAGAGGTGAATACTAGTACTTGCAAGTACTAGTACAATCATGTCGTTGTTCTGTTGCAATGACCACCATTTGCATTTGAATAAGACCAAGGATGAGGGCTAAGCTCTGTTGCCTAATCTCCAACTCACAGCTACTACCCCCCCCCCCCCTGGCATTCCCGTGGCAGTCCACTCATATTATGCAGCCACTCACTCGAAGTGGTCACAACACACCTCTTTTAAAAACTAGGCAAGCGGGCTGCAATGAACATGCGGAGCTGTACAATGCACATTGTATTGTATTGTATTGCACATGACTCAGTGCACATACTACTAGTATATGTACTAGCACTCACCTCACACTCAACGTGATCAGTGCTGGCTCGCTGATACAATCCCTGAACAGGTATGATCCGTCCTGACATTCGCTCAGAATAGCTACTTCATGATCCCTGTAAGAAAGACAGAGTGGAATATAGACACAAGAAATGAAATACATTCATCATGTACATGTAGGTGCAATGTACATGTACATGTATATGGTCAGTGTTCCAATACAGAGCGATTTTTGTATTACATGTGGTTTATATACTTAATACGTGACTACATGCCAATAAAGGGCACCATTCCAATAAACAACCAAACCACGACGTCTTTATTATTGTGACAGCTAGTTTGAAGTGCGCGTTATTCTTGATGAAAGTGCCCATGAAGTAAAGACATCCCCACTCCGTTTCATGCGCACACACATCGTACGACCTTTTACCCAGGCCTTTGCACGTTTCTTCAAAACTAGTGTAGGAAGTGGTGTCCACCAAAGCACGTTGAAGTGTGGTGGCATTGTCAGTTGTTCCCCAGTGTTTGGCGATACTGTCTGCAGACCCACCTCTACTAATTTATTTCACAATTGCCATTGATGCGCTCGTGGGACTGTACACAGATTGGAAATGTTCCTGGCTGATTGTCCGAAAGCAGTAGCGGCCAGCACAATTGCATAGCCGGTTGTAACGCGAACGTGCGAACTCTAGGTTTACTCACTAGAGTCACAATACATGGTGCATTTCCAAAATGTTTCATTGCAGCACATGTACAAGGCAGACGCCTTCAGGGAAAGTCTAAAATGAAAGTGCGATGATGGCTAGAAATGAATTGCTACGTGTACATGTACGTGTTCTGTATGTGGGAATAATTTGCCCTGCACTTTTAAAGAGGTCTGCCCCCTACTGTGGACCTGGAAGCTACTTGCAACATCAACACAACACAACACGAACGTGATTCTACAGTCCATCAGCAGCGGCGTTGTGTTAATACACGCTACGCATGACAATTCCGCTGGAAAATGCCAGCCAGGGCTGAGGCGGTGGGAAATTGAAACCCGCCCAACAACAGTACCCCCATCAGACTGCCTTGCCTGCATTACTGTTTGCACCGCGTTCCGTGCCAACATTTTTGGAGCAGCGCATGACTGTCACGCGCTACAGATCATTAAAATGTTTCACAACCAGGCGAAGCAAACAGTGACACTGATGATACTAGTATTCAGGTGCAGTGATATCCAGTATCCTACTGTTACTAGTATTTCTTGGGAAATGATATCTGGGATCATGGCAGAGGATAGTAATGTACTTAAGTTCTAGCTAGGCCAGAGCTTCCGGTGACAAATCGGTCCGCATAGAGCGACCGTTTCCCCAAATACGGTCAGATAGTTGCAGGACAGGTCGCGAGTGGATTCGATTAGGAGTAGTTTGTTTTGATGCGTGCATTCATCCGGTAGTGCATTGGGGTGAGACCCTTCTCTGAAACGACCGGCGATAAACAAGGTTTAAGTTAAAACCGATATGCTATTGATGGGCGCAGGGTTCCGAGATAGTGTGAAGGGGGCACAGGTGAACGACGTTATGTAATTACAGCAATATAAATTGCATCACCTCAGGTGGTGATTTGACCTACATGTAAATCCAGCAGTGACATCTTGAGGGACATTGCTGTGTTTAATAATATTATTATATTGACCCTGCGTGCGCCGGTTCCATGCCTGACTAATGTCATTATTATCCTGATGGTGGCAGCACATACTAGTAACAGAAAGGCGGGTGCTTGCCTAAATTCTACTCTCGTGCTCGTGCACCAGCTACTGGAACAATGCTAGTAGTAGTGTTCGGATTTTCACTGCAATCATGTACATGTACATCAGAACATGTAAGGTGCATTACAAGTAACGTCCGCTGAAACCATGGATCAACCTGTGCATATGGGATTAATTTAACACCCATTATAGGCTCTGATTATGGGCTTCATCCTGTAACATGACTGTGTGCTTACAATACATGTATGTGCGTATTCTTGCATGCCATGAGACTTCAGCATCACCCTGATACTAATAGATAGGACACGGGCACTTCAACTAATAATCCAAGCCATAACTCATTGCTTTCTTGGAATGCACGCTAGTTCTGAGGCAATACCTGTATGCTGTTACCAGGTTGTCCCGGACATTCCGTCCCAAGGTTGCTCAGGCCAGGGCGTGTAAGTGGGGAGCTTAGGGAATGGCGTCTCTACGTCTAAGCGCTGTTACCAGCGTGACTGACTGGTCCCGAACAAGGCCCCGGAATCTGAAATCGCAGGCCACTGGTTTACTACAACAGGGTGTGCGCAATCGTCTATCATTCCCTGGCCCTGTGTACAGCCACTCGGGTCACGGGTGAAGGCCCTTGATGCCACACACGCTCTCCCTCTATCTCTATAATCTTCCAATCTAGCCTCATATCGATCTCTCAAGCAGCGTCAAGCTCATTGAAGTACCCTTCTAAAGGTTGGAGACAGCTTGGACATTGACAGGCGACGCGCTCTGTGTCGAAGTGAAGCCACTCAGCACGGCATTCCTGGTGGCAGCTTCCCCATTCAGCCTTTCATACTGTAGTGTTTTCCTCCTCCACAGGAGCAGGCTGAATTCGTGTCCTGAACAGCTACATGTATGTACAACCTACGCAGGCAGGAACGAGAGTCTACATTGTATGCATCCAGTCTCTATCATCTCCCACTGTTATCTTCCTCTACCATTATCTACTGCTATCGCCCATGGCGCCCTGAGATTAGCCTCCAGCTGGTACTTTTCAAACTTGGTATGAGTATTCCCCGTAAGGCGTTAGGAAAGAAGGGCCTGATAATGGGAATTCACACCCATACATGTACATGTGTACACCAGAATACTCCCCCCCCCCCCCCCCTCTCTCAACATACACACACGAACACACATTGTGAAGATCTACGTTACCTTGCCAAGGCTAAACCATCTCTTACCTTGTCATAAGTCCCCAGTAGGACTCCAGATGCCGGCTGCTTGTGGAGCTGTCGCTGCTGATCGATCTAGTGTCCATCTCCTACGAAGTATAATAAACAAAACAGTTCAGCAATGGACGTATGAACCATGATACAATTAGAAAGAGGGACCATCGCCGACACAGCAGTACAGCGAGAGCACCCCGAGTCCAAAAGAGGACTGCTATGCAAGACAAAAGTACTTCGCAATCGTTTCACAATGTCCTACCCACGGACACACTACGAGCGACGAATTCGGATGCAACACAGTGCATCCCCCATGTCGCCATGAGGCCAAACAGTATCCCACCGATACTTCAACGACTCTTACCATGACTGAGAGATGTCGAAGAAGAAACGAAGTGAGCTTGGTCGTGATGTGACTGTACTGACGGGGAACAGCTCCAATTATATACTGGCTTCGAAGCTCAGCGGGGGGCGATGATGTGCACGAGAACCTTAGCGACGAACGCGTACTTCCAAATAAACAAAAGCTCCACGGACGAAAACTTCTACTTCTAGGTAACGAATGAACTGTTTTGAGTGGCTAGTGACAGCCGCGTTGCTTTTATACCCCCGCTCTCAGTCAGGTGCTGATCGCTATCATGCATCACATGTGCATTATTATGTACATGTGCATTGTGCTTGTCCTGTTGTACTTGTAGGCTAGCTTCTCGCCTTTGGTCGTGGATATTACAGTCTTGTAGTACATGACTGTACAGGATAGTGCCCCGTAAGTCTGTGGTGCGTACACACAGCAGTATACAGCGGGCCGGACATGATTGTCATCACGCGAATTCCGGATTGGCAGCAGGAGCCTCATCAGTCATCACTACTACTAAGTACTATGGCCGTACGGGTAGTGCTCATACACAGCGAAGTGACTTCTTCTGTCCCGGGGGATCATGTTGAATACGTTCGCAATGTATGGTTGCACGTATTGTCTGGTTCTCGTGGCCTGGTACACGGTACACTGTACATTGTGTAATGTGTAATGTGTGTGTGTTTTTATGTGTGCAGACACTTGCGTGGTCGCCATAATTCAAGCAAGTCGCCTACACCAATACTGAAAAGTCCGTGTGCGCCCAGACCAGAGATGATTGAGACCTGGGGATCTGGAACCGTGTTCGCAGCATCAACACCAGATTCAAGTGAGTGCTGCGTGAGACAGCAGCGTCCTGGCAACTTAATCTAATCCCATATGAACATGTGCAACGGCTACCCCACAGAGCACAGGCCGGTTGGGACAACACTCGCCACAGAGCTGCTACTGTACTAGCGTTCCAGGCACAGACGTATTATATGTACAATCATGTACATGTGCATCCACTGGTATAGGGTATGATCCAACGGGTTAATTAGTTCCACAAAGATGTACATGTATATGTACCGTCCGTTGGCCAACACTACCACTCGCTGTGATTGCTATGTTCAATATCTTGAGGTCTTGCCCTCCATCTTTCGTCATGGGAACATCGCCTTGTCTTTCAGAACGACAAAGCACCATGGACATGGCTATGAGTGCATTCACAACGTCACAAAATTGCGTTAGGTCCAAGTGCCGATACAAGTCAAGGTCACCTCACACGCATACAATCATGCACAATGTACAATGTACGTTGTTGTTCAAGCGAGAAGTATAGGTTTTGGTTGTGGCGAAAGGCTCCGTTGAAAGTCCGTCATCCAAGCGCTGGGCCCGGCGCCCTGGTGTCCTTTGCCCAAGGCTACTTTCACCAGTGACTGTTGTCTGAGTCCTCAACGCGTTAAACTAACGGTGTTTGCATTGTGTTTGACTCCTTGCCTAGTCATCAGCATTCAGACTTCCACTCCAGTATCACTCATTCCCGGTCCCATGCGTGCCCGCATTCATGACCATGGTGGCCAGAGCAGCATGCAGGATTCGACTAGCATTCAGCCTCAGGACGGCCTGATCATTACTCAATACTAGTGCATGTATTTGGACATTTACAAAGTACATGTACAATCTACATTGTACATCTACATGTATTGTAGGTGGGTGGATGAACCGAGCCAGACCACTATCTATAGATGGTTGATTGTTTAGACTTTAGTATTATTTATAACAGCTCCGCCAGTGCCGTCGACTCACTACTCCTTATTGTCGCAGTGTTTACAAGTGCTGCTCCAGCTGCTGCGAGTAAGACCAAATCCGGCTGGATGCCTACTTCTTGGATACCTTTTAAAACGTCCGGTCTAGACATTGTACAATGTGTACACTGTGTTTCAAGCCAGTCGAAAGAACCACTCTGATTTACTCTGAATTACTCTGATTTTCTCTGATTTTCTCTGATTTTCTCTGATTTTCTCTGATTTTCTCTGATTTTCTCTGATTTTCTCTGATTTTCTCTGATTTTCTCTGATTTTCTCTGATTTTCTCTGATTTACTCTGATTTACATGTACATGTACATGTAGGTGACCTGGCACCAACTGTCACTCTATCTAGGACTAGGCAAGGAATGATACATTCTTGACATCTCGGAGCTTCACGCTCAGCCAGCAACAGGCACCAGAACCTACACTGTGCAATCATAATGATATCAATGATATCAAGCTCCTGCGGGCTCTGGTCTCCACTGCATGTCTGGTCTCCACTGCATGGCTAGACTCGCTCAGTGTGGGGCCTATCTCCACTATGACACAATGCATGTATTTAGAAAATGTTTTGAACGGTTGCATCAAATGCTTAGTGCATCCCACATCCCGGTGCCGAAAGGCGGGCTCAGTGGCTAGGCATTGGCGGATAATGCTCGAAAAGGTGGCAGATTCTGCTCGAAAAGCAGGGAAATTGGCAGAACCATACAAACCTTAACCAGAGTTGCTTGTTGGTGGCGAGGTTGAGGCATTCCTGAATCGGCCCTTTCAGAGACTTGAGGTCTTCTTTGATGTTGTCGACCTATGTCTTGTGAGGTCGTCCACGGGGGCGCTTGATGTCCGAAGTATTGAGGGCAGCTAGCTGCAATGCCTTGTAAGAGGCCAACAAGCAACTCTGGTTAACGATCATTGACAGATGCATGACCCCCGTATGATTTGTTTATGCGGAGCCGTTCAACCAGGGCACAAGTCTCGCTACCTGCAGCTCGCACTGTTCAGTTTACAAAATCCCCTTTGTTTCATTCCTATTCTGACTGGCTCAAGCTATCAAGCCTCGCCCACCACTGCCACAGCATGTCTCAGTTTCGCCAAGTTGTTTGTACTGAGTTGCGTTTTCCTGCAGCACTCACGCGTGTTTAGCTAAACAATGTAATTTCCGGCTATCTCACTTAATTGGCTGAGCTTTGTTTTCCTCCCTGTTCCTTTCTTGGCTGAGCTTTGTTTTCCTCCCTGTTCCTTTCTTGGCTGAGCTTTGTTTTCCTCCCTGTTCCTTTCTTGGCTGAGCTTTGTTTTCCTCCCTGTTCCTTTCTTGGCCGAGCTTTGTTTTCCTCCCTGTTCCTTTCTTGGCTGAGCTTTGTTTTCCTCCCTGTTCCTTTCTTGGCTGAGCTTTGTTTTCCTCCCTGTTCCTTTCTTGGCTGAGCTTTGTTTTCCTCCCTGTTCCTTTCTTGGCTGAGCTTTGTTTTCCTCCCTGTTCCTTTCTTGGTTGAGCTTTGTTTTCCTCCCTGTTCCTTTCTTGGCTGAGCTTTGTTTTCCTCCCTGTTCCTTTCTTGGCTGAGCTTTGTTTTCCTCCCTGTTCCTTTCTTGGCTGAGCTTTGTTTTCCTCCCTGTTCCTTTCTTGGCTGAGCTTTGTTTTCCTCCCTGTTCCTTTCTTGGCTGAGCTTTGTTTTCCTCCCTGTTCCTTTCTTGGCTGAGCTTTGTTTTCCTCCCTGTTCCTTTCTTGGCTGAGCTTTGTTTTCCTCCCTGTTCCTTTCTTGGCCGAGCTTTGTTTTCCTCCCTGTTCCTTTCTTGGCTGAGCTTTGTTTTCCTCCCTGTTCCTTTCTTGGCTGAGCTTTGTTTTCCTCCCTGTTCCTTTCTTGGCTGAGCTTTGTTTTCCTCCCTGTTCCTTTCTTGGCTGAGCTTTGTTTTCCTCCCTATTCCTTTCTTGGTTGAGCTTTGTTTTCCTCCCTGTTCCTTTCTTGGCTGAGCTTTGTTTTCCTCCCTGTTCCTTTCTTGGCTGAGCTTTGTTTTCCTCCCTGTTCCTTTCTTGGCTGAGCTTTGTTTTCCTCCCTGTTCCTTTCTTGGCTGAGCTTTGTTTTCCTCCCTGTTCCTTTCTTGGCTGAGCTTTGTTTTCCTCCCTGTTCCTTTCTTGGCTGAGCTTTGTTTTCCTCCCTGTTCCTTTCTTGGCTGAGCTTTGTTTTCCTCCCTGTTCCTTTCTTGGCTGAGCTTTGTTTTCCTCCCTGTTCCTTTCTTGGCTGAGCTTTGTTTTCCTCCCTGTTCCTTTCTTGGTTGAGCTTTGTTTTCCTCCCTGTTCCTTTCTTGGCTGAGCTTTGTTTTCCTCCCTGTTCCTTTCTTGGCTGAGCTTTGTTTTCCTCCCTGTTCCTTTCTTGGCTGAGCTTTGTTTTCCTCCCTGTTCCTTTCTTGGCTGAGCTTTGTTTTCCTCCCTGTTCCTTTCTTGGCTGAGCTTTGTTTTCCTCCCTGTTCCTTTCTTGGCTGAGCTTTGTTTTCCTCCCTGTTCCTTTCTTTCCACTGTTTTCTTGTTTTCTTTTGTACTTTTACCATGGCTGGTTATCGCCCTCATCTCTGGGGTTGCTCCCCACATTAGCGATGCGTGCACATGCTACGAGATTGAGTTTAATAATAATAATAATAATGCGGGCAATATGCGACCTGTTCAAATTATTATTATACAAACCTTATGACGGGCAATTCCTCGGACTCTGCTCCATTTCTTTATCCACATACCAAACATGCATGAAACTTACCAGAAAAAGTACCGAGTTCTGCCATTTTTCTGCCGGCATTATCCGCATACGCCTAGGGTTTACGCCCTTACATCATGTACTGTACGTGGCTACTTCCTCTTGTCTAGCCCCCAAGACGAAATTAATGATAGTAGCCGACTGGCCGAAATTAAAAAACATAAAAATCCCCCCCCCCCCCCTTAAAATCTCTCTACTCCTGCCCCCCCCCCCCCCTTAAAATCTCTCTACTCCTGCGCAGTTTCGTTTGTCGCGTCATCCCTAGATACATGTACAGAACATGTACAATGTCATGTAGATGAGTTCGCGCTGTACATTGATGACCTCATTTCACTCCCAAACTGCCAAAGCTAAAGTGGACCTCGCAACTTCGCAAGTACCCAAGTACATGTACATGACAGTTACCGTAAAAATTAATTATTTCGCGCCGATATCCATGATGTCATTGAAGCGTCCTCTCCCTAGCAGTGTGTCATCTGTAGCTGTCAGCTGAGCTGTTTACATTATTATTTCGAAACTCGGAGTAACGAGAAAGATTTTTGGTCTCTGTTGTTCTGCCTTGTGCACCGGTACATGTACATGTTAATACGAGCACATTCCAATACATGTACATGTACAATGTACATCATGCCCAGACCATCCACGATCGCATTGCACCTTTATATCGCATGATACTTGATAGATGTTTTGTTCACGCCGTAGAAGGCGTTTGAATGCTTCGTTTGCAGCCAGACACTGAGTGAAAGGGCATGTCAAGACTCTCCTGGGGCGCGTCGTCGCGACACTGATGGTTTGCAGAGTTCAAATGACTACAAAGTCATGTACATGTACCGGTATTGTGTGTCATGTACATGTATGTCGAGCGCAAGCATAGATCGGCATGCAATCCACGAAAACCTGCAACACTCAGCCAGCCATGCTGCTGCAAGGCGTCTGCGTTGGTGCCGTTAGTGCCAATCGTTAATCCTGTGCGCAAGAAGACAAGAACAGAAAAAACATGTTGCCCGTGGCTGAACATTCTGCACGTTCTACAATGTACTGTCATGTCTGTGCTCATGATCACCTTTGCATCCGGATATCCGCGGATCCGGTGCATGCGACTTTCACACATCCCATCTCGTACTGGAACCACCCTACTTTACGTTGGCCTTCAGTTGCGTAGTAGATGGCTGCAAGACCTGCCCTTGCATAATGTAGATTGCTAGTATTGAACCCACGCATTCTGAAACGCTTTCAAAGGGAAATGCACGGACGAAGTTCTAAACACATGTACACGTAGATTGTCCATAATTATACTGAATGTAATATTAGCAGGTAATCAATGCAATCATCATACTCCCAACTTCCGAAGTACACGGCACACCACAACTACAACTCAAGAGGTTACATGTACATGTACATGTAAGAATGTAGTATTTTATATAATTATATATATGAATAAAAGTACATTTCGTGATACGTAATTCATACATGTATGCTGAACTGCCAAGTACACTCGTCAGACGATAAAACATAATAATGTTATTCGCTAGTTATAACAATTATAGCCGCGTAACTGTTATGTAGACTAGAGCAGTGCTAAAGCCACGAAGCTTGAGGAGATACAGTGTAGCATCAGCGCTGGAATACACTTTGAGTAATATATCGTATTTACATGTACATCACTACATGTACATGTATGTGAATTCTCCACAGGCCTACCTTTAAGCTTGAGTGCTCAGGGTTATGTACTCTTGATACTAGTGGTAATGACTCTACTAATGAGGCGACGTCAGTGGGAAAAGCTCTTGAACTGGCGTCACCTAAACGATAAACAAGCCTCTCCCCTGCTGGTGCTGTGACTGTGTGCAAGGCACACTGCCCTGATGAGGGCTGGATTGAAACGGATGCGACATACATGTACATGTATGCCGTCATACATGTAATCCTGGTCTACCCATAGCTCACAGTCGCACATTAGCCTGAACCCGACATGCGCTTGTTTAGTTCTGCGGTTGCAGATATTCCGACAGCGCGCAGCCAGACGCACTTGTACAATGAAATTATGTACAGAGTCTACAGACTCAGTCATGTACATTGCACAGCTATCGAACAGTGCATGTGCGCGCACATACATACATGGCGACATGGCATTCCAGTGAAGTCTTGATGTGGAGTGGTCTGTTTCCTGCAGATCGTTTTGCACTAGTTTACAGTCACTTGCTGCTTGATAGACGACCGTCGCGAGTTTGCCCCATGAAACTAATACACAATACAAAGGGCTAGGTTCCCC